>NC_067401.1:187782612-188123143 GCF_016432865.1 Antechinus flavipes
TTCCAAATTGCTCTCCAGAATGGCTGGATGTATTCACAATCCACCAACAATGTATCAGTGTCCCTGTTTTCCCATATCCCCTCCAACATTCCACATTATCTTTCCCTGTCATTTTAGCCAATCTGACAGGTGTGTAGTGGTATCTCAGAGTTGTTTTAATTTGCATTTCTCTGATTAATAATGATTTGGAGCATATTTTCATATGTCTATAAATAGTTTCAATTTCTTCATCTGAGAATTGTCTGTTCATATCCTTTGACCATTTATCAATTGGAGAATGGTTTGATTTCTTATAAATTAGAGTCAATTCTCTATATATTTTGGAAATGAGGCCTTTATCAGAACCTTTGATTGTAAAAATGTTTTCCCAGTTTATTGTTTCCCTTCTAATCTTGTCTGCATTTGTTTTGTTTGTACAAAAACTTTTCAATTTGATATAATCAAAATTTTCTATTTTGTGGTCAATAGTGATCTCTAGTTCTTTGGTCATAAATTCCTCCCTCTTCCACAGGTCTGCGAGGTAAACTATCCTATGCTCTTCCAATTTATTTATAATCTCATTCTTTATGCCTAGGTCAATTTTGACCTTATCTTGGTGTACAGTGTTAAGTGTGGGTCAATGCCTAGTTTCTGCCATACTAATTTCCAATTTTCCCAGTAATTTTTGTCAAATAGTGCATTCTTATCCCAGAAACTGGGGTCTTTGGGTTTGTCAAACACTAGATTATTTAAGTTATTGGCTGTTTTGTCCTTTGAGCCTAACCTATTCCATTGATCAACTTAGACTATAAGAATTTTAATAATGTACTTTGTATCAAACCTATAAGCATTTAAGGCATATATATTTGTGGTCCCGATCAATTATATTGAAGAGTTCTAACTGAATTCTTTCGCCTAGCCTCCTGATTATCACACTCTTTATCTCACTAAAAGAGCTGGACTTCAACAGGTCATCCATCCTACAAGATCCCATTTGATGAAGTTTGAACTAATTGAAGATGTAGTGAGTTGAGTCAGATCCCTGAATGTGGTCAATACAGCTGTCTAATGCTGGTCATTTGAAGGTGAATTGCTCAAAGTCTAGAGGAAAGCAAGCTTAACAGAACTAGAAAGAGAGAGGGTGAGAAAGCACTAAGAGCAGAATCCTCATTCTTGGGAGGTGTGCTTGAAAATTCTGTAAATAGCTAGTCAGGCATCATCTCTTTTAATAGAGATTATACCCCAAAAGCAATTTTTAGAAAGGAGGAATCCCATCAGAATAAAAGAAGTAATCACAAAGTCCTTCATGAACAGGTCTTATACAAAATAGTGATAGAGATTAATCCCAGACTTCTGCATGAGGCATACGTGTAAAGCCTCTGCCAGTATTTTTCTTTTCTTTTTAGGTATTCCCCTTCTTTTGCTAAGATCTGTTGTAGAATGGATTGGGAAAGTATAGATTGGCCAGCAGCTTTTCAATATAAATTATTCAAAAGAAAATGATGTAAATTGCATCCCCTTTAACTTTGGGGGGGCCCCAGTGTAAACTGTGTCCCTTTTGGGTGAAGGGTGCTCCTGATTCTCAAACCCTCCCAGCCTCTGGGACAACTCCCAAAAAAATTAATCTCATTCAACTGGAAATCTTGACTTGGGGCATAGTCACTCAAACTGCTCCCCAGGTCCAGGCCAAAACTAACCCAATATAATTAAGGATTTGTCAACCCTTCTTTGCTAAATGCCCTTCTGGACTTAGCCCACTGATGAAGATATTTTCTTCTCAGTGTAAAGCCATCTTTGCTAAATTCCAAATGATGAGTTTATCTGATAAGAAAGTTGTCTTCTTAATGCAAATAAATCCCCTTTTGCCACAAATTTCAGGTTTGTGAATTCTTCCACAAATAATTTGCAACATCAATAGAGGGGATCAATTCTCACACCTCATCAAAAACACTATGCAAACAAATGTTATTCCCACATTGTTACTGATGTTTATAAATAAACAAATAAAAGTGACTTTCTCTTTGATGTAACAAAATATTCCATAAGTTACATCCCTCTAAGGAAATTTGAGTGCAGTTTCAATAATCAATAAAATAATAGGTCCCACAGACATTTGTATCAATTGTTTTTGCATTTATACAAGGTTCTTTGAGGACCTTATTTCATACAGACATATATTTAAGCAACAGATAGATGACTAAGCCACATTATTCATTTATCTAATTATAAGATATAATGACTACATGTTTTTCCTTCCCTTCTCCCATCCTATATTGACAAAAAGTATTTTTTGGAGAGGGAAAAGTCACCACAACTATTTGATACATTGGAAAAGTCTGAAAAATGAGCACTATGTAACATGTGAATATCTCACCTCCACAAAGTGGTAATTGAAGGTGTTTTTTCACATCTCTTTGAGTATTAAGTGATCTTTATAATTTTATTATGTTTTTAAATTTTTAAATGTCAATTGTTCTTTCCACTTAACATTATTGTAGTTACTGAGTATACTGTTTTCTTGGTTTTGCTTATTTCACTCTGCATTAGTGGTTGTATAGATCTTTTCATGCTTTTTAGTATTTATCACATACATCATTTCTTACAGCACAGTGGTAATCCATTACATTCATGTACCACAATTTGTTTATAGACATTTCCCAGTTGATTGATAGGAATCTATTTGTTTTCCAATTCTTAGCTATCACAAAAAGTGTTGTTATAAATATTTTGAAATATGGGGACTTTTTTTTTATTGATGGTGAATGAAATGGAGTGAGATCTCTCAAGACAGTTGTGAAAATCAATTTCCTTCTAGCCGAGTTGGAGTAGGTCTGAACAGGTCGTTGGGCATTGACTCAAGGACATATCTAAGTCTCCTGGGTAGTTCCCTCGTTTAGAATGTAAGACCCTCAGCCAATGAGGATGAGGGTCAGGTGTGGGAAAGGTAGGTATTTGCCTTAGGGACTATTTAAAATGTCAAACCTGTCCCAAAAGGTGCCTCCTCCTTTTGACTGCTTGTTCAACTGGAGGGACACCTGCTTCTTGTGAGAATGTATAATAACGCTTCAATTTTCTCCTAGAGATATCTCCAGCTTTTTTTATTAAATGGTGATCACTCATTGTTCTGAGCCACACAATAGCTTCCTCAGGTTATAAATTCTAAAATGGAGTCTCAGATTCAAAGATTATAGACATTTCAATCATATTTATTATTATTTTATAATTCAGTTTTATTTGCATAATATCAAATTGTTTTCCAAAACAGTTGTACCATTTTATAGCTCCACCAACATATTAATGTGCCAATTTTTCCACAACCCCTCCAATATTGACTATTGACATTTATTTATTTATTTTTTAATTTTCAGGGTATAAGGCAAAACTTTAAAGCTAGTTTGATTTACATTTCACTTATCATTAGTGATTTGGAGCAATATTTTTCATGTGGTTGTAAATCCTTTGTAATTCTTCTTTTGAGAGATGTTTCTAACTTTTTGATTTTCAAATCTATTAAAAAATTAGCTGTTAGCCATAATATATACATATGTATGTGCGTGCGACAGTGACCCTTACTCAAATTAAAATCAGAGACTCTCAAAGTAAAAAAGCAAAAAGGATTTATTATGATTTCATGGGAAAGGGCAACTCCTAACAAAGTGTCTTCAGTAAAGAAGTACAAAGCTGCAAAACACAAAATTTATAGACACTAAAGGCCCTTCCCCCTTTTCTCTCATTGTCTGGCTGAATTCAGGTTTACACTCTAAACCCAGAAATCTATCCCAGAAACAAAAGGATACTAGTAAATAATAAACTCTTTACCCATCAAGTACTTAAATGCTAATTGGGAGGTAGGAAATATCTTTATCCAAGACAATCCAAACACCAGCAGCTTTTTAGCTATAGTCAACTTGTCATTGCAGTCTCAAGTCACAATTAGGGCATAGTTCAAGACCACATTCCCATGAGAGGTCTTTACTCAGTTTATCTCATTCATATGTATATATTTGTGTATGCATGTGTATGCGTGCATGTGTATGCGTGCCAGTGTTTATGTAGAGAGAGAGAAGGAAGGAGGGGAATAGATAGGGATAGATAGAAAAATATCTTGTTACCAAACCATTGTGAGATAAATCTAATCATTTAATCACTTCCTTTCTTATCAACATTAGTTTTGTGTCTGCAGAAGCTTTGTATCAAGTAATCAAAATTATCTATTTTATCATTTATAATTGCCTCTAACTCGTTTGGCCAAGGATAGAATTGTGAAAGGTTTTGTTTCTCTTCTTATTTTTTTTATAGTATGATTATTTTTTATTTTAGCAAATTTCATCAAATAAGTGTGTGGGTCAGAAACCATTAATAAAACAACTGGATAGATCTCTAGAAGCAAAGCAAAGTTTATTTACGTTCTCGCGAGAATCGGGTGTCTCACCATCGAGCAGACAGTCGAAGGGAGGAAGCACCGTAGGGGGTAGGGTCGGCGCTTTTATCCCTAACGCAAATTCCCCCTCCCACCACTGACCCTCATCCTTATTGGCTAAGGATCTTACATTCTAAACACGGGAACTATCCAAGAAATTGAAATTGACCAACAAGTACATAGTTGCCCATATTTGGCTGAAATAGGGAGGATAACAAGAAGGGGACTTAAGTATGCCTTAGGGGGCTAACAGGGAGGGGATAGCAGGAAGACTAAGTATGTCCTTAAGATAGCAGGGAGGAGACACTTTGCAGGGAGGAGACACTAAGTATGCCCTTGACCTTAAAGTCCTTCAAGCCTACTCAAACTTTGAAATAGATGAAGCCTTACTCGATTTTCACAACTGTCTTGAAAGATTTCATTTTATCCCGTTCATAAGGGATTTTTCTTCTTCTTCTAGATAAATCCTCCTCTCCTCTCCCCCCCCCCTGCCACTTGATCAAACTCTAGATTATTGAGTTTTGTTATTTCTGAATTTCCATTTAGAATTTTTCATTTTTATCTCTTTAACCAATACCAGATGGTTATTTTATAATATAATCGGAGGTCTGGAAGTCTCCCCTTCATTCTTTCTTCTTTTCATTGTTTTCCTTGGTAATCTTTGATGAGGTCTTCAATGCTAGGTGTGGTTAACCACACCTGATTGATTCCTGAAGCAAGCAGGAAGAAGGCTCTATTACTGAGAGATCAGTTTAGCTCCATGGTCCCATCCTTTGGGGAGATCTAGTCTAGTATAAAAGTCAAATTCCTGAGACCCACCTTCTATAGAGGTTTGGAGCAATCTCATCTTCTGAGTCAGGAATCCCAGTCATGCCCTTGAGGTTAAATTTTCTCTATAAAATCTACCTATGGGCCATCCCAGGTGACTACTCTCCTTTGGGTCAGTCTGCCACAACACTCTACTTCACGGTGTCTTTCTCCTTCCCACTCCCTTCCCACCCCCATGCCCTATGATATTTCTCCTCACTCCACTATGCTTCTCAATCCTGCTTCTCACCCTTATAGCGAACATTTTCAGGATGTTAAGTCCCTTTCAGGATTTAGCCTGCCAGCTAAGGGCATGCCCTAACCTGATGGGATGCTCCCTTTCTGTTGGGTAATGGTGAATTTCACTGAGGAACTTGTCATTATATAGTCTCCCATTCTATTTCACATTTATCATTCCTGGTGTCTATTGTATCCGTTATTTTATCTGTAACCTATTCCCCTAAATAAATCTACCTTTTGCCAAAGAGAATGGCCATTGTGAATTCTTCACAAGATGAAATTCCAGCTTTTGGTACCTAACATCATCTATTGTCTACATCAACATGTTGGTCCTCAAACCACATCAATGCTTACATAGATGCTTTTTATGATATTAAAAGAAATGTCTCCATATGCCTATACTTCAAAAGGTTTTTTCCCTGCATCTATAGAGATAATTATGTAATTTAGAATGTTTTGATTTGTAATATGATTAAATTGATTATTTTCCTATTGTTGAACCATCCCTGGTATAAAGTCCACTTGATTAAAATGAATGATTTCTTAGATATATTTTGACAGGATTTCATTGAACATTTTTGAGTCAATGTTCATTAATGATGTTGGCCTGTAGTTTTCTTTCTATAGTTGCCCTATGATGTTTTATCTTTCTTTTGTTTAAGTATTAGGATTATATTTACCTCATAAAAGATTTTGGTAGGATTCTTTCCCAATTATTCCTTTTATTTCTTCTAGTTTTATGGTGATTTCACCTTATTCATTTCTTATTTTATTGATTTTGAATTTCTGCTCTCTTCTTTCTAATCATATTAGTTATGAATTTATTTTGAGGATTTTCAAAGAACAAGGTTTTTAGTTTTATCATTTCTATTTAAAAAATAGAAATTTTCCAAAATATCTATTTCTCCTCTAATTGTTAATATCTTCTCTTTTGTGCTTATTTTAGGTTTCATTCATTGGTTTTCTGGTTTTTAAAAAATATATATTGAACTCATTCATCCTCTTGCTAATGTATGATATAATTTTCCCCCTAAGAACTCCTTTAACTACATCTCAGAAATTGTGCTATGTCATTTCATTATCATTTTCTTTTACATTGTTATTAGTTGTTTCTGAGATTTATTCTTTAACTCACTTGTTTAAGATTTCATTAAGTCTCCATTTGGGTCTCTATCTTTTGTCCCTGAACCAATTTCTATTTTTATTGTATTATACTCTATAATTTCTGCCTTTTACATTTATTTGCAATGTGTCTGTGTCCTAGTCAGTTTTTGTAAAAGTAAAAAAAGAAAAAAAAAAAGATAGGAACTCTAACTAGTTCTAGCTTGGAAATTCTAAATCAGTTTCTTCTCAAGAATTGCTAAAATGAGCCAATCCTGTTCTTATTATTAATCATATAATCAGGTCTGTTCTCCCAAACAATCCTTTTTGTATAGAACAATGTGAAGCCAAAGTCCATTGTTAATCCATTTACTGTCTTCAACCTCTGAGACTGTTTTGTTAGCATATTTGAAACAACCTAGACAGAAACTCAGTTTTCGCAGGATGTTTTTAAGACAGTCTCTTGTCACTTTCTAGATCTCAACTTTATTTCTCCCTCCACCCTCTGAGTTATAAAAAGTCATGTTTCCCCAAAAGCAAGTTGCTTAAGCATTTAACTCTGCCTTCCGTAGTTGTTGGTAAGCCCATGAGCAATTTCAAGTAAATAAATGACAAACCTTTGTAACCTGTGATGCATATTTATGTCAAGATTGTTCTGTGTTGCTAATCACTATGCTCTCCCAAATCTATTTCGTATTGATACCATGGTGCCTTTATTTTCAAATCACAAAGAAATATATATGCTTTTTTTAAAAAAAATAACTTTTTATTGATAAAACCCATGTCAGGGTAATTTTTTGCAGCATTATCCCTTGCACTCACTTCTGTTCCGATTTTTCCCCTCCCTCTCTCCACCCCCTCTCCCAGATGGCAAGCAGTCCTTTACATGTTGAATAGGTTAGAAATATATATACTCTTTTGCTGTCCCACTTAGATGGCACTTTAATTTTCTAGAAACCTTTAAATTTCTTTAGAAATCTGTTCAATTCCACATTTTTCTTGTTTTATTTTTTGTTAGACAACTCCAAAACTGAGAGGAGATCAAAGTCTTTTATCACTACTGAGTTGCTAAGTCTTCTTGAAGCTCAGATAATGTTTCTTTTATGATTTTATGTGGTAAGGCTTTGGAGGCTGTTTATTATTGTTTGTGCTTCCTTTTGATATAATATAGCTTCTAGGGGAAACAGCAATAATTTTAAGGTCCTTTGACCTTAGGGGGACTTCTAACAAGCTGTAGTGATTCTAAGTCCTCTAAATCTGAGACTCTGACATCCTCCATCCCCAACTTACTGTTTTAACAATCTAACAAACATTACTGTTGGTCAGCGACAACAGTCTGTAACACCCAAACTTTTGGGGTCCCTTCTCACCTTCAACATTTAGTGGCCTGGTATGGGGAGAGTCTGGCTATTTCTGGATTGATTCCCTCCCAAGGTAAGCCCCCAATTTTTTTTCTCTCCCTCAATCCTATAGCTGGGACACCCCAAGCCACTGGGAGAAAGCTTGTCTGGGTTGTAGTGAGTTTTATGCTCAGGAAGTTTTTCTTGACTGGGGCCGCCCATGCTTGGAAATTCTTGCAATTTTTGGCAAAGTTCCTAGAAACAAACCTCTAACTTCCAGCCTCCTTTGCATCTTCTTTGTTTAAAGACCCAACATTGTCTATCAGTTTGTTAATCACTCCGTGAACTGTTGTGTACTTTGCTGGGCATGACAGGATTTTATACCTAATATTAATTATTGCCAAGCTCCTGTATGATTCTATTCAAGGTTCTGACACAATTGCCCTCTAATGGGGGCCCTGAACAGGCCAAGGGGAACAGGCTTGCAGATTCAGCTGTTCATGCTGCTGCCATTTGCTCGTACTATGGCACCTTTAATTCCTCAGTTCCCTGACTCTCACACCCCTTTCATATAGCTCTTGGTAGAAGGAAATGAATATATTCTTTTCTCCTCTGGGTGGTTTCAAACACTCTCAGGACAGCTTCTAATCCCAGGGGCAAGTCAGTGGAAACTTCTCTTTGGCTTACACCAAGCTATTCACTTGGGAAAAAAATGTTCTCCAATCCTTTGAGAAAACTATCTTCACTGTTCACAAGCTGGAAGAAACAATTAAAGAGATCTGTCACATATGCCCAGTTTGTGCCCAAGTAAATTCTGAAAAGGCTGTTAAATTCCCTTCCCTCTCCCCAACCCTGAAGCCTGTCTGGAGCAAGGGTGCATATTTGGGGAGGACTGACAGATTTTACACATATACCCCCTTTCAGAAGGCTTCAAACTGCTTTTGTTTTTTGTTGATACCTTTACTACTTGGATAGAAGCCTTCCTATGCAAGGCTATTCAGAAAGCTCAGGAGATATTAAAGTGTTTGCTAAAAAAATCATACCTCACTTTGGTCTGCCCAGCCCTTTGCACAGCCACAATGGCCCAGGGTTCACTTCTTAAATAACTCAAAAGTTGGCTGAGGCTCTTAAAGGTGACCTATGGCCTCTACTCTGCCTGGTGGCCTCAGTCTTCTGAAGGTGGAAAAAATGAACCACACTCTCAGGCAAGTCCTTACTAAACTGTGCCTGGAGATTCGAAAGAACTGGATGCAAACTCGAAGGTTTGTCCAGCTGAACTCATGTTTCTTGAACTAAAAATGCTATTCCTGTTACTTCTTCTCCCTCAAAAGTTCCTGAATATTCCATAGAGGACGTGAAACTAGTCTTCTGCAGGTCTCCTAGAAACATACTGGATAGAGAGAAGGGTGAAATTATCTGTGTCTTTCTTTTCTTCATTTTCTTTCTTGTTATTTTCCACTTTTTCCAGGTGTACACTCCAAGGATGAGAGGTTTCTCTTAGTATTTTCTCTCCAGCTCTCTTGGTGTCATTCTGTGGGCTCCTGCCAGTGGGGAGATAACTTCTTAGTGTTTAGTCAGGCTAGGGAACTTTGTGGGCAGTGAGGGCATTCAGGACTGTTGGGTGTGCCCTCAGCATCCTCAAGGTGGCCCATACATGTAACTTGATGCATTATTTGCAAAAGCCTTGATGCAGATAGTGTTCCCCTTGAACTTTTGGGGAGATGGGAGGGAAATTCTGAGGAGTTCTCCTCTAGGATAGGCCTGCCTCAGGGAATCTAGATAAGTAGTTTCATTCTGTTATGTTGGTGGGACTAGCTGCACCCTCTAATGAGTAGAAAATTAGCCCAGGACCATTCCTACTTAGCTTTAATTTAAGTGGTCTCATTCAACTGGGAATCTAGGTCTGGGGGCAGTAATCTTATTCAATTGAAACTTCAGTCTCAGATTTCCTATTTAAAAATGCAATTTTAAACTCATAACTTGCAAAGGTCCGAAGTGGCACAGCTGCCTACCTGGACCCTTACCCACTGTGAAGAGACACGCTCTTCTCAGTGTTAACACCTCTGTTTATTCTCTGTGCCAATAAAATTTCCTTTTTTGCCACTAATATTTTAGGTTCATCAATTCTTTCACTTTGAACTTCCACCAACCAGAAGGGGATTCTCACATCTCAATTCTCTGCACTACCACTAACTGTATTAGCCCCATTCACAAATGTCACCATCCCCACCCTAGATTCCACTCTTTTGTACTAGTATCTCTCCAGGGGAATAACTTTAACCTATCTCCTGTCTTCCTGCTAGAAAAGATCTCATACCCACATAATAATTGTAGGATACCCATTCCAAGATTATTCTGGCAAACTCACTCATAATGCTTCTATACTGTTACGCCCCTATGAACTACTCTATCCTGGTAGCTCCTCTTTGAGCTACTCTTAATGCCCGTTCATCAACCGCACAGCTAGGCCACACTTACCCGTCTTCGGGCACCAACCCAGATCCCACAGAGACAGACCACCAGGAGGTAGGGGTGAAGCGAAAGAGAACTTTATTCTTAGATAGCACATATTTATACCCCGCTGAGGTTCTGGGGGAAGGGGAGGTCCTCTAGGAACTAGGACAGGCAGGTCATAACAGGATTGGCCAGAGAAGGAGGGAGGCATGCTAGGCTTTGAGAGCACTAAGGAGGGAGAAGTGGTACTTGGGGTCAGACACCACCTCCTGGGGCTAAGTCCCACCTACACATAGGACTCACCTGCGCCTCTGAACCTCTCATCCCTCAGGTCCTCCCACATGCCTTGAATTGCATTCCTTGCTTCTAGAGGCTTTTTAACCCTTACACTACACCAGCTTCTTTAAAGCTTCTTCATAACCTCCTGAAAATTAACATTCCTATTGGTAGATTTATTTCCTCCAGGCTCCAAGCTATGAACTGCCAACTATTTATTCCCTATGAATATCATTGCCTAACTGATTCTGACACTCGGCACCCCTCTGAATGCTGCTACCATCTTCAAGTTACATGTCTCCCCTTCTCAATATGGACCCCATCAGGCAGAACCAGTTCTACACCCCTTATCAGCATGAAGCAGCTCCAGAAGATGAGATCTCTGTTGCTTTGTCCCAAATGAATTTGGGATGCAACTTCTTAAGAGGATATATGATGTAATATAGCTTCTAGGGCAGACAGCAATAATTTCAAGGTCCCCTACTTAGAGGGCTTCTATTCTAACAATCTGTCAGTAATTCTTAAATCCTCTGGCTTTGGAATCTGCCCTGAGGTCTCCCAACCCCCAACCTATTGTTCTAACAATCTGTCAACAAATATTACTGTCTGTTGGTTAGAACCAAATTCTTGAGACCATTCCTTGGTCTTAACTCCTAGGACATAAAATTAGCCTATAACATGAAGAATTAGATAAATATGTTGCCTGTATGTTTGCTAAATTCTCTTGGAATTTAGCCTGCTTTAATTGGCATTAAAATTACAATAAACTTTGCCTCTTGACTTGGAAATGGGTTAAAGCCTGCAAATTCTTTTGAGATACCTCGTGACACCAATCTGTTACCCCAACATAGACGAATAAAAGTAATTCATTTAACTTAAGGCAGCAATCAAATGGTGTTAAATATTTGTTACCAAATTTCTCAGGTAAAGATCTGATATACACACATCATTCCCTAATATATTTCCTAAGAAGTCAAAGGATTAGACTAAGCAATTTTCAAAAGAAAAAATTAATAATCATATGAAAAAATCAATCAATAACAATATGTGAAATGTACAAGCCAATTTATCCAACACTCGATGAGAATAATTAGGTTGTGAAAAGACAAGTAGTAAAAAAAAAAAAAAAAAAAGCCTCTTCTATCCCCAAAGAGTAGTGTTAAATGGCTATATGCCCAGAATTTATAGAACTCAAAAAAGACTTTAAAAATCAAATGAGATTTCTAAAATATATAGAGAATTGAATCAAATTTATAAGAATACCAGCCATTCTCCAATTGATAAATGGTCAAAGGATATGAACAATTTTTACACAAAGAAATTAAAACCAATTCATATGAAAAGGTGCTCTAAATCATTATTGATCAAAGAAAGGCAAATTAAGAAAACTCTTGAGACACCACTACACATCTCCCAGATTGGCTAAGATGACAGGAAAAGGTAATGATAAATGTTGAAGGGGATGTAGGAAAACTGGGCACTAATACATTGTTGGTGGAGTTATGAACTGATCCAACCATTCTGGAGAGCTATTTGGAAAAGGCTTATCAAACTCTGCATACCTTTTGATCCAGCATTGTCTCTACTGGGCCTATATGAGGAAAAAGGATCCATATGTGCAAAAATGTTTGTGGCAGCTCTTTGTGTAATGGTAAGGAACTGGAAAGTAAATAGATGCCCATCAGTTGGGGAATGGCTGAATAAGTTATGGTATATGAATGTTATGGAACATTATTGTTCGGTAAGAAACAATCAGCAGGATGATTTCAAAGAAGCCTGGAGAGACTTACATGAAGTGATGCTAAGTGAAATGAGCAGAACCAGGAGATCATTATACATGGCAACAAGATTATATGATGATCAATTCTGATGGACATGGCACTCTTCAACAATAAGATGATTCAAACCAGTTCCAATTGTTCAGTGAAGAAAAGAGCCATCTATACCCAGAGAGAGGATTGTGGGAACTGAGTATGGTTCACAACATAGCATTTTCACTCTTTTTGTTGTTGTTTACTTGCATTTTATTTTGCATCTCTTTTTTTCTTGTGCAGCACAATAATTGTACAAATATGTATGCATATATTGGATGTAACGTATTTCTACCATGTTTCACATATACTGGATTACTTGCCATCTAGGAGAAGGTGTGGGGGAAGGAGTTGGGAAATTGGAATACTGGGTTTTGCAAGGGTTAATGTTGAAGAATTGTTCAAGCATATGTTTTGGAAAATAAAAAGCTTTAATTAAAAAAAAAAAGAGCTTTGATACAATATAACAAGAAATAATCAAAGAAAGTTATCCTTAAGTGATAAAACATAAGGGGAAAATAGAAATAGAAAAAAATCTACCAATCACCACCTCAGAGTTCCTATAAGGAAAACACCATACGAACACTATTGCTAAATTTTGAAACTTCCAGATCAAATACAAAATTTTACAAGAAACAACCAAACCCCCCCAAAAATCCAATTCAATTATGTTAGAGCTACAATTAGAATTGTACAGAATTTATTAGCAGCTACAATAAAAAAAAAAACACAGGTTCTGGAATATTATATATACACCAAAAGGTCTTGACTTGTGGCCAAAAATATATCCAGTGAAACCAAGCATAATATTGGGGGAAAAAAAAGATATTTAACAAACTGGGAGATTTTCAAGATTTTGTCTCAACTAAAAAGAAAAATTTAAGGGAAAAAGTAACCAAACCCACATAACAAGGGATCCAGGAAGAAAATGTCCAGTTACCACATTTGTCAAAGGAGACCCAAACTGGGGATCTCCTACATCCATCTCAGCAAAAATGTTCCTTCCCTAAGTTGTCTTTCTCTCCTAAATAGCAACTGGTATATCTTTATGGATCTGCTGAGGGGACCCCTAGTATAACATTAATCTAGCTGCCAATATCAAGCAGCCCTTTATATATGTGGTGTTTTTCCTCCTTTCCAAGCTAGAGTGGCTCAGACATATTTCCTCCTTCCCCCATTCTTGCCCTTCAGTTAAAACAGATCAAATTGGAGGGGGGTGGGGGTGGGAACTTCAGCCCTTGTTCTAGGGCAATGACTCCCATTTAATGCTTTGTGATGATGGTCCAAAGAGGTCACAATACGTATTTTTTTTAATGGCACTTTAAAGCAGTAAATAACTGTCTATTATTGTTATGTTTAAAGCATATAGGTTTGTTTTTGTAGAATTCAAAACTATCATGATAGTATATGCTACAAACTTGGTATTCACATAGGAATATATCAGACTGTTTCTAAACATACTAATTGTAGTTTCTCAAATCATATTGTTTTCAAAACATCTCATAATTTGAATACATTTGACTACAAATTGATTTTCAATGGCTGTTCAGATGCCTAGGGTACCCTCATTTGTATTTTACATATTCCAGTTGAATAGATTGCATATTCACCAATTACTTATAATCACACCTCATTATCTGTGCAATTGTATGATCAAGATGTTATGAATGTTTGCTTTCTTATGGCACACATATCAGATTGTATGAAAATTATCATTGCTATAAGAATTAGCATATTACATCACATTGCCATAAATCTACAGAAACAAGCCTAACATTGCTTTTCATTTCGGTATTAAGACTGTTTTATAGTTTAACCTTATCGTCTATGTAACTTTGTTAGAGGCAATTAGATGGCACAGTGTTGGACCTGGAATCAGAAAGACCCCAGTTCAAATATAGCCTCAGATATTTACAAGGTACAAGTCATATAACCTAAAGCTCCCTTTATCTCCTCAGTTACAAAAAAGAAATAATGGCATCTATCCAACAGAATTGTAAGAATCAAATGAGATATTTAGATTTTCAAATGAACTTGGCAATATTAAGTCAATTTTAGTAGTATAGCTAAGAATGAATTTAATGTTCCAGTGGTAAAAGAAAAGTCATTTCTGAAGAGATTCTTACCTTATAAAGGTTATAAATGTTGTTAAAAACAAAGGCAGGGATGTTGAGGTTCTAAAGGTCCCTAAAAGTTTGAGGTTGCAGACCTCAAAAGAATCTGTAGGCTTGAACCCATCTCCAAGTCAAGGGGTAAAGTTTATTATAATTATAACACCAATTGAATCAGGCTAAGTTCCAAAAGGATTCAACAAAGAACCAGGAGCAAGAAGATAAATTTATAGGAAAAATATAAAGACATGAGGTGTTTTATGTCACCGATATGCTAATTTTATGGCTTAGATTTAGAGTTCTCCCTCTAAGTTCTATCTACCTACTTAGGGTTCTATCTACCGAATAATCTAGTCCTCACCTTACCATTTGTCTCAGAAACCTGTTATCTTTGACCAATAGATTGTTATCTGGCATTCAGCAACATTTGTAATACTATATTATAATATTCCCAAGGCCAGGAGACTTTAGGATCATTGAGAAACAGATTGTTAGATTAATAGCACTCCTAAGATCTGGCATGAGGTCTTGATGGATTACTTTTTATAATAATTCTTATAGAATTACTAGATTAATTAATATATAGTAATTATTTACTAGAATTCTTATAGAATGTCTCACATAAAATATCTGTAATTATTTTATAACTAAGATGTTATAATTTCATATTTTATTTTATATGTATATATACTTATAGGTAGAATAAAATTTTGTTATGATTATGTAATATAAAATTTAATTTGAAATTTTTGGGGACAAAAGTTGTCTAGTTATTTTAAGCACTTAGATAAATCTAGGAGAATATTCTAAATGATTTACTAAATCCCTTGGAGGTTCATATTTTTTTTTTTTACTGTTGTTGAAAGGAACAGAAAATGTTGGGAATTATTGTTCTAGTGAAACTAATTCTAAAAGTCCCCCAGATTTATACAAAAACAAGTAGTTGTGAACAATTAGGTATAGTTGTGCTAAGTGGGTGAGGATGTCCTAATATTGGCAAGATAGAAATACCTTGTTTCTAAATCTTCTGATTAATTACTAATCCCATGTGTTAACTATGAATCATCTTGGTGATTCCATGTTTCAAAAACCAAATCTAAATTTCCTTATGGGAAAGGGTTTCATCATCATTTACTTATTTAACATGGGAATGGTGACATTATGCCACCTTTCATCACTCTCAAGAGCACCTAAACACTCACATTTCACCAACTGACTGGCCCAGGCATATGAGTGGTCTGAGCTGGGAAAGGCCCATAGTTAAACAATGATCCTATTCAAGCAAGGCTGTCCCCAAAAGGCAGAATCTAACTGCATGTAAAGCAAGCTGGTAAAGAGGAATAAGGAGTCCTAGGATTCCTTATATATTTTTAGGAAGAAAGTACAAATCTGGTCCTCTAAGCCCATTTCTTTTGAAAATTCCTATTTATGGAGTCAAAGTGCACAGAACTCTCCATTTTGTCTACCTAGAAAAGGATAAAGGGCAATTCCATCAAGAACTTTCCATTGATTCAATTGAATGTAAGAGCTCTAACTCTCCTAGACAATGCAGTTCTGCACCTAATAAAAATATGAACTCTCCCCATTAGCTCACACTCTTATTAGCTATTATTTATTCACAATCCATCAATCCTCTGTCTCTAGAGAAAGAAGCTTTAGAAAGTAATATGGCGAAGAGGGAAGGAATAGGATAAAATTTTGAGTTCCCACTTATTACTCCTACTCCTAGTTTTCTCCCTTGCAGGTCTAATCTTGGCAGGATTTAATACATTTACCAGAGAAATCTCTAAAGCAATGATCATGCATAGCCTACTAGTCCCTAACTTTGTGAACACTTTTTTTGTTGATGCATTGGCCAGTCCTCTGCTTTCCCCTTCAATTTTTTAAAGACTAAAAACTTATTTAGCCATCCCTTTAATCACTCAACTTTGTTGTTTATTGTTGGTGAGGTTTTATTTGGCAAAGCTACTGGAAAGATTCTCCAGCTCATTTTACAGATGAGGAAACTAAGGCAAACAGTGACTTATCTTGAATCACACAGCTAATGTTTGAGGCCACATTTGAATTTGGGTCTTCTTAACTCTAGGCATTGTAATCTATCCACCATACTGCCTAGCTCTCCAGTTGCCTAATAACTATTAATAAAAGCCAGTGAATAATTCTACTATCCCTATTCAAGGACATTAAGCATGTATCAGACCAAACTCACAGAATGAATGGGAGAATCTATCCCACTGAAAGGGTTCCTCTTAGACAAAGCTTTTGCTTCAAAAAGTCAAAATCCTATATCTGACCATTCTATCAATCAAGACTCCCTGTCTGCCGAGAAGAGAATATCTAGGAGAAGAAGCTAATCAACACTGTCAAATGCAGCAGAGGGATTTACAGGATCAGGACTGAGGAAAAAAGGCCATTATTTGATTTGACAGTCTCATTCAAAAGTGGGCTGTCCTGTTTCATCTGTGATATAACCAAGCAAATACTGTTATTAATCTCAAAGACTTTATAACATACCTCTCTTCTCATTCCCTAGCTCCCAAATGCTCCTCTCTCCTTTGCTCCATTGATCTTATTCCAATCACTATTCTAAACAAGATGACCTTGCCTTCACTTAACTACGATAAGAAGGATCCAGGACTTTTTTTGAATACAAATTTCTTGTATTCCATTTTCCCATAATTACTTAATCTATCCATCAGTCTTGGGTTATCTAATCCATTTCAGTGAACCCTTACCATTCCTCAACTCCCCATCCAACACATTTGATTCCCTGCCCAGTCACATTCAATGGTTGATAATCACTATGATGTACAAAGTGCTTTCCTCACAATAAAACTGAAGTTTGTGATGCATGTATTCTCTCCCCATTATCCTTAAGAAATTAAGGCTCTGAAAGGCTAAAGGATTTACTTAAAGCCACAATCTTAGACCTCTAACTCTATTGTAAAACTATTTCTGTGTTGCTAATATAAGTATTGTTAAATGTTTGCTCTCCTCATTTTAATCAATATATTCAAATTTCAAGAGGTTCATTCATTCTACCGAGATCTTGGATCTGTAATCCAAGTTTCTGTGACAGCAGATGGTAATGACTCAGTATCTAAACTATAATACTAGGATTCAGCTATGCTCACTTATATCCTGGTTATGTTTTTGATCATTATAAACACAATCTTCCAGGTCAGTCTCATTAAAGTGTGGTAACAAATCCTAGGTATCAAAGCTTGTTTCCCCTTTTCTCCCAGTTCCTCTAGACATCCTAATTTCTGTTCACCTACCTTTTTTTGAAAATTTGTACAGATTTCTTGATTGCTACATATTTGTAAAAACTTCAGACATGCCATCTGTCCCATCCCTCTGGTATTTATTTATTTTTATTGCTTATGCTGCTTATGTTTTGTGTCATCCTCATTCTGACATCCCAGCTGTTTCTTCTGGTCCATTGCTGTGCCCCTGATGCAGTGGTTAACTGAAAATGCAATTACAACTATTAACTTTCTAATTAAAAAAAAAAGTGTTGATGTATATAAAATACACACACACACATATAACATGCATACACATATGCAATATATATTAATACACACAAATATAAACAAACACACATACACACATGTATACTTGTGAACTCTTCTTCCAATGCCTTAATATGGCATGGGATAACTCTGGGAGTCTCAAAACCTATACTAACATGGTATAAGTTCTTGTAGGCCCTACATCAATCTATCATCCAAGGACAGCATAAGTATGTTCAAAGATGCTTATCAGCAAGGTTACATCTTTGCATGCCTACAGTGTTACATATTTTTCTGGCCACAGCAACTTTTGAAAACCATATACAAAGTTGAGGGGTTGCAATCTTTTCAATGAAGAGGTTGAGGTTGTGATATGCATCAGTAAAGGGAGTATCCATACTAATGATATTTGAAGTACATGACACAACAGTTAAACACAAAAATTTTTATGACTACTGTATTTAAAGATGAAATATGCAGAACAAGCTTTAAAGGGAAAAAAAAAACAGGTTAGGTACAATGTTATTTTTTAAAAAATTAATCCTTATTTATTAAAATTGCTCTTTAATCTAATCTAATTCTGGTTTTATCTCACCTTGGATCTTAGCATCATATCTATCCTGAAGTGAGTACATGGTTCCCAGATTTCAGGCCACTGAACCCTATAGGGTTAACTATATTAAGAATCTTGTAACTTCAACAGTTATAGGATATGACCAAATCATATAATCATATGATTGCTGTGAACAACTAGTGGCTTCTCCATTTTCTTGCTGTATAATTTCCTAGTCTTTCTAGTTCTCAAATGGCATGAGGAAGAAACTGCAGCCTTTATGTTTGTATCTTCTCTCCCTGTTTATTTTATTTTCCTCTGGTCTAGTGATAAAACATGCAAAACATATCTATGTCTGAGAAATAAATCCTTTGGATCAAAAATGATCTTACACTTTATTCTTCAAGGATTAACCTTACTCCTTCTCAACAGGTACTTTTAGCTACTGGCTAAGATCTTCTAGCATTTTCTAGGCAATGATGCCATTACCAACTGCTACACTGATATTCAGGAAAGATAAAGTAGCAGAAAAGAGGGGAAGAGTCAAGATCTCAAAGGTGTAGTCTAAAGTGAAATAAGCATTGATTCCCTTGGGTGGTAGCCAGAGGTCACTAGTTACAAGGTAGTATTCTGTTTGGGGGTTGTGTTAAGCTTTTAGTGATTCTTTACTGATTCCCCATCCTAATTTCTAAAGGAAATATAAAAGTAAGGGGATTGTGTATGTATGTTGGGGAGAAATGGAAATAGGATGTTTAAGACCTTTCTGCTTTTGACCATTACAGCTCAGATCTGAGGGCCTTCTCAGACCCATTAACCAGAAAAATAGCTATTCTCTGCTTAGTCTTTGTTTCTGGGAATTTTCAATTCTTCTAGCTTTCATGTAGTACTTATTATGACTGAAGTTTAAGTTACCAATTACATCTTTCTTTTATTTATTATAATGTAGAGTTTTTCTCCACTGATTCCGCTTTTACATTTAATAAGGAAGAATCAAATTCTGAGTTTTCCCCATATCTACCATGTTTTTCTGCCTTCGGCATGTGTACTCTCTGATGTTGAGAAAGGTTTGATTTAGTACAGAAGGCTTTCTCACATTTATTACAATGATAAGGCTTCTCCTTAGAATGAATTCTCTGATGTTTAATAAGATTTGAACTATGACTGAAGGTTTTTCCACATTCATTACATTTATACGGTCTCTCTCCAGTGTGAAGTCTCTGATGTGAAATAAGACCTGCTTGCTGACTAAAGCTTTTTCCACATTGATTACACTGGTATGGTTTCTCTCCAGTATGGATCCTATGATGCTGAATAAGGCTGGCTTTGCTTCTGAAAGTTTTTTCACATTCTTTACATTTATAGGGTGTCTCCCCAGTGTGAATTCTCTGATGTTTACTAAAGTCTGAGCTATTGCTGAAGTTTTTTCCACACTCAACACATTTATAACATCTCTCTCCTGGGCAGAGTTTACGATGGATTAAATTTGAGACTTCTCTTGACCCACTCTCTTGGAAAGAGTATTTCCTTGTTCTCTCTCCTATAGGTTTTTCCCACTGCCTTTGTAATGTACTCTCATGATCATGTGTGTCTTTGTAATTGTTTTTCTCAGCAACATCACCTATGAATCTTCCTGATACCACTGCTGGAGGTTCTACTTTGGATATTTCATTTTTAGGTGTTGACTCTTCATTCTGAAGCTTGGACTGACAATCTGAAACAATAAATAGAATAGGCACATGTCAGTTCCCTGTGCAAGGAGAAGACAACTAACGGACTCTGCCCTCTAATTTGAAAGGTATTTGAATTCAGCTCATAGTATGTATATGGATGAAGACATAAGGTTTTAGCCATAAGCTCTGTCTCCCTTGTTGTACTTGTTGTATTTAGAAATCAAATAACTAAAAAAACTATGGGGGACGGGTGGAGAAGGATAATGTGATTATACCACTTATTCCTTGAAACAAGAACCTTGTTATGTTGTGTTTAATTGTCCTGTGGTTAGGGAGGGAAAAAGGTGTGTTATAGTGAACCTGGATGGTTAAATAACCCGAAAACAAATAATTTGGGGAAAAACTCCCTATACGATAAGAAAACTAGGGAAAATGAAAAGCAGTTTGTCAGAAATTAGGTTTATACGAATATCTGACAATACATACTACAACAAACTTAAAATGAGTATCAGTCATGCCATTAAAAAAGCCATAATAGAATCAGATCAGATCCTTTTAACTGCGTGGTTAGAATTCTTAACTAAAGAAGGAATGCAAAGGGATCACAGAAAATAAAATAAATCACTCTGATTGTATGAAATTGAAAATATATCCATTAGGAAAGGAGAGAGGGCAGGGAAAAATTTATATAAAGCATGTCACTACATGCTAGGCACTTTATTAAGTGCTTTTAAAATATATCTAATTTGATTCTCATAAAAACCCTTGGGAGTAACTTGATATCTCCATTTTACAATTAAGGAAACTGAGGTAAATTATGACAAAACTCAGGATTACAAAGTTAATAACTATCTGAGGTCAAATTTGAACTCAAATCTTTCTGACTCCAGTTCATGCACTCCATATGCAATCTAGATGCTTTAGAATAAAGGAAATATCTGAATCAAATATTAAATATTGCTGATTAATAAAGTCTGATATCCAAGAAATATGACACTAACACAAAAGCATAAAAACAAGAATTTCCCCCAATAGATAAGTGGTAAGAGAACAAAGAGAAAAAACTAATTAAAAGATTTGTAAACTATTAATGACCATATAAAAACAAGACAAAATTAATAATAAGAAGAATGCAAATCAAAGTAGTTCTTTAGGTTCAGGAAATTGGCAAAGATGACAGATGGAAATAGTTCATGTTGGAAAAGTTGTAGAAAGAAAGGCATATTATTGGTCCAACCATTGTGGAAAGTAATCTGGAAATTATGCAACAAAATATTAACAGCAACACTTACAGCAACTATAACAGCAACATATTTATGATGTTTATTAAGGGACCAAATCAGTATAAATTAGGGAAAACATAGAAGAAATGGTTGGCTGGTTAAAAAAAAAACCTTTTTTTAGGGAGGTTGAGGGAGACAGAAATAAGGAATGGAGACTCGTTTACCCAGTGAAATAATCTACTACATAACAAGAATTTCTTTTTAGGGATTGTAGCTCAGAAAGACCACCCTAGGAGACAGAGAAAAAAATCAGCTAATTAAGAAATAAAAATGCTAAGTATCACTAGCCAAATTAAAAATTCTGTTGGGGGCTGGAATACTGGCCAAAGGAAGAGGTTTGAGTTAACCCCTCTACTCCCACAACACCAAGTGGGGGGTTACATAAGACCTGGAGAGTGTGGTCTGGGACAGCTATGTGTCAGGAAGAGATTTAGGACTTTGGCAGGAAGCTTTTGAGACCCCATAAACTTCCTTACTGATTGCTTTTATCCTTCTGTAGTATGGACTGTTGGAAATGTCTTTATTAAAGGAACTGTTTATCTGAACTCTTAAGCTCCAAGCGACTGACTCACTGTACTAGTTGTAGAACCATGATCAGGTTAACACCCATAGAAATTATAAAACACTCAAAAATGAAATTTTAAAAAGATCTTTAACAGAAGGAAGACTCTTAGGATTTTCACTTTTGATAAAGTTGTTAAAAATTCAAAAATTATAAAAATAAGAATTTTTGTGAGGGAAATGGTTCAGGGTAAGTTATTTCTACTCAAGCATGAAATTAGAACTAGGTTAAAATTAAGCATGGCTTATTATAATGAAAGATTAATGGGAAAGGTATTAAATTATACCTTGGTGTTAGGATTCTTACAAGGTACGAAGTTAAGTTGTCTAATTTTATCATGGTACTTAACAGTTCTCTAGCTCAGAGTTTACACCTTTAAGAGATCATATATAAGGAGCTCCCACAAGCCAACTAGAGAATTTGGGAGATTCACAAGTCATAGCTCCCACAAGCCCATTCTCGGAGGAGGAATTGTCAGATCCATTTGTTATTCCACCATTGTGCTGGCTGGAGGCTTTGGATTCAGAGGGAAATCAAGGCTGAAGCTGGCAGAGGCAAAGGACTAGTAACAAGAGCTCTCGAAACTAAGGAAAACTAACCAGGCTATTTTGAAGGAGACAATAAAGGACTTTAACAGTTGGCTGTATTTGAGGTGATTATTGATTTGAACTGAAAGGAAGGAAGCCCCACAAGAAACCTGTTCCCAGAGAACAATTATATTTTAGAGAAGAGAACATTACACTTAGGTATTATATAAATAGAATTTCTATGCTAATTTATATTTTATATATATATATATACATACATACACACACACACACACACACATATATATATTTATGTATGTATATGTGCTTATTAAGTTTTATGTGTAATAATTTTAATAAAAATTACCAAATTTTCTGTGGTATGATAGAAAGAGCATTGTCTTAAGAGACAGAAAACTTGAGTTCTTGTCTTAAATTAGCTAACAATTAACTCTCTGACTTCAGCCAAATCACAATTTCATTGAACCTATTTCCTGAGCTACAAAACAAAGTCTCATAAGGATGTTGTATTTTTTGTAAAGTATAAAATAATGATGATTATAAATTATACCTAAGGAAAATATTGTCTAATTAATTAGTTAGAAAACAATTAAAACAATTAAATACCTATTAATTGTCAGGCACTATGCTAGGTTCTGGGCATAGAGGCAAAAAGAAACCTTCTATTTGGTGAAACGTAGTCACTCATACAATTAATATATAGTAAGCTATATGGGAGTAGGGAGTTAGTATCAGTTAGGAAGATTTAGAAAGGCCTTTAAGGCAATAAACCTTGATGGAAACTAGACTGAGGGTGAGGAAAGAGTACATTTTTAGCAACATGAAACACTTGTGCAAAAGTAAAAAGAAGGAAAATGGAATATCACGTGCAGAAAATAAATTTAGTTACTAAACCAAATCTGGCTGCAAAAGATAAAGTAATATGTTAATAATCCTAGGAAATAAGCTAGAGAAGAAATGTGAAGGTCTTTAAAAGCCAAATAGATGAGTTCATATTTCTTCCTAGTAGAGAAATGATAGTCAGAAATACTTTTTAGGCTATCACTTTGGTAGTTATGAAGAAGATAAATTAGATGCAGAAAGACCAATTATAACTGGTAATAGTCCAGGAAAGAGGTGATGAGGACTTGAAAGAGGGTGATGGCTGTGTAAATGAAGAAACAGGTAGAGAGGCAAGAAATTTAAATTAAAAAAGAATTGGTATATAATTTAATATGAAGAGAGACAAAAGAACCGAGGACCACTCAATTAATAAGTACATATTAAGTATTTACTATTGTAGACACTATGAGGGTGTTAAGTACACAAAGATAAAAAAATAAAACTACTCCTGCCCTTAAATAGTTTACATTCTGTTGAAATGACTCTTAGGTGTTATGAGCCAGAACTTGAAACAAGGTGTTAACTCACTGGAATTGATAGAAACAATGTTTATGTTTACACCTTCCAGAGTTCCCACATTAACTCACACATTAAAGTTCACAAGTCTGGAAGATTTACAAATTACACCTCCCACAATCCCACTTTCAGAGGAGGGGTCAACCTTTGGGTTCACACTTTTAAGAGATCATATATAAGAAGCTCTTAGAGCCTCAGTCAGAAGAGTCAGTAGAGGAGTCAGTTGGAGAAGATTGAGAACAAAGGATTCAGAAGAGGAGAGGCTGAAACTGACAGAGGCAAAAGACTAGCAACAAGAGCTCTCGGAACCAAACCGGACTATTTTGGAAGAGACAATAAAAGACTGAATTTTTATCAGCTGGCTGCGTTTGAGGTGATTATTGATCTGAACTGAAACTAAGGCTGCCTCCAGAAGCCCCCTGAGAAGCCTGCTCCCAGAGAACCATCATATTTTAGAAAAGAAGAACACTACACTTAGGCAAGCAAAAAGATAGTGGTGGTCTTGACAGAAATGGAGAAGTTAGGAAGACAGGTACATTGTTGGAGGGAAAATGAAGTTTTTTTTGAGTTTGAGGTGTCTGTGGATTATCTATTTTGAACTGTGCAATACTAATAAGTGTTTCAGGGCTGTGGCTGAGGTAAAAGGCTAAGAAAGCATACATATATGTGATATTCATTTGTATAGAGATGATAAATTGAACCATGGAGGAGAGAAAAGGAGAGAGAAGGAAGGAGAGAGGCAGGGAAAGGGAGAAGGAAAGATTGAGAGGAAAAAGAGAAAAAGGAGGGGAGAAGAGAAGAAGAGGGGAGGGGAAGAGAAGATTAAGAAGAGAGTCCAGGACAGGGTTTGGGAGTATATTCAAAGTTTTGGCTTGGATAATGATCCAGCATACATTCCAGAAAGATGATCAAACTAGTAGAATAATACTATAAGTATCCTAATACTGTCACAGAGGGAAACATTATAAGCTCAGACCTTGGAAGCCTTGGTTAAATCTCCTTAATTTATAGTTGAGGAAATTAAAGCCTGAATATGCAGGAGGTGAGGTCAAGACAAGACTGAGAACTAAGAAAAGGCTATTGGAGAAAAACTAGTGATTTTTGTGAATTTTTTTGTTACTCCTTAACTGAAATTACTGAATCCATGTAGTTCTTCATTGATTCTCTGGGATTCCCTAAGCAAGCCATCATATCATCAACAATTAAAGACAATTTTGTCTCTTATTTGCCTTTAATTTCTTTCTCTTGTCACATTATTATGGCCAGCATTTCTAAAACTATGTCAAATAATAGTGGGGAAAGGGTCCATTCTTGTTTTATTCCTGCATTTATTCAGACAGATTCTGGTGGATTCCCACTGTAAATAATAGTAGTTTTTGGTTTCTGATACGTGTGTGTGTGTGTGTGTGTGTGTGTAGTCATACTAAAAATGGCCCTTCTATGTCTATGTTTTGTAAGATTTGTTAACATAAGTGTTACACTCTAATATAACAGTATGAAATATTTTGTTTTTTTACTTTAATTTTATTAGGAACTTGAGAGACATTAATAAACATGAACAGCTCTACTTTGTTTTAAATATATTAAATGTGTTCATTGATATAAATATATATAATCTTTCTGATGTTAAACCACATTTGTGTCCTGAAGATTGTTTGTTATTGTTCATTTAATTAGTCCTCATTTGGGGTTTTCATGGCAAAAGGTGATTCCTTCTCCAGATCATTTTACAGATAAGGAAATCAAGGCAAGTAAGATTAAGTGATTTGCCCAGAGTCACATAGCTAGTAATGGAGACTAGATTTGAACTCAGGAAGATGTTTCTTCTTGACTCCAGGAGCAGTACTCTATCCACTGTGCCACCTAGCTGATCATCCTGAAGATATATACAACTTAGTTTTAGGGAGTATTTTTTATATGTTATTAAAATCTGTCAGCTAGGATTTTATTTCAAATATTCAATTAATATTCATTAGTGATATTGTTTATCTTACTTTGTTTTATCCTACCCTTGGTTTAGGTATCAGGAATATATCTTTCTCATAAAACAATCAAAGATAAGAAATGGAAGATAATTTTGCATCACCTAACATATCCCTCTGATTTTTATAGTAAAAAAAAAAGTGAAGTAGTATGATTTATTTTGCAATTTTAAGAATAAAGCTATAATTATTTTTAAAATATTTGCTGGAATTCACTTAAAAATCAGTCTGAATGAGAAAGTTTTTTCTTGGGTAGTTGAGTTCCTATACAGAAAATCAGAATTATTTTTTTTCCCTGAAAGTGAATTAAGATTTCTAGTTTTTGTTCTGTCAATTTGGTATTTACTTATTTTTATTGTTGAAGTTTTTTATTTTCAAAACATATGCAAGGATAGTTTTTCAACACTGACCCTTGAACAACCTTGTGTTCCCATAATTTGGCTTTTTTAAAAAAAGCTATTTCTCTATTTTAAATTCTTAATTTTGCTGGGATATAATTATGGATAATAGATTCTGACAATCCTTTTTACTTTTTGTTATGATTTCAACTTGTTTTTCTATTATTTTAGTAATTTGATTTTTTCCCCCTCTTTTCTTTAATATCTTGGGGTCAATCTGCAACACATATTTATAGAGTCTGCAACACAAGACTTATAGAGACACAATTATAAAATACTTCTCAAAGAAATAATAATGGAAAGCAATTTGGAACTATGTCCAAAGGGCTATAAAACTGTGCATACCCTGTGATCCAGCAATATCATTATTAAGTCTATCTCAAAGAGGAAAGGACCCACATATACAATAATGTTTTTAACAACTCTCTTTGTGGTGACAAAGAATTGGAAATTGAGGGGATGCCCCTTAATTGGGGAATGGCAGAACAAAGTATGGTATATGAATGTAATGGAATACTATTTTGTTATAAGCAATGATAAACAGGTAGAGATGCTGAGTAAAGTGAGCAGAACCAGAACATTGTACAGTAACAGCAACATTGCATGATAAGCAACTTTGAAAGATTTTGCTTTTCTCAGTAATATAATGATCTAAGATATTGATAGATATGATAGATAGAAAATGCTATCCATATACAGAGAAAGAATTATGAAGTCTGAATGCAGATTGAAGCATACTATTTAAAAATTTTTTTTTGTGTGTGTCTCATGGATTTTCCTTTTCTGACTTTTCTTTCACAACATGACTAATATAGAAATATATTTAATATGATTGTACAGGTATAATCTAAATCAGATTCCTTGTTGTCTTAGAGTAGGGGAGAAAGAAAGGAGAAAAAAATGGAAATCAAACTCTTACAAAAGTAAATATTGAAAACTATCTTTACATGTAACTAGAAAAAGCAAAATATTAAGTGAAAAAAAGAAATAAAGAACAATTTAAATAACTTGGAGGAATATTAAGTGCTCATGACTGTGTTGCCAATGTAATACAAAAAATGATGAATCTACTTGAATTAATTCATGGATTTAGTGCTATCCAATGGGAATACTTCATAGTTAGACATAATTACAATAAAAATTATTTACAGGAACAAAAGGTCTAGAATCTCATGAGAAACAGTGAAAAAAAGATAGTCATTGGGGGAAAAGTTTTTTAAACTTCATGTTACATATCTTGTTGAAACTAGACATTTCAGGGGTTGTGATGTGGGGCTATCTAATATGTGAGGAGAAAGAATATTATTGGCAGTGGGAAAAATTTGTACAAAAGCAAAGAAATGGAAAATAGAATGTTATATATAGAGAATACCAAGCAGCTCAATTTGGCTGTGTAAGAAAAAGTAATATTCATAAAAATTATTTGATACTGGCTTTAAAATAAAAAAGATCAATGAGAAAAGGTTTGAAAAAGAAGACTTTAGTCTGCATCCAATAACCTAATTCAATAAACTATTTGGGAAAGAACTCCCTATTTGACAATATCTGCTAGAAAAATTAAAAAAAAAACAGTTTGGAAAAGATTAGATTTAAATAAAACATCAATTGGATTTAATAATTAAGAAATTACTGGGGAAGGCAATTTCAACTAAGTGATGAAGGTGGAATACAAGTTGCATGAAGTGGAAACATGTTGAGATCAAGCACTACTATTTACTAGGTAGGGAAAGTCAGTTGAAAGGTTGTACCCTAGAGACTGGGCCAGATACAATTTTGAATAATCTTATAAATCTATTTAAGATTTATCAGGATTTCTAAGCTCCTTATATTCTCTGCAAGACAAGACAGAGAAACCGGTCTGTATAGAACTGTATGCCTATGTTTGTAATACTACCAAGAGAAAATAAACATGATTTGTAAATGTACCAGAATTTATAAAGTAGTAACAAATCTTGAACATGCATGTTGCAGTCCTTAGAATATAAACAGAAAGAAACTTGTGTATTGACAACTGCAAGAAGATCCAGTCTTTCTTTCATGACATGTTTCACTAAGTGAATGTACCTTAGTGTGCAACTATTTCCTTTGAACACATGTTTCATGCACTTCCTTTAAGCAATTTATATCTTTCCTCCTTAAAATCACTTAGACTACCTCAAATAGCATCAGTCAGTGATATCCATACCCCATTCTTGCCTAAAATGACAACTGGCACTTTCAGAATATTACAAATCCCTCTTTTTGCTAAGAAGAATTCTTATGTTCTCTCACTGTCAATACTGCTACCTATAAAGCAGACCTTTATCTCTACTTTACCTTCCAGTATCTCCAGCCTATTTGTTCCCTAGCAAAAATAAGACTTATAACTACCTCCAGATCTTACCCAACTCCTTGCTAAGAGCAAGGAGCTTCCTTGGTCACTTCCAAAGTCTTCAAGTATGAAATTTTAATATTCAATCCTTCTGTAATTGTCTGATACATGGACATCTTATTTTTTCAACTAGATTAAAAATTTCCTGAAAGCACAGATTCATCTTACACTTTTATTTTTGGTATCCTCCACAGTGCTGGGCACATATTAGGTCTCAAGTACATTTACCTACTCTAAACCAACCTACCCTTCCCTCTCCTCAAATGAATCCATTCTCACCAATCTTTTGGACAATATGAGGCTCCACAGATTCACATTTCAACTGGCTCTCCATGGCTTGAATCCGAATGCTTGATGACTTCCTTAATGTCAATGGAGCTGGGAACAGGGGTGTCACCCCTTCCCAGAATAATGCTTGTTCTTGGGTATGGGCTGAGACCTAGAAACAATTAGGTGAAGTTAAACTTATAATCAATCAATAAGTATTAGTTAAGTACTTACGACATGTGAGGCACTACAACAAGCAATGAGAATATAATGATAAAAATAATAGAGGAGATACAAACATTACCTACAAATGCATATATGTATATCTTTTTAAAAAATATTTTTAATTCATATTGCTTTATGAATCATGATAAGAGAAAAGAAATCGCCCAATCATTCTTTAGTATGAGATTATTTAGTTTCCAATTATTTTTTGGTCTACTTTTCTGTGGCTTTTTATTGAATGTAATTTTCAATGCATCATGGTCTGAAAAGGATGCATTCACTACTTCTGCCTTACTGCATTTGAGTTTGAGGTTTTTATGTCCTAATATATGGTCAATTTTTGTATAAGTTCCATGAACTGCTGAAAAGAAGGTGTATTCCTTTCTGTCCCCATTACATTTTCTCCAGAGATCTATCATATCTAATTTTTCTAGTATTCTATTTATCTCTTTGACTTCTTTCTTATTTATTTTGTGGTTTGATTTATCTAATTCTGAGAGTGCAAGGTTGAGATCTCCCACTATTATAGTTTTACTGTCTATTTCTTCTTGCAGCTCTCTTAATTTCTCTTTTAAGAATTTAGATGCTACACTACTTGGTGCATATATGTTTAATATAGATACTTCTTCATTATTCATTCTACCCTTTAGCAAGATATAGTGCCCTTCCTTATCTCTTTTGATTAGATCAATTTTTGCTTTAGCTTGATCTGAGATCAGGATGGCTACCCCTGCTTTTTTGGCTTCACCTGAAGCATAGTAGGTTTTGCTCCAACCTTTTACCTTTAACCTGCATGTATCACCCCGCTTCAGGTGTGTTTCCTGTATACAACATATTGTAGGATTCTGGCTTTTAATCCATTCTGCTAACCGCTTCCTCTTTATAGAGGAGTTTACCCCGTTCACATTTATGGTTAAAATGACCAATTCTGTATTACTTGCCATCTTGTTAACCCTGGTTTATGAGGAGAAAAGAAATCGAACAAAAGGGAAAAACCATGAGAGAGAACAACAACAAAGAGGCACAGAAAAGAGAAGTGAACATTAACATGTGTTGATTTACATTCAATATCCATAATTCTTTTTCTGGATGAAGATGGCATTTTTTATCTAAAGTCTATTGGGATTGTCTTGGAAGATATATGTATATCTATTAGTGAGTACATTCAGAATTCATATAATGTGGTTTTGTGAGGGAGTACCCCAATAGCTAGGAGGCCCAAGAAAGGCTTCTTAAATAAGATGGCAAAACCATTTGGAAAACCAGTTTAAAATCTGAAAAAAGATCTCAAGGAACAATGCTCAGAGACAAAAGGCACTAGAAAAAGAAACCAGCTGCTTTCAGTCAACAAAGTATCAGGGAAACAGAAGAGACAAAAACCTAAATAGTTTTTTCTTAAATTTAAAATGTTTTAAACTCAGTAACTCTGTCCCAAACTCTGTGCCTACATTCCCTCGTTGCAGTCTAGAAGTCTACACCCTTGGTCTCCAATAACACAAAATCATTCTCTCTACCTGCTGTCCTGGTTCATCCAGTTCTCTCTCCAAATCTTCCAGTAACATCACTACCTCCTCACCACTTTCAGGATGTCGTTCCTGCAACCATATCTGGAGCTCCTCTGGCAGGATACTCAGGAACTGCTCAAGCACCAGCAGTTCCAAGATCTCTTCTTTAGTGTGCATCTCTGGTCTCAGCCACTCACAACAGAGTGTCCGCAGTCGGGTCAGAGCCTCTCGAGGACCAGGTGTCTCCTGGTAGCAGAGCTGTCTGAAGCGTTGCCGCCAGATCTCCTGGTTGGGGTGACTGTTACTTTGCAGACTAGATTCTTGCTCCCAAGTGGGATCATCTTCCACCTTGATTATTATAGGCCCATCCTGATCCTGTAGAGCCTGGGGAGAAAGGATGGCAGTCTCTTTGGATTCTGCAGTCATCATACAGGCTTATAAGGTGGTCTCCCTCCAGACAGGATCTGTATTGCTACTATCAAATTCCAATTGTCCTTTAGGCACCTAGAGATTCCTGAAGAGCTTCTCTTTATGATATTCTTTAAGGAAAAAAAATTCTTATTACTAAAGAGTAGCTGACATTTATTAGTATATATTCACACCAACCTCACTAGACCTTCCACTTTATAAATGAATGATCTTAGTTGAACTTCAAAAACAATTCTGATTTCTATTCTCTTTGAAGCTACTACAAGTTCAATTAATTCAAAATGTATTAAATAACTCCTATATGCAAAGTACTCTGCTAGTTTGGGATATAAAAACAAATGAAAAAAGTCTCTACCATGAAGGAACTTGTGTTTCATTGAGAGAGACAGCCTATCAACAGAAGAAAACATTATGAAGAAAGAAAGAATTCTATATTTTGTATAGAAAATTTTTATGGCAGATATTAAGGATATAGAAAATTGATTAGGGCTTCAGATTTTGATCTTTTTATCGTTTTATAGAGGAGAGAGCCTTTGAGCAGAAACCATAAAAAAGGCTAAGGATTCTAAGATGTATAAGTGAAGAAAGCACACATCTCAGACTTGGGAGTACCTATTTAGAGATATAGAAATGATTACAGAATGCCAAGCTTAGTGAAGAATGAGGAGCCCAATTTAGCTTGAAGACAGAATGTGTAAAATACGTGATGTGAGTGAAATATGTTTAGAAATGCAAGCTGGGAGGAGTATTTTATCCTACAAACTAGAAGGATCTGGAAATTTTTAAGTAGAGGAGTGGCATGGTCTTATCTAAGATTACTTTGGCAGATTAAGGAGAATGTTTTAGAGAAAGCTAAAACCAGAACGAGTAGAAAAAACTTTCATAGGAGGGATGTCCAAGTACAGGTAGTAAAGGGCTTACCTATGGAAGAAGAGAAACTAATAATATAAAAATAACAAGAGAATGGAGAGGCAAGGAGGACTCAGAGGTTACAAATCATGAATAAAAGAATGGTGATACCCTTGACATAAATAGAGAAGTTTTGAGAAACACCTATTGTAAAAGTGTTGTATAGAAAATTTTTATGGCAGATATTAAGGATATAGAAAATTGATTAGGGCTTCAGATTTTGATCTTTCACAAGTTTTCCTTAACTAAGTTAATTGAAGATAACTAAAAGTTTAAAAACAAATAAAATCAAGATTAAGAAAAACTGCAGAAATACCCTGTGCTGCCACATAGGCAGAGTACCAGGACAATTCACTGAAATCAGTATTTGTAGCTGGCTTGACAATTTCATAGAGAGTTACTTAAACAAGTTACTTAAAAAAAAGATAAAAATTAATTTGTGATATTTGCTTTACTAAAACACAATAAAAATGTGTAGTAAAGGGCCATGGATAAACAGACCAAAAATTAATTATAAACTAATCAATCTAATCCTAAAGAATGAGCAAGTCAAAAAACAAATCACAGAAACAATAATTTCATCCAGAAAGTACAATAATTTGACAACATACCAAAACTTATGAGATGCAGCTAAAGAAGTTCTTAGGGGACATTTTATATCCCCAGATGCTGACATGAGTAATATAAAGAAAAAGGAGATCAATGAATTGAGCATGCAACTAAAAAAGCTAGAAAAAGAATAAATTAAAAACCTCCAATTGAATACCAAATTATAAATTCTGAAAAACAAAGGAGAGATTAATAAAATTGAAAGTAACAAAATTTTGAACTAATAAAACTAAGAGTTGGTTTTATGGGAATATCCTCCAACAAAACAAATAAATCTTAGGTTAATTTGATTAGAAAAAGGGAAAAAGCAACAAACAAATTATTGGTATTAAAAATGAAAAGGCTGAACTTACCATCAATGAAGAGGAAATTAAAGCAATAACAAGGAGATATTTTGCCTGTCTGCCAATAAATCTGACAATCTAAGTGTAATAGATGAATATTTTAAAAATTTAGATTGCTCAGATTAACAGAAAAGGAAATCAAGAGTCCCATTTTAGAAGAAGAAATTGAACGAGGCATCAATGAACTCCCTCAGAAAAAATTTCCAGGGCGAGACAGATTTACAAGTGAATTCCACCAAACACTTAACAATTCCAATACTATATAAATTAATTGGAAAAATTAACTAAAGAAGAGGGTCTACCAAGTGCTTTTTATGATAAGATACAATGCTGATATCTAAATCAGGAAGAACCAAAACAGAGAAAGAAAATTATAGACCAATTCTCCTAATAAATATTGATGCAAAAATCTTTTTAAAAAACTTTTTTTAGTTTATTTTAGTTTCTTCAATATATGTAAAGCGGATTTCAATATTCACCTTTGCAAAACCTCCCCTCTCTCCCTCCATGTGATGCAAAAAAAAAAAAAAAATTAAAGCTTTTTATTTACAAAACATATGCATAGGTAATTTTTCAACACTGATCCGTGCAAAGCTTTCTGTTTCAAATTATCCCCTTCTTCCCCCCATTCCCTCCCCTAGATGGCAGGTAGTCCAATACATGTTAAAGATGTTAAAATATATGTTAAATCCAATATATGTATAAATATTTATACAGTTATCTTGCTGTACAAGAAAAATAAGATCAGGAAGGAAGGAAAAAAAACCGGGAAAGAAAACAAAATGCCAACAAACAACAGAAAGAGTGAGAATGCTATGTTGTTGTCCACACTCAGTTCTCATGGTCTTCTCTCTGAGTGTATATAGCTCTCTTCATCGCTGAACAATTGGAATTCGTCTAAATCATCTCATTGTTGAAGAGAGCCATGTTCATCAGAATTGATCATCAAATAGTCTTTTTGTTGCCATGTATAATGATCTGATTCTGCTCATTTCACTTAGCATCAGTTCATGTAAGTCTTTCCAGGCCTCTTTGCAATCATCCTGCTGGTCGTTTCTTACAGAACAATAATACTGCATAGCATTCATATACCATAATTTATTCAGCCATTCTCCAACTAATGAGCATCCATTCAGTTTCCAGTTTCTTGCCACTACAAAGAGGGCTGCCACAAACATTTTTGCACATGTGGGTCCCTTTCCCTCCTTTAAGATATCTTTGAGATATAAGCCCAGTAGAAACACTGCTGGATCAAAGGGTATACAAAATTTGATAACTTTCTGGCATAGTTCCAAATTGTTCTCCAGAATGGTTGGATCCGTTCACAGTTCCACCAAAAAAGTCAGTGTCCCCAGTTTTCCTACATCCCCTCCAACATTCATCATTATCTTTTCCTGTCGTGTTGCAAAAATCTTAACAGATTATTAGCAAAAAGATTACAGTAACTTATCACCAGGATAATACATTTTGACCAAGTGGAATTTATCCCGGGAGTGTAAGATTGGTTCTACACCAGGAAAACTATCAGTATAACTGACCATTATCAATGAACTAAAGTAACAGAAATCATATGATCACCTCAATGCAGAAAAAGCATAATGACAAAACACAACATCCATTCCTAATAAAAATATTAAAGAACAAAGGAATAAATGGAGTTTTCCTTAAAATAATATGTAGCATATATCTAAAATCATCAGCAAGCATTATATACAAACTAGAAGTATTCCCAATAAGATCAGAGTGAAACAAGAATGCCTATCAACATTATTATTCAACATTGTACTAGAAATGTTAGCTTTAACAATAAGAAAAAAGAAATTGAAGGAATTAGAATACACAATAAGGAAACAAAACTATCATCTTTTGCTGATGATATGATAGAATATTTAGAATGCTGGAGAATCAACTAAAAAACTACTAAAAACTATTAACAACTTTAGCAAGTTGCAGGATATAAAATAAACCCACATAAATCACTGGCATTTCTATAAGTTCTATATGTTACCCACAAAACTCAGCAGCAAGAGACAGAAAGAAAAATTCAATTCAAAATAACTAGACAATATTAAAATATTTGGGAGTCCACTTGCCAAGACAAAGCCAGGAATCATGAATCTAATTACACTTTTCACAGAAATAAAGTTAAATCTAAACAATTGTAAAAATATCAAGTGCTCATGGGGGCAAGCTGAGCTAATATAATAAAAATGACAATTCTACTCAAATTAAGTCATTTCTAGTCATATGAAAAAATGCTCTTAATCATTATTGACTAGAGAAATGCAAATTAAAACAACTGTGAGGCATCAGGAAAAATTAATTATAAATATTGGAAGGGATGTGGGAAAATGGAACACTAAATACATTATTAGTAGAGTTGTGAAATGATCCAACCATTCTAGAGAATTTATATTAAAAAAACTACAAAACTGGGCATATCCTTTGATTCAGAAGTCTCACTAACTGGATCTGAATATCAAAGAGATAATAAAAAAGGGGAAAAGACCCATATGTGCAAGAAAAAAAAGCTGCCTGGGGAATACTATTTTTCTGTAAGAAATTATGAACTGGCTGATTTCAGAAAAGCATAGAAAAACCTGCATGAATTGATGCTGAGTGAAGTGTGCAGAACCAGAAGAACATTGTACAAAGTTACAATAAGATTATGTGATAATCAATTGTGATAGACCTGACTATTCTCAACAATACAATGATTCAAATTAACTCCAATAGATTTGGGATGGAAAATGCCAATTACAAACAGAACGAAAACGATGGAGATTGAATGGGGATCAAAGCACAGTATTTTCACCATTTTGTTTGTTTTCTTTCTCGTCTTCTTTTTTTCTCCCTTTTGGTCTGATTTTTCTTGTACAACATGACAAATATGGAAATGTTTAAAAGGATTGCACATATTCAATCTATATCACGTTGTTTGCTGTGTTGGGGAGGAAGAGGTAAGAGAGGAGGGAGAAAAATTTAGAACACAAAGTTTTACAAAAAGGAATGTTGAAAACTTGTGGAAAAATAAAATATTATTAAAAAAGAGAAAGAGAGATTACCTTCCAACTGCAGTGCATGTAGTTTGTATATATCTAGTTACTTAAGCTGTAACCCTGTTCAAATTTAAGCTAAGTCCCTTTGTATTCCCAGAGCTTGGCTTCTGCCTGTATATAGTGTTTAATAAATAACTGCAGACTGAACTCACTTCTCAATGGTCTCTCTGCCTTTACTCTTTCCCCACTCCAACTACCAAAACGAATTTTCTTTTTTTTTTTTCTTTTTCGCGGAGGCAATTGGGGTTAAGTGACTTGCCCAGGGTCACAAAGCTAGGAAGCATTAAGTGTCTGAGGTCAAATTTGAACTCGGGTCCTCCTGACTTCAGGGCTGGTGCTCTATCCACTGCGCCACCTAGCTGCCTCTCCAAGATGAATTTTCTAAAAGGAAGGTTTTACATGTCATCCAAATGCCCAGTGGTTCCTTATTCCCTACCTCGGGATCACACATATACGTATAGGGTTAGAGACAAGTGGCCTTGCTCGGCCATTTAGTAATGTGAGATCTCGCCTAGATTCTCTTACTCTGCCCAGTCCTCAGTTTCCACATTTGTAAACCAACCCTTCCCAGAACCTCACCACCCTCTTCTCTGCCCCCTCCCCCTCCCCGCTCTCTGCTCTCACGAGAAAGGATGAAGAAGAAGGCCTCTTCCTCACACCTGCCCCAAGCCAGTTTGGAGGCCCGCAGGAGCTCAGCTTCGCGTTTCCCGGAATCCCAACCACTCACCAGCTCCGAAAAGATCCTCCAGAATCCTAAAGAACGGAACAATGCCGAGCTCACAGAACCGGAAGTTTGGAAGAAGAGATTCCCTCTCCAAAGCGCAAGGCAGACAGGCTTGCCCCTCTCTAGGATGAGTTGGAGGACTCCATACCTCTATGGTACTCTATCTTTGGCCATATGGGAGACAAAGGAAACCTGAACTTCCTATTAGTTTTGTTGAAAAACTTTGTGGCCAAGCAATATTTTTTTTATTTCAGAAATTCTTAACGTAGGATCTGTGAGTTATATTTTAATTTAAGATTAAACATTTATTTGTTGGAACTAACATTTATGATCGCTCTCTCATTCCTATCCTTGAATGGTATTTTTAAACCCTCAAATATGCATGGCCTGCGGAATAAATGCCTCCCAAAGAAGGTCACCTTCTGGTTGTTAAGCCCATCACATTTCTGGCAAGAGGAAGATAGCACAGGTATAGGGAAAACTTAGACGTGGAGTTGGGGAATACAGAACTAAGAACAGAAAAGGGTAGATGACATCACCAGTTTGGGATTCACACGATTGATGGAAAGTTTAGTCATGGGGGCTAATAATGACCTTTCTTCTCTCATGAAACTAAGAAATGGTCATTGTTTGAGTCCAGGTGAGATAGTAGCCCAGACTTTTGGATGACAAACCAGATGTCCTTGAAGGATAGCTTGGTGGAATAAAAATATCAGGCCCAGCTCCCTTTCAAAATTTTACACATGTTTCTCCAAGACTGTGTCACATCACTCCCAAGAGCTACATTTCTAAGATGACTACATTCCCAAGGCCTGATGGCTTTCTTGAAAAATATTGTGTCTCTACTACTATTGGGGTTTCTACTACATTATTCCTAAGGCTGGGTAGTCTGAGGGTTATTACTACAACATTCCTAAGGCTTGCATTATATCACCTCTAATATTTTTCATTTTCCTCTTTTGTATTGCACATCTAATGAGTGTAAAGTGCCTGAGAATTGCTTTAAATTGCATTTCACTAGTAATTAATGATTTGGAGCTATTTGATAACATCTTTCTTTGAAAACTGCTTGTTCCTATTTGATCATTTATCTAATGTGTGTCCTATTTTGCCCAATTCTTTATAATCCCATTTTTTACTATAAAAATATAGCAGAATTGCAGTAGCACTTCTTTTCAGTTTCCTTTTCTGGATCTAAATCCAGGGTAAGCTTACTAATTATGAATGCCCAATAGGATTTTGTCCTGGGTCTTTTTCTCTTTCCTAGAGGCTTCAAACTTGTAGCCAGGAGGGAATAATTAGCCTACAAAAGTAGGAATGAACCAGATTAAAATGTAATTGTGAAATACTTAACAAAATAAATAAAAATACAACATAGATAACATTAATTTGTAGTTTTCTGAGTCAAAATACAGTCAGCAAGGATTCCTTTTTATTTTAGTTTAATACTACTGCTTTATACAATTTCACTTGGTGATTCAATCAGCTCCCCTGATTTAAATTATCATAGACTTATTTGAAGCTTATTTTGGTATATAGTCTGAATTAGTCTGTATCTAGTTTCAGCCAGACTTCTTTCCAATTTTCCTAACAGTATTTGTTGGATAGTGAGTTCTTGCTCCAATAGCTTGGATCTTTGAATTTATAAAACACTAGATAACTTAATAAGTAATTGTGCTCATTTGCTTCTGTGTACCTAATCTATTCCGCTGATTAACCACTCTATTAACTTATACCAAATTGTTTTGATGATTACAACTTTGTAGTATAGTTTGAGAGCTGGTACTTCTAGGCCCCTTTCCTTCTCACTTTTTTTTTTTTTTTCATTGATTTCCTTTATATTCTTAATCTTTTATTCCTCCAAAAGAAATTTGTTATTATTTTTTCCAACTTTTTAAAGTAATCCTTTAGATAGAACACTGGTCTTGGAGATCCTGGGGTCAGCAGGAACTGAATTCAAATATTATCTCAGTTACTTTACACTTCCTAGGAAGGCATATCACTTAATCCCAATTGCCTCATAAAAAAAAAAAAATAATAATAATCCTTTGGTGGTTTGGTGGTTTGGTTTCATTGGTATGACTTAGATAGCAAAATCATTTTTATTATTTGTCAAAAAGTGTCTTGTAATTCTTTTCATGTATTGCCTCTAGAATCCCCAAGTATTTCTTTTTTCTTTTTAGGTTCAGAAGAACCTTTATTGAAAAAGGTAGCCTAGTTTGGCTTCTGGGTTCTAATCAAACAACTAAGAGGCAATTAGATGGCACAGTGAATAGGGTGTCCAGCCTGGAGTCAGGGAGATTTGACTCTGATAGTAGTTGTATAACTGAACAAGTTTCCAAATCTCTTTCTGACTCTCAATTGTAAAATGGAGATAATAGTACCTATCTTGCAGGATTGTTGTGAAGATCAAATGAGACATTTGTAAAATGCTTAACACAGTGCTTGGCACATAGTAGTCCATACTATAAAATTGTATTTTCTTTCTTTTTCCCTTCTCTCCAGACTTCAGAATAAACTAAGAGGGGAGGAGAACCTGGACTAATGAGCAACCTACTGATTCTGAAAATAATATTTCTGTGACATGGTCCTGCATGAAAAGATGAATTCTGAACTTTGAAAAAGTAGCCCACCAAAACTATTTTTGAATGTTTGGGGGCAAGAGAGCTTGGTAGTCCTTTGTAAATTCCCTGAGATATTTCTCATGAACTTAGAGCTTACTCTAGAGCAGAGGTATAAAACAGCAAATGTGCCTAAAATGTTGTTTGACAATATTTAATAAAACATAGATAAACAAAAAAAATCAAATAAACAAACAAAAAAACATAGATAGCAGCACATTTTAAAAACAAAATCAATATGTTGGTGCATAAGGAGCTTTATGAATAGATTAGTGGCTCCCATTTCTATTTGAGTTTGATGATATTGTTCTAGAGAGCCAGGCAGTTAAAATCAATTTCTTGGCTCTAGTATTCTTTTTTGAGACTAACAATTTGATGTTCTTCTTTTCTTTTTCTGATCAAATTAACTAAAGATTTCCTTTTTTTTTTTTAATAAAACCAACTCTTAGTTTTATTTATTAATTCAATATTTTTCTAATTTTCAATTTTATTAATCTCTCCTTTTATTTTCAGAATTTCAAATTTGGTATTTAATTGAGCGCTTTTAATTTGTTCTTTTTCTAGTTTTTTTAGTTGTAAGCCCAATTTATTGATGTTCTCTTTCTCTATTTTATGCAAATAAGCATCTAGAGATATAAAATTTCCCCTCATAACCACTTTGTATCCCACAAGTTTTGCTACATTGAATCATTATTGTCATTCTCTTGGATGAAATTATTGATTATGTCTATGATTTCCTGTTTCATCCATTTATTCTTTAGGATTAGATTATTTAATTTCCAATTAACTTTTGGTCTATTTTCTCCTGGCTTTATATTGCATGTGATTTTTATTGCATCATGATCTGAAAAAAATGCATTTACTATTTCTGTCTTTCTGCATTTGATTTTTAGGTTTTTGTGCCCTAATATATAGTCAATTTTTGTATAAGTTCCACGAACCGCTAAGAAAAAGTAAACTGCTTTCTGTCTCTATTCAAGTTTCTCCAAAGATCTATCATATCTAATCTAATTCTAATCTTTTCTAATATTTTGTTTACCTCCTTAACTTCTTTCTTATTTTGTGGTTCAATTTATATAGTTCTGAGAGAGCAAGGTTGAGATCCCCTACAAGTATAATTTTGCTGTCTATTTCTTCTTGCATCTCTCTTAACTTCTCCTCTAGAAATTTGGATGCTATACCACTTGGTGCATATATGTTTAGTATTGATATTGCTTCATTATCTATGGTGCCCTTTAGTAAAATATAGTTTCCTTCCTTATCTCTTAATTAGATCTATCTTTGCTTTTATTGGATCTGAGATCAGGATTGTTACCCCTGATTTTTTTTTTTTTTTTTTTTTTTACTTCACCTTCTAATATTCTTAAAAAAAAAAACTCAAAAAAATTTTTGGAATAAAATAAGCATGCTCATAATATAGTATAATTAAAAAGTGATTATTCATAAAGCTGCAAATCTATTATGCACAATTTGCTATTCTTTTCAAATATACAATAACATTAAATAAATTTCTTTTTTTCCTTCCCTCTCTTCATGGCTACCTTTAGATACACACACATACACATGCACACATGAATATGCATTCATACATATATATATTATTCTTTACATACTCCTATTTATCAATTCTTTCTCTGGATACTGATAGCATCTTTCTTCATATGCCCTTTTAAGTTAACTTGGGTTTTTATAATGGACAAAATAATTTATTTGCTCAAGGACATTCCTTTTTTTTTTTTTATAGAAGGCCAAGGCAGTGGGGGTTAACTGATTTGCCCAAGGTCACAGAGCTAAGAAGTATTAAGTGTCCGAAGTCCGATTTGAACTCAGATCCAACTGACTTCAGGACAGTGCTCTACTCACTATACCATCTAGCTGCCCTTCAAAGATATCCTTAAAAGAATATTGCTGTTGCTGTTACTGTTTACAATGTTCTCTTGGTTCTGCTCATTTTGCTCTTTATTATTTCATGCAAGTCTTTTCATGTTTTTCTAAAATCATGAAATCATTGAGCTCATCACAGTAGTGTTCCATCACAATTATATGCCATAATTTGTTCACCATTTCTTGATTTATGGGCATTCCTGCAATTTCCAGTTCTTTGCCACCACAGAAAGAATATTTTAGAACATATTAATTCTTTTTTTCCCCCCTAATAATCTTTGGAAATAGACCAGATAGTAGTATTGCTGGGACAAAGGATATAGGTAGTTTAGGTATAATTTCAGCTTGCTTTCCAAAATGTCTGGATCATTTCACAATTTCACCAATAATGAATTAATGTCTCAATATTTCCACATCCTTCCCAACATTTGTCACTTTCCCTTTCTATCATTTTAGCCAATCCAGTCGGAATAAATTGATAACTCCCAGGTTGTTTTAATCTGTATTTCTCTAATCAATAATGCTTTAGAGCATTTTTCATATGATTATAAGTTGGAAAACTTATTGGAAAACTACCTTGCCATATTTTTTGATCATTTATCGAATGGGAATTCATTCGTGTTTTTACACGAATTGTTTTGACAATGTTCTTTATATGATAAACTGTCTGTAAAAATTTACCCCAAAATTTCTGCTTTCCTTCTAATCTTGGTAATATTTATTTTATTTATATAAAACCTATTAAATTTAAAATAATTGAAATTATCCTAATTTTGCTCTCTATCACTTGTTTATTTACAAATTATTCATCTATCCGTAAATATGACAGGTAATATGTCCCATGTTCTTAAATTTTTCTTGTAAAAATCTCTCTTTAAATCTCAGTCAGGTATTCATTTTGACCTTTGTAAGGGTCAGGAGAGGAACCTCACATAGTGTAAGAGGAAGTAAAGAGGCCTTGATGCCTGAGGCACCTGGATGTGATCTCTGCAGCCAGCACTGACCACCTAGTGAGCAGAAGCTCTGGCCACATTGAGAATGCACCATCAACGGAAGATGTCTTCTTCCCTTATTGGCTATATGCATGTGACCTCATAGATCCTGTATAAGCAATGGAGACCAGGAAGTAAGTGGAGTTCAACAGGAGTTCAATAGGAGTCAGCGGGATTTTAGTAAGAGTGCAGCATGTGAACACATGAAATAAAATATTGTAACCACAAGGTATGGTCTAGGTGCTCTGTTGGACATGAGAACCATTGCTTGGAGAGTCAGTGGCCAGAAATCTCTTAGGGGCTATGATTGGGTAAGATTTCTGAAGGCCTGAGACTAGGCAAGACTGGCAATCAGTAACTCTGGGTGGGAGGTTACAGACCTTATCTTGGTAAATAGTATTTCCACCATGCTGTTTTCCAGTTTTCCCAATAATTTTTCCTAAGTAATAAATTCTTATCCCAAAATCTTAAGTCTTTATACTTGTTAAATATAAGGTTATTATATTTATTTGCTAGTGTAAACTGTATGTCCCATTTATTCCATGGAACTGCCTTTCTATTTCTTAGGCAGTACCAGATAGCTATGATAATTGCTATCTTATAATACAATTTAAGATTTGGTATTGTAAAACCTCCTTCCTTTATACTTTTCCAACCCCCATTATTTTGTTTAGTATTCTTGACTTTTTGTTTTTCCAAATGAATTTTATTATTATTTTTCCTAATTCAATAAAATAATTTTTGGTAATTTAATTGAGATGACAGTGAAAATATAAATTTGGGTAAAATGATCATTTTTATTAGATTGGTTCTGTCTCCCTATTAAAAATTAATATCTCTCCAATTATTTAGATCTAATTTTTTATAAAGTTTTTTTTAAAATATAAGTTTGTTTTTTTTAGTTCCTGGGTTTGCTTTGGTGGGTATATGTTTATATATTTTATACTGTTTAAAGTTATTTGAAATGGAGTATTTTTTATTATAACTTTTTATTGACAGAACATATACATGGGTAATTTTTTTACATTATCCCTTGCACTCATTTCTGTTCCGACTTTTCCCTTTCTTCCCTTCACCCCCTTCCCTAGATGGCAGGCAGTCTTATACATGTTAAATATGTTGTAGTATATCCTAGATACAATATATGTGTACAGAATCGTATAGTTCTCTTGTTGCACAAGAAGAATTGGATTCAGAAGGTAACAATAACTTGGGAAGAAAAACAAAAATGCAAGTAGTCCACATTCATTTCCCAGTATTCCTTCTCTGGGTGTAGCTGATTCGTTCCATCATTGATCAATTGGAACTGAATTAGATCTTCTCTCTGTCGAAGATATCCACTTCTATCATAATACATCCTCATACAATATTGTTTTTTTTTAATTAAATTAAATTAAATTAATTTTTTTGAAAAAAATTTCTTTACTACATTATCCCTTGCACTCACTTCTGTTCCAACTTTTCCCCTCCCTCCCTCTACCCCCTCCCCCAGATGGCAAGCAGTCCTATACATGTTAAATATGTCACACTCATACAATATTGTTGTTGAAGTGTATAATGATCTCCTGGTTCTGCTCATTTTAGCATCAGTTCATGTAAGTCTTTCCAGTCCTCTCTGTATTCATCCTGCTGGTCATTCCTTACAGAACAATAATATTCCATAACGTTCATATACCACAATTTACTCAACCATTCTCCAATTGATGGACATCCTTTCATTTTCCAGCTTCTAGCCACTACAAACAGGGCTGCCACAAACATTTTGGCACATACAGGTCTCTTTCCCTTCTTTAGTATCTCTTTGGGGTATAAGCCCAAGTAGAAACACTGCTGGATCAAAGGGTATGCACAGTTTGATAACTTTTTGAGCATAGTTCCAGATTGGTCTCCAGAATGGCTGGATGTGTTCACAATTCCACCAACAATGTATCAGTGGACCTGTTTTCCCACATCCTCTCCAACATTCCACATTATCTTTCCCTGTCATTCTAGCCAATCTGACAGGTGTGTGGTGGTATCTCAAAGTTGTCTTACTTTGCATTTCTCTGATTAATAATGATTTGGAGCATATTTTCATATGTCTATAAATAGTTTTAATTTCTTCATCTGAGAATTGTCTTTTCATATCCTTTGACCATTTGTCAATTGGAGAATGGCTTGATTTCTTATAAATTACAGTTAATTCTAAATGGTCAAAGGATATGAACAAACAATTTTCAGATGATGAAATTGAAACTATTACCACTCATATGAAAGAGTGTTCCAAATCATTATTGATCAGAGAAATGCAAATTAAGACAACTCTGATACCTGTCATACCTGTCAGATTGGCTAAGATGACAGGAAAAAATAATGATGAATGTTGGAGGGGATGTGGGAAAACTGGGACATTGATGCATTGTTGGTGGAGTTGTGAACAAATCCAACCATTCTGGAGAGCAATCTGGAATTATGCCCCAAAAGTTATCAAACTGTGCATACCCTTTGATCCAGCAGTGTTTCTATTGGGCTTATATCCCAAAGAAATACTAAAGAAGGGAAAGGGACCTGTATGTGCCAAAATGTTTGTGGCAGCCCTGTTTGTAGTAGCTAGAAACTGGAAAATGAATGGATGCCCATCAATTGGAGAATGGCTGGGTAAATTGTGGTATATGAATGTTATGGAATATTATTGTTCTGTAAGAAATGATCAGCAGGATGAATACAGAGAGGACTGGCGAGACTTACATGAACTGATGCTAAGTGAAATGAGCAGAATGAGGAGATCATTATATACTTCGACAACGATATTGTATGAGGATGTATTCTGATGGAAGTGGATTTCTTTAACAAAGAGACCTAAGTTTCAATTGATAAATGATGGACCTCTAATGGATGAAGCAGCTACACCTAAAGAAAGAATACTGGGAAACGAATGTGAACTATCTGCATTTTTGTTTTTCTTCCCGGGTTATTTTTACCTTCTGAATCCAATTCTCCCTGTGCAACAAGAGAACTGTTCAGTTCTGCAAACATATATTGTATCTAGGATATACTGCAACATATCTAACATATATAGGACTGCTTGCCATCTAGGGGAGGGGGTGGAGGGAGGGAGGGGAGGGAACAGAAACGAGTGCAAGGGATAATGTTGTAAAAAAATTACCCTGGCATGGATTCTGTCAATATAAAGTTATTATTAAATAAAATAAAATAAAATATTAAAAACAATTAAAATTAAAATAAAAAATAAAAAAAATAAATTACAGTCAATTCTCTATACATTTTGGAAATGAGGCCTTTATCAGAACCTTTAACTGTAAAAATATTTTCCCAGTTTGTTGTTTCCTTTCTAATCTTATTTGCATTAGTTTTGTTTGTACAAAGGCTTTTAAATTTGATATAATCAAAATTTTCTATTTTGTGATCTATAATGATCTCTAGCTCTTCTTTGGTCACAAATTTCTTTCTCCACAAGTCTGAGAGGTAAACTATTCTATGTTCCTCTAATTTATTTATAATCTCATTCTTTATGCCTAAATCGTGGATCCATTTTGATCTTATCTTGGTGTACGGTGTTAAGTGTGGGTTCATGCCTAATTTCTGCCATATTAATTTTCAGTTTTCCCAAAAGTTTTTGTCAAATAGTGAATTCTTATCCCAAAAGTTGGGATTTTTGGGTTTGTCAAACACTAGATTGCTATAGTTATTGACTATTTTGTTGGGGTATTTTTTTTTAAACTATCTCTTCTTTAAGAGTTTTATTTGTGATATATGGGAATACTAATGGTTTATTTGTTTTTACTTTATGTCATGATACTTTGATAAAATTATCAATTGTTTTATTTAACTTTTTAATTGAATCTTTGGGATTTTCCAAGAATATCATCATATTTTCTACAGAAAGAGATAGTTTTATCATCTCATTCCCTATTCTGATTCCTTCAATGTCTTTTTTCTTCTTTTTTGTTATTGTAGAATTTCCAATACAATATTGAATAATATTGGTAACAATAGGCATACTTGTTTCACACCTGATTTTACTGGGAAGGCCTCTGGTTTATTCCTTTTTACATGCAATGTTTGTTGATGATTTTAGATAAATGTTTTTTTTTTTTTTAATCAATGTAAGAGAACATTCATTTATCTAAAATCATCACCAAATATTCCAATACTTTTAAGTGTCCTATTAATAAAAGAGTGTTGAACTTTATCAAAAGCTTTTTCTGAAGCTATTCATATGATTCTTTTTTTTTTTTTTTTAAATAACTTTTTTGTTGACAGAACCCATGCCAGGGTAATTTTTTACAATATTATCCCTTGTACTCACTTCTGTTCTGATTTTCCCCTTCTCTCCCTCCACCCCCTCCCCCAGATGGCAAGCAATCCTTTACATGTTAAATAGGTCACAGTATATCCTAGATACAATATATGTGTGTAGAACCGAGCAGTTCTCTTGTTGCACAGGGAGAATTGGATTCAGAAGGCAAAAATAACCCGGGAAGAAAAACAAAAAGTCGAGCAGTTTATATTCATTTTCCAGTGTTCTTTCTTTGGGTGTAGCTGCTTCTGTCCATCCTTGAGCAACTGAAACTGAATTAGATCTCTTTATCAAAGAGATCCACTTCCATCAGAATACATCCTCATATAGTATTGTTATTGAGGTATATAATGATCTCCTGGTTCTGCTCATTTCACTCAGCATCAATTCATGTAAGTCTTTCCAGTCCTCTCTGTATTCATCCTGCTGGTCATTTCTTACAGAACAATAATATTCCATAACGTTCATATGCCACAATTTACTCAACCATTCTCCAATTGATGGGCATCTATTCATTTTCCAGCTTCTAGCCACTACAAACAGGGCTGCCACAAACATTTTGGCACATACAGGTGCCTTTCTCTTCTTTAGTATCTCTTTGGGGTATAAGCCCAGTAGAAACACTGTTGGATCAAAGGGTATGCGCAGTTTGATAACTTTTTGAGCATAGTTCCAAATTGCTCTCCAGAATGGCTGGATGTGTTCACAATTCCACCAACAATGTATCAGTGTCCCTGTTTTCCCACATCCCCTTCAACATTCCACATTATCTTTCCCTGTCATTCTACCAATCTGACAGGTGTGTAGTAGTATCTCAAAGTTGTCTTAATTTGCATTTCTCTGATTAATAATGATTGGGAGCATATTTTCATATATCTATAAATAGTTTTAATTTTTTCATCTGAGAATTGTCTGTTCATATCCTTTGACCATTTGTCAATTGGAGAATGGCTTGATTTCTTATAAATTAGAGTCAATTCTCTATACATTTTGGAAATGAGGCCTTTATCAGAACCTTTGACTATAAAAATGTTTTCCCAGTTTATTGTTTCCCTTTTAATCTTGTCTGCATTAGTTTTGTTTGTACAAAAACTTTTCAATTTGATATAATCAAAATTTTCTATTTTGTGGTCAATAGTGATCTTTAGTTCTTCTTTGATCATAAATCCCTTCCTCTTCCACAGGTCTGAAAGGTAAAATATCCTATGCTCTTCCAATTTATTTATAATCTCATTCTTTATGCCTAGGTCATGAACCCATTTTTATCTTGGTGTACGGTGTTAAATGTGGGTCAATGCCTAGTTTCTGCCATACTAATTTCCAATTTTCCCAGCAATTTTTGTCAAATACTGCCTTCTTATCCCAGAAACTGGGGTCTTTGGGTTTGTCAAACACTAGATTAGTAAAGTTATTGGCTGTTTTGTCCTTTGAACCTAACCTATTCCATTAAGGAACTAGTCTATTTCTTAGCCAATACCAGATGGTTTTAGTAACTGCTGCTTTATAATATAAATTTAGATCTGGTACAGCTAGGCCACCTTCATTTGATTTTTTTTTTCATTAATTCCCTTGAAATTCTTGACCTTTTGTTTTTCTATATGAACTTTGTTATTTTTTTTAGGTCATCAAAATAGTTTTTTGGGAGTGTGATTGGTATGGCGCTAAATAAATAGACTAGTTTATGTATTGTCATCTTTATTATATTTGCTCGACCAATCCAAGAGCATTTAATATTTTTCCAGTTGGTTAGATCAGACTTAATTTGTGTGGAAAATGGTTTGTAGTTTTGCTCATAAAGTTTCTGATTTTCCCTTGGCAAATAGATTCCTAAATATTTTATAAAATCAGTAGTTACTTTAAATGGAATTTCTCTTTGTGTCTCTTGCTGTTGGATTTTGTTAGTAATATATAAGAATGCTGATGACTTATGTGGGTTTATTTTGTATCCTGCAACTTTGCTAAAGGTGTGGATTGTTTCTAATAACTTTTTAGTAGAATCTCTGGGGTTCTCTAAGTATACCATCATATCATCAGCAAAGAGTGATAATTTGGTTTCCTCATTGCCTATTCTTATTCCTTTAATCTCTTTCTCAACTCTTATTGCCAAAGCTAGCATTTCTAATACAATATTAAATAGTAATGGTGATAGTGGGCAACCTTGTTTCACTCCTGATCTTATTGGGAATGATTGCAGTTTGTCCCTGTTATATATGATGCTTACTGCTGGTTTTAAGTAGATGCTACTGATCATTTTAAGGAAAAGTCCATTTATTCCTATACTCTCAAGAGTTTTTAATAGGAATGGATGTTGGATTTTATCAAATACTTTTTCTGTATCTATTGAGATGATCATATGGTTTTTGTTCATTTGATTATTAATATGGCCAATTATACTGATAATTTTCCTAATATTGAACCAGCCCTGCATTCCTGATATAAATCCTACTTGATCGTGGTGTATTATCCTGGGGATGATTTTCTATAGTCTTTTTGCTAATATCTTATTTAAGTTTTTAGTATCAATATTCATTAGGGAGATTGGTCTATAATTTTCTTTCTCTGCTTTCAACTTACCTGGTTTAGGTATCAGTACCATGTCTGTATCATAAAAGGAATTTGGTAGAACTCCTTCATTCCCTATTTTTTCAAATAGTTTATAAAGCATTGGGGCTAATTGTTCTTTGAATGTTTGGTAGAATTCACATGTAAATCCATCTGGTCCTGGGGATTTTTTTTTAGGGAGTTGATTAATAGCTTGTTCTATTTCTTTTTCTGAAATGAGACTACTTAAGCAATTTATTTCCTCCTCTGATAATCTGGGAAGCCTGTATTTTTGGAGGTAGTCATCCATTTAGCTTAGGTTATCAAATTTATTGGCATAAACTTGGGCAAAGTAACCCCTTATTATTTCTTTAATTTCCTCTTCATTGGTGGAAAGTTCTCCCTTTTCATTTTTAAGACTACTAATTTGATTTTCCTCTCTCCTTTTTCTAATCAGATTTACCAAATCAATTTTATTGGTTTTTTCATAAAACCAACTCTTAGTTTTATTTATTAGTTCAATATTTTTTTTACTTTCTATATTATTAATTTCTCCTTTTAATTTTAGAATTTCAAGTTTTTAATTTGGTCTTTTTCTAGCTTTTTAAGTTGCAGGCCCAATTCAATGATCTTCTCTTTCTCTATTTTATTCAAGTAAGCCTCTAAGGATATAAAATTTCCCCTTATTACCGCTTTGGCTGCATCCCATAAATTTTGGTATGATGTCTCACTGTTGTCATTATCTTAAGTGAAATTATTAATTGTGTCTATAATTTGCTGTTTCACCCAATCATTCCTTAAAATGAGATTATATAGTTTCCAATTACTTTTTGGTCTATTTACACTTAATTTTTTTTTGCATTGTGATCTGAAAAGAAAGCATTTACTATTTCTGCCTTCCTGCATTTAATTTTGCGGTCTTTATGTCCTAATATATGGTTAATTTTTGTGTAGGTTCCATGAACTGCTGAGAAGAAAGTATATTACTTTCTGTCACCATTCAGTTTTTTACAGAGATCTATCATACCGAATTTTTCTAATATTCTATTTACCTCTTTAATTTCTTTCTTTTTTGTTGTGTAAGATTGAGATCTCCCACTGTCAGGGGCCGAGACCTAGTCACTGGGAACCTTAATCAGAGACTGCCTCTTCCAGCTTTCCCGAGCCGGACAGGGCTTCGGACGTCTCCGGCCCTCCTCGTGGAGACGTGAGGAGGGAAATACCAGACAGAGGAGCCGAGGTGGATAGACACAACAATGTTTATTGATGTTGCAAGTCAGCGGTGTCTCCCGCAAGCCATCCCGAGTCCATTCCTTTTATAGTCCTTTTCCCTCCACCTGTAATTCATCTAGAGGGGCAGGGACTCCTCCCCAATCCCTCTCCGAAGGAGGAGCCCATCCTTTCTGTGCCTCCCCTGCCATGGGCCAGATTCCACCACTTCAGCGTGGTAATCAAGGAATCCTGGGTTAGGGTGAGTCCTGGCACAAAGGAGTCCTCAACTCACTTCAGGAGGTTCAGGTCCAGGGCCCCCGACATCCCACTATTATAGTTTTGCTGTCTATTTCTTCTCGCAACTCTCTTAACTTCTCCTTTAGGAAGTTAGATGCTATACCACTTAGTGCGTATATGTTTAATACTGATATTGCTTCATTGTCTATAGTACCCTTTAGCAAGATATAGTTTCCTTATCTCTTTTAATTAGATCAATTTTTGCTTTTGCTTGATCTGAGATAAGGATGGCTACCCTTGCTTTATTGACTTCACCTGAAGCATAATAGATTCTGGTCCAGTCTTTTACCTTTATTCTGTATGTGTCTCCCTGTCTTAAATGTGTTTCCTGTAAACAACATATTGTAGGGTTCTGACTTTTGATCCAGTCTGCTATCCACCTCCTCTTTATGGGAGAGTTCATCCCATTCACATTTATGGTTAAAATGACTAATTCTGTATTTCCTGCCATCCTAATATCCCCAGATTATACTTTTCTTTTTCTTGCCCTCCTTCCCTTCTTCCCTAGTATTAAACTTATTGGTCCCACTTGCATCACACAGCTCTCCCTCTTTAGTATCCCTTCCTCCTCCCTTTGAGTCCCTTCCCCTTTCTTGTACCCTTCCCTTATTACTCTTTTTCCTTTTCCCTTTTCCTCTCCCACTTTTTAATGAAGTGAGAGAAGAATCTCTGTAAAACAAATATGTCAATTATTTCCTCTTTGAGCCAACTCTGATCAGAGTAGGATTCACACACTGTTCCTCCCCTCTCTAAGTTCTCTCAGATATGATAGGTTTCCTTTGCATCGTTGCATGTAGTTTCCCTCTTTTTATCTCCCCTTTTCCCTTTTTCTGAAACTATCCCTTTTCCATTTATACTTCCCTTTTTTATGTTATATCAGTAAAATCAAATTATACATATGGTTTTTATGTATATCCATAACAGAAGTACAGTTCTCAAGAGTTCCTTTTACCTTTTTCTACTTCTCTTGAGTCCTGTTGTTGGAGATCAGATCTGATTTTTCTTGTGCAGCATGATATTTGTGGAAATATATATAGAAGAACTATATATTTTTAACATATATTCGATTACTTGATGTCTAGGGGAAGGGGTAGAGTGGAAAAGAGGGAAAAAATTTGAAACAAGGTTTTACAAGGGTGAATGCTTAAAATTATCTATGTTTTGAAAATAAAAACCTTTAATTAAAACATTAGATAAAACATGTATTTCTTCCTTTATTCCTTATTAAATATAATTTTTCTTGCATTATGAATTGAAAAGGATACTTCTAATATTTGTGTTTATAATTATAAAATTTTAATGTGTTTATATATTATATTAATGTGTAGGTATGTGTGTGTATATGTATATGTGTATATATCTCTTTCATATACATATATATGTGAAAATACCATGAATTGCTGAGCAAGACGTGTATTCCTTTCTGTTTCCATTCAGTTCTCTCCAAATATTTATCATATCTGGTGTTCTTTGATAAGTAGGTAGCACCAATGAAAATCTCTCAACTTTGACAAGTTGCATCAAGTGGTTTCCCCCAGGGGCTTTGACAAAATGATAAAATCAAGCAGGCTTTCTAGGTGGCTGTGGTCTAAATCAAGTGTATCCTCCCATTTCCTTGGGTCATGTAGTAGGTAACATGGCTTTTGAGTAAGAAGTATGGTGGAGGAACACATGTCACAATGTAATAGGCATTCCAAAGCTTTTCACCACCCATGGCTAGATTGACCTAAGCAGTGACCATCTGTGTCAGAGTTGCATCCTTATTTACATCTTATATCTTTTTCAGCTTCTTACAGAATAGGCCAATTTATCCAGTTTCAGAAGTATTTGCACTATTATAGCCATACTCCAAGCTTTCCCCCTTTTAAAGTGTGCACAGAGCATCAGTGTTCTTGTCATGATAATAGAAAGCCCCATCAATAAGAGGGTCATACAGGATATTGATAACATCAACATTTTTAAATCTTTTGGTCAAGAACTACAACAATTGCATATCTCTGGCTTTCACTTTAAAGATACTTTGCAAATATGTATATGTTCTGGAGCTCCCGGAAATTTGCTATAATCTCATCCAGTGTATCAAGACACCTTCTTTATTCAAGATAAACTTTGTACAAGATTATCTCTTTCAATTTTGGGTGTGGAGGTAGAATAGGGCAGAGAGTTGGATGTACTATAACTTATTGATGCACACCTAGTAGCTGCACTATATAAGGCATTTTTTTTTCATGTCAAACATCTTATCCACCTCTTTAGGGACTTCAGGGAAAAGTATGTACCTTAAATACCATTCTGTCACCAGTACATTGACAGGGGTGGGAAGAAATTCCCCCATAATATTGTTGATAAATTAAATGCTATTTTTCTTTCCCTCTTCTTCCAGTAGGATACAGGATGCAGGAAAAATGCTGTTTTGTGTGGATTTCATATCATTCAACTTTGCTGATGTCTAGTTTTTAGTTGACTAGGATTCTCCATTTAATCCATCATAATCTGCAAAGAGTGATAGTTTTTTCCCTCTTTGCTTATACTTATTCCTGCAATTGCTTTCACAATTATATTACTATATTCAATAATAATTGTAATAATGGATATCCTTGCTTTAGCTGTGACATTATTGGTAAGGCTTCCAGTTTATCTCCATTACAAATAATGCTGTTTTAAAAATTTTAGATAATATTTATCATTTTAAGGAAAAATACATTTCTAATCATTCTAATTTTTTAGAAAAGGAAATGAGTATTGTGTCAATTTTTTTCAATATAATGAAATTATATTACTTTTTTTTATTAATGTGGTCAATGTTAATAGTTTTTCAAATATTGAGCCAGTCTTGCGTTCCTGATATAAATTTGGCCTGACCATAATGTATCCATTTGCAAACATTTTATTTAGAATCTTTTTTGCATCAATATTCATTAATTGGTCTACAGTTTTCTTCTATTTGGATTCTCCCTGGTTTAGGTATCAAAGACTATTTTTTCAGAAAAAGAATTTGCATTATTTACCTCCCCCTTCCACTCCCCAAACAGTTTATGTGGTATTAGAATTGTTGTTTGGTAGAATTTCCCTGCAAATCCATCTGGTTCTGGTTGGAACCACCACCACCAAAGATGCTACTAGAATCCTGTAAAAGATGCTATGAGAATAAGGATACATCATGGAAGATGAAGAGCAAGAAAAAGCCATTGGATACATCAAGATCATTTATGGACCTTACATGGAGTAGTGGGGGTAACCTAGATCTGCAGAGATTTAAGGAGGATAATGAGGAAATTACAGCACTTTTAAAAGATGTTTGGCAGCATAGAAGGGAGATGAGGGATACCATGATAAAGCAAATGTTGTTTATTTTTTAAAGATATGAGCAATGTGCTTTTAAATTTTTTTCCATTTAAATGTTTTTTTCCAATTACATGTAAGGATAGTTTTCAGTGTTCACTTTTATAAGATTTGAATTCCATTTTTTCACTCCTTTTCCTTTTCTCCTTTCTTCCCAAGATAGCATGTAATTTGAGATAGGTTATTAAATGTTTCTATATTAATCATCTTGTTAAAAAAAATCAGAACAAAAGAAAACAAAAATAAAAGTAGTATGCTTCAATTGGCATCGAGATTCCACAGTGCTTTTTCTAGATGTGGATAGCATTTTACATTATGAGTCTTTTGGAATTATTTTAGATCATTGTATTCCTGAGAAAAGCTAAGTCTGTCAAAGTTGATCAATGTACAGTGTCGCTGTTACTATGCACAACATTTTCCCTGGTTCTGCTCACTTAATTCAGCTTCAGTTCATGTAAGTTTTTCCAGGTTTTTCTGAAATTCACTTCATCATTTATTACAGTACAACAGTTTTCTTTTACATCTATAGACTACAATATATTTGGTTATTCCCCAATTGATGGACAACCCCTCAGTTTCTCATTCTTTATCATCACAAAACAAATTTGTACAGGTGGGTCCTTTTCTAATTTTTAATGATCCCTTTGAGACACAGATCTAGTAGTGGTATTGTTGGAGCAAAGGCTATGCAGAGTTTTATAGCTCTTTGGACATAGTTCCAAACTGTTCTCCAGAATGGTTGGATTAGTTCACAACTCCATCAAAAATGCATCAATGTTCCAATTTTCTCAGATCGTCTCCAACATTTGTCATTTTCCTTTTGTCATATTAGCCAATCTGAGGTGGTTAACAGAGTTGTTTCTTTTAACCAATAGAGAACATTTTTCATGACTATAGATAACTTTAATTTCATCTGAAAACTTCCTGTTCATATCCTTTGACCAATAACCAACTGGGTAATGACTTGTTATTCTTATAAATTTGACCAAGTTCTCTATATATTTTTAAAATGAGGCTTTTCTCAGAAGTAAACATTGTTTCCCAGCTTTCTACTTCTTTCTAATCTTGGTTGCATTGGTTTTGCATAAGCAAAACCTTTTAAAATTAATCAAAATAGTACATTTTTTTATTTCATAATGTTCTCTCTTTTTTGGTTACAAATTCTTCCCTTCTCCATATATGAGTGGTAAACTTTCTTGCTCTTCTAATTTGCTTATGGTATCACCTTTTATGTCTAAATCATATACCCATTTCAACCTTATCTTGGTATATGGTGTAAGATGTTGCTTTATGATATTTTCTGCCATACTATTTTTCCAGCATTCCCAGCAGTTTTTATTAAAATAGTGGGTTATCCCAGGGAAGCTGGACTCTTTGGGCCTATCAAACAGTAGATTTCTAGTCATTGATTATTGTGTCTTGTTTACCTAACCTATTGTACTGATCCACCACTCTCTTAGTATCAAATAGTTTTGATGATTGCTCCTTTATAATATAGTTTTAGATCTTGTACAGACAAGCCACCTTCTTTTGCATATTTTTCACCAATTCCCTTGTATTTTTCCAAAGGTGTTCCAAATTATTTTTTTCTAGATCTATAATTTTTTTTGGTAGTTTGATTGGTATAGTACTGAATAAGTAAATTAATTTAGGCAAAATTATCACTTTTGTATTATCTGTTTACCCATGAGCATTGATATTTTCTCAATTATCTGATTTTATTTGTGCAAAATATTTTGTAATTGTGTTTATACAGTTCCTGAATTTGTTTTGATAGCTATACTGCCAAATATTTTTGTGTTCTACAGTTATTTTATTTTTAATTTATTTTTCAATCATTTATTTTTCTAAATACATGCAAAGAATTTTCAACATTCAACATTCAAAACCTTGTGTTCCAAATTTTTTTCCTTCCCTTCTCTCATCCCTCCCCAAGACAGCAAACAATTTGTATATAGGTTAAATGTACACTTCTAAACATATTTCCATATTCATCATGCTGTGTAAGAAAAATAAGATCAAAAGGAGGGAGGACAAATAATAAAAGATGAAAATATTATGACCCACATTCAGTCACTGCATTGAGTGACACTTTCCATTACAAGTCTATTGGAATTGCCTTGAATCATCTTGTCGAAAGAAGCCAAGTCTATCACAGCTGATCCTCATATAATTTCTTGTTACTGTGTATTATGTCCTCTTGTCTTTCCAGGCTTTTCTGAAATCAGCCTGCTCATCATTTCTTATAAAATAATGTACCTTCATATATTATAACTTTTTTTTCCCTTAATCTCCTTTGAATATAGGTCTAGTTGATGTGTAGATTTATAAACTTTTTGTGATTTAAAATTTCTTTAAAGAATGGTTGTACTTCTTCACAGGTTCAATAATGTACCCTTTTTATGGTGTCTTTGGACAGACCCAGTAAAGACACTGATAAAAGGGGTATGTGGAGTTTTATGTCCCTTTGGGCAGTTCCAAATTCCTCTTCAGAATAGTTGGATCATTTCATAACTACCAACAATGCAGTAGTGTTCCATTTTCCCCACATATCCTCCAACATTTATCATCTTAACCAACCTGAGAGGTTAAGATAGTATCTTAAGAGTTGTCTTAATTTGCATTTCTTTATAGTGATTTAGAGCATTTTCATATGACTGCAAATGGCTTTAATTTCATCTGAAAATTGTCCATTCATATCCTTTGAACATTTATCTATTGAAAAATGACTTCTATCCTCATTTGAGACAATTATATATTTTCAGAAACGAGGTCTTGGCCTACTATAAAAATCATATCCCAGCTTTTTGCTTCCTAATTTTGGCTGCAATAGTTTTATTAGTGCAAAATCTTTTTAATACAATCAAGATTTATCTATTTTGTATTTGATTGTTCTCTAATTCTTTTTAGGCCATAAATTCCTTTCTCCACAAATCTGACAAGTAGATAATCCCCTTGCTCTACTAATTGTGATCTTATCTCAATGTAGGTGTTGTGTTGGTCAGTTCCCAGTTTTTGCCACTGTTTTCCTATTTTCCCAGCAATTTTTGTCAAAATGAGTTCTTATCCCCAAACCTGTAGTCTTTGGGTTTAACAAACGCTTAAGTTACTGTAGCCATTGTGCATTGTGTACCTAACCTATTCCATGGATCCACTATTTTATTTCTTAGTATCAAATGGTTTTGATGACTACCACTACATAATATAGTTTTACGTCTGGTACAACTATGCTATTTTCCTATTCCTTTTTTCTGAGGCAATTAGAGTTAAGCTACTTGCCCAAGGTCATACAGCTAGGAAATGTTAAATGTCTGAGGCTGGAATTTGAACTCAGGTCCTCCTGACTTCAGGGTTGGTGCTCTATTCACTGCACCACCTAGCTGCCCCTATTCCTTTGAAATTAACCTTTTTGTCCTTTTAGATGAATTATTTTCTAGCTCTATAATTTCTTGGCAGTTTGGTATGGCACTGAAAAAGTAGATTAATTTAGGTAGAATTGTCATTTTTATATTAGGTTGGCCTACCCATGGCCAATGAGTATTCTTTCAATTGTTTAGAACTATTTGTGTGAAGCACTTTTCATCTTGGCAGGTAGACTCCCAGATACTTTATACTATCTAGTGTTTTAAATGAGATTTCTTTCTCTTGCTTCTGGGCTTTGTTGGTAACATATACAACTGCTGAACTTACATGGGTCCATTTTATATCCTAAAACCTTTCTATAGTTGTTACTAATAGTTTTTTTTGGTTGATTTTCTAAGTATATCATTTTATCACCTGCAGAGTGCCTATACTAATTCCTTTTTTTCCTCCTCATTGTTATAGCTAACATTTCTAGCACAATATTTAATAGTAGCGGAATACTACTTGTTTGGGCATCCTTGTTTCATCTCTGATATTATTGAGGAGGTTTCTACTTTATCCCCATTATATGTTTGCTGATACCTTTAAGAAAACTCCATTGATTCCATTTCTCTTTAGTATTTTTAATAATGGTTGCTATATTTTACCAAAAACTTTTTTCTACATCTACTGAGATAATCATTTGTTAATTTTGTTATCGAAATGGTCAATTATAACAATAATTTTCGTATATTGAACCAGCTTTGCATTCCTGGCATAAATCCAGCCTGGCCATAGCATATAGCTATGTTTCATATTTCTGGAGTCCATTTGCTAGCATTTAAACTCTTCATTAGGAAAATTAGTTTTCTATTTTGAGTTTCCCTAGTTTAGGTGTCAAGACTATTTATTTTATAAGAGAAATTTGGTTTCTTTACCTTTTCCAATTCATGTGGTATTAGAATTATTTTAAGTGTTTGATAGAATTCTCTTGCAAATCCATCTGCTTCTGGATGGAACCACCACTCCCAAAGATGCTACTAGAATGCTCAAAAGGTACAACCACAATAGGGACATCATGGAAGATCAAGAAAAGGCCACTGGACAGCTATCAGGATTTTTAAGAACTTTCCAAAAAGTAGTGAGGACAATCTAGACCTGCAGGGATTTAAAGAGAATAACCACAAGGAAAGCAAAGTACTTTTAAAAGATGTTAGGTAGTAAGGAAAGGAAGTGAGGGGTGCAAGATAAAGCAAGTATTGTTAGCTTTTTAAAGATATGAATAATGTGCTTTATTGAAGGTAAAGAGGGGAATTACTGGATGGGAACAGATTGAAATTATTGCTGAAGGACATAATATACCTAGGAAGTGAATTTCTTCAGGTATCAGTGGACATATCTAGGATATAAAGAGGATAGCTATAAAGACAAGGATATATTGAGGCCAAGAAAAAGGTTCAAGAACCAGTTCAAGGTTTTGATTTCAGAAATTGGGAGATTCTTAGTGGAAGAATGGAAATTAGGATCTTGGGTTGGTATGAAGAATTTCTTCAAAGAATCTGGTGAATAACTAGTTTTTTTCAACCTATTATTGTGACAAGGGCATGACTGATGGACAGCATGAATCTAGTGAACCTTCTAGATTTTGAATCTCATTCTAATACTACTGAAGTTCAAGAGCTGAAGAAACTAAAGGAGGACAATCTAGGTTTGGTGTAGCAGGCAAAGCAGAAAATTAAAGGGCAAGGCAATAAATTCTGAAGAGAGAGATCCCTTGATGAACTTGTGTCAACTTGAGGACATTATCAGGACTGAGAAGCCAGGACTTGGGGATGAAAAAGACCTGAATTCAAATGCTGCCTCAGATATCAGATGTGTGACTTAGCCAAATCACAACTTTTAAGCCTCAATTTCCTTCTCTGTAAAGTAGGACTAATAATAGCATCTCCTCCCACATTGTTACAAAAACCAAATGAGACAACATATGTAAAGTATAAAGATTATGTCTAGCTATTCAGTGTTAACAAGGGATATGTGTATGTTGCAACTATTCAAAGAGACCTACTCAAACCAGCTTTTAAACATCACTTTCATCCCAACTGTCCTATGCAGGAAATAGCACTTGTGATTAGATTGAAGTGAGAATAAAGGGCAAGGTAGAGAGAACAGGAGTCAGGACCTTATTCTGCATATATACATACACAAAGTTTTGATCCCACCTATGATTATAATTTTTGAGGAAGTTTCATGTGCATTCCATGCAGATTAGCACCTATTAGGCAATTCAGAATTGTCTATATTTCTATACAACACATATAATGAACATCTATTTAACATTCCTTATATATTTACGATAGCAATAACTTAGTAGCATAGTTAATGCTACACCCTCCCCCCAAATAATGCACCCAAATACACACTATTATAGCTATCTATATAGTGCCTTAAGGCTTGCAAAATACCTTTAAAATATTACATTTTAACATTGCACTTTTTTTTTTTTTTAAAGATATGCTTTACTTTTATTCTCTACATTCTTGAGAACTAAAAGGAGCCTTCTTCAAGGATGGTGAAATTGTAGTCTTGAGAAGTGAGTTAGCCAGATCATTAAAAAAATTTATTATAACAATGAAGTTAATATTGAGTGGGGCAAAGAATGTAGAGAAAACTGACTTCTACTTCTTTAAAAACAAAAAAATTTAAGCGAAAATTTAAGTCTGAGAAATTTTCAAATTATTTGAAACAATATAGCAAAAAATGGAAAAGTTTCATAAACTGACTACAAGATAGTAAGAATGTAACTATTGATCCAAAATCAAGAGCATTCCTAGAATGGGATAAATGAAACCATTCTACTGAGATTAATCAATTCTGCAATTTTCAGTTAAAATGTTTTTGTTTTTGTTTTTGTTTGGTATTTTTGGTGGAGAGGGTACATGGGTAAAATTATTTTTAATAATTTTATATTTGGGTGAGAATATAGTGTTTATCTTCTACAGACTATTCTCATTTTCATTCTATGAGAACATTTTTATGAATGAGCATGGAGTCAGAAAGCAAACTGTCCAAAATGTTATCTAGAGGTCGAATATTTATTACATTTGACTGACTAGTACCCAAGTAACATAAAAAGGAGAGATACAATCCTTATAATCTTCATCCACAATCTTACCATCATATTTAATTTTTAAAAATAAGAAGAATCTTTCCTTCCCAACACAGATTAGTTACAAATCATAATCTTATCAGAGTTACTCCATGGAGAAGTAATTATTAGTACTCAATCATGCAGATTTAAAGAAACTCAACATTGGTGAATTAAATATGTAGAAAGTACATATCAAGCACCTGTATTCTTTAGATCCTACTGCAGCTTCTTCTGTAAATTAATGTCTTTCTTACTTTGGATTTAGTCTAAATTGCAAAACTGGGGATTGAAAAAGCAGAAAAAATTTTATCTAAGAGTAAAAACTAAGACAAATCTTCAAATAACCACATAAATCAATATATTAGACTTCCCATTATTGACTAAGCTAAAAGTGTGTATATGTCTAAAATTAAAAAATAAACTTATTTTTAAAATAATTACTGAATCTTACCTTCCCACCCCAATCATCACACACATATGAAAACCAAAAATTTTAACTCACCCATCCTCTTTTCCCTCTCCCTCACCCTACTTTTTGTTTTGCAAACACTACTAACTGCAAAAGATTATACCAAACATTTTAGCTTTTGCCAGTATAAAGATCAACATATTAAAAACATCTGGCTGCCTGTAACTAACTAGGGCAGAAGGCAAATTAAATGTTTAAATTTAAAAATGCTTACATATATTCTTTCATCTGCTCCCAAATGCCATTGAATTTTATTTCAGTTCTCTCCTTAATACCCTCCCCTCCCCCCTTCCCCACCCCAAGTAAAATCAGCATGCAGGGCTGTTGGTTCTCAGGTAGATTTCCATCCTTGTGAAAGATGGTAAACTGGAGCTGTACCAGCTGCCTAGCTGTATTCTTCTCGATTTAATGGTGATTGAAGCTCAGAATAGAGAATCCACACAAGGGTAAAAATACATGTTTTCAATCATTCATAAAATCCTTTCCCTCTGAATGTGTCTTCAGTTTTATTCCTCTAAAGAATTATACGCAGTTAAGTAATTATAGAAAGAAAAAAAAAGTTCTATCTAGAGATCAATGAATGTTATCAGTGATATAATAACCAATATAGGGGCAAATTTCTCAAAAAATCATGAAGATTTTGTGGAGTTGCAACAGATAATCTACAATTTCATTCTTTACTGGAAAACAAATGGAAAAGCTTAAGTTCATCTATTCTAATACCTTCATTTTACAGAAGAAACCCAAATTAAGCAATTTGCCCAAGGTCATACAATGAACTCAACATGTGGATGTTTGATGCTGAAGGGAAAAAAAATAGATTAAACAGACTTGCTTTAAATAATTTTAAAACTTGCTGTGAGCTGAAAAATTTGTAAATTTAATTGAAAAAATGTACTTTGATAAATTTATCGTATAAATAATTTGATAAATTGTTTTCAGACATTGCAGGAAATTATCAAATAATTGCTTTGAAATATTTAGTTGACATATTTTCTATAGTTATTTCTTGGAAAAAATTTGTCAGATTAAAACACATAATAACTAAGCTGAGTTATAAATCAGAAGCCACCCAGAGATCTTGGATATAAAGATCCTTTACACAACCTATTCTGCTTAAAACAAAAACTGGTACACATCAAAATATGGTTGCTCCCAGCAAAGGCAAAGAATGATGAAAAATTTAAATTTGTACTTTGTTTTATAAACCGATTCTCTTTTAAGTTTGCCTAGGGACAAAGAGCTTATTTGAGACTGACTGCTGTAAAAAGATGATTAATCCCAAATTTATTAAGTAAACAACCAGCAAAAATGAAAATAAAACTTACACACCTAACCCTTCCCCCATATTCTTTTCCTCTTTATTTCCAATATGCAATATTCTCAGTATGTCCATAAAGAAACCTTGCAAAATGACTTTTGAAGCCTTCTCTAAAAGTCTGATGGCAGCTGCATGAGGATTATGTTTTAATCTAAGATTCTTTAAGCAGAAATATGAAATTGTTGGACTTTTATAATTTCTCTAATACTTCCTGATATTTCTCACCTTTCCCCAGCAAGTCATCAAAAGACACACTTCATCCACTGGTAGTTAAAAATCTGACCTCTGCTGAGACATAGAGAAATTCCGCCTATTTAATTACCAGTCATATCTGGCTATTTAATAGACCTTTATCAGTCTCCCTAACTTGACTGACAACAAATACTATTAAGCTCTTGCTTATTTTAGCTTCTTTACTTCCATGGAGGGGCAGCTAGATGGCATAGTCGATAAAGTGCCAGGCCTGAACTCAGGAACACTCATGTAAGAGTTCAAATCTGGTCTTGGACATTTACTAGCTGTGTGACCCTGGGCAAACTCTGTTTGCCTCAGTTCCTCATCTGTAAAATAAGTTGAAGAAGGAAATGGCAAACCACTTTAGTATTCAAGAAAACTCCACATGGGATCATAAAAGAATCGAAAAATAACTCAACAAAAACTGCTCCCACTGAGTGTCATGTCTTATTGTCTACAATCACATCAATTTTTTCTTCACTGCTCCAAACCTCTGCTGTTAAAATTTTGGGGAACAAGAATTAAACAAAACAAAAAAACCCCAAAAACTATACAGATCTTGACCCCATGGGGCTAACAGAAGAATGATACAAAACAGATCCTAACATTATGGTTACAAGTAATATACAGAAAACACTCAACATTTGTAACTTTTAAAAGTTCTACATTGTTATATCCTCATGGTCTCATTCTTTCTCTTAGTGATTGTTTAAAGTTTGAAGTTTCTAAAATCACTAAGACGCTTTTGGAAAGTAAATGCTTCAGATCAGTTATCTCAAATTTCAGCTATGTGTTTGTTTCACCTTTGTAGTATTGTTTGCTACTACCAGTAGATCTTTTGCTCCAAAGCCTTATTTAATCCAATTAAATCTATCATTCCAAAGGAAAAAAAAGACTGCATTAAGAAAATATATGTAGGGTCCAGAAGCAACTTTCTTTCAAGCATCTATTTTAAGTTTTCTAAAGGTGGCTTACTGTTGACTGCTATTATCTTTGGATGAAATTGTTTTCTATTAAAGAAAGATACAAACTTAAAAGACTAATAAGACTGTTTAGGTTTAGCATTAGTATCAGGGCTCAGATGCCTGCCACATTTTTCACAATTATATGGTTTCTCTCTCCAGAAGAAATTATCTTATGTAAGATAAGGCATCAATTATCCAAGACCCATCTCAAATTCCTCTATGTCAGAATATATTAATATAACATGTTCCTTTATCAAAATATTTAAGTTCACTAAATATCTAAATGTTTTTCCTGGATTCTAGCTTTCTGCCAGACTGGAGACAAATCACAATTTCAGAATACTAGCAAATTGAATATTTTCTTTTCCTTCTTCCTAGCAGAACTGGTGCAAAACATAAAATAAAATCTTTTGAAGAATTTCATGGGGTCAACTATAAACAGGACCTTAATTATATAGTGCTGTAATGTGATAATTGACTGTTTAGACAGTTACTCCAAAATAACATTTGGGGAAAGCAATTTTTTCCTGACAGTAGACAAGATGACAAAAGTGGAGCAAAAGAAGGAAACCTTTTCAAAGTTCACCTACCACAGTATAGACCTGGATAAGTTGCTGGACATATTTTATGAACAACTCATACAGTTGTATAGCTCTTGATAGCACCAGTGATTCAACTAGGGTCTGTGGCACAAACAGCATTCCATCCTGAAATACCTGAGGAAGGCCGACAAAGAGACACTTTCCATGGAAAGCCCAAGATAATGAAGGTACACCTTTGACATATGATTATCCTGCCCAAGATGGTGGGAAGTATGGTGGATGTCTAACATGGCAAGTCTTTCAGTCAGGCCCGAGATGATCAGATACTATTTGGGAGAATTTTCTAACACCTACAAGCTTGTAGCCAGCTGGGTACTGGAGCCACTTACTCAATCAATTTCATCCTTCTCAACTAATCCAGATCCTAACAATAAGAAGGAAAAAGTACTTAAAAAAACAAACCAAAACCAAAAAACCCAAAACCAAATTAACACTTTGGTGCTGAAGAAGAGTCCTCCAGTCTTTTAACAACACCATTACATATATGATATCTGATGAACAAATGTCCTAAGACACTGCTTCAGACAGTGGCTAAGGTCAGCAATACCTTTAGAAAAAGTATCTCTCCCCGTGGCTCTTCTCCCATTTAATGAGTTTTGTTCTATCTGGGGCAACTGCTAAGCCAGTAGGACAAACCCAATTTAGTGAGAAGTCTCAACAAAATGGGAATCAACTGGTCTCAATTATAATAGTACTTATTTTTAAAGACGAGGATATGGCTATGAGCCAAAAAAAAAAAAAAACCAAACAGCGTTGAGAATTTTAAAAGTCCTTTCTATACTGTCCATGCTGGAAATCTGTTCTGATTAGTATCCAGCTGAAATTTCTGATTAATTTGTTACTGTTCTTGTATAGCCCTTAGAATACAGGATGATGCAGTCTTTGCTCAAAAGAAGCAATGTCAAACTTTCTGAATTATCAGTTTGGTCTGTTAACTCTAGTTGCCTATCTTCATAGTTACATTGTACTTAGGAGTTCTGCTTCAATAGATTCTCAAAGTATCTCTTCTCCCCTTTTGTTGAGTCCTTGACTTCAGTTATTCTATAAAATCATCACCTATGTATTCTGTTCTTAGGTGTCCAACTCAGCTGTGTTTAAGCATTACTTTTGTACTATTACAATTGGAGATATTCATGGACTTGATTAATGATAATCTGAGCTTGCTAAATTTAGCTTGGGACAAGATTGCTCACAGATGTCATTAATAACTTGGGCTCAAGAAATTCTAGCACAACAGGTGTTAGAAAAGCTCTACATTAATTCAATTTATTTGATGTGGAATTTGGTACTATATTAGTGCCTGATCTTCAGCCTCTCATAAATACTTGCTGTCTTTTTCAATTTAGTTTCCAACTTCTTGGTTGCATTCAATGAATTCTTGACAACGTAGTCTTGTAGAATTCAGGATTAGTTTTCTTTAGTTTCTTGAACTAATATTATCATTGAACATCATGTGTAAGGTTTCCATGCTATAGACTTGTACATCTTGACAAGTGTTATGCAGATTATGTGAAGCAGTCCGTTTACATGTTGTTTTCCATGTCAAATTAAAGGATCACATTAATAAATAGCTCTACATTTTCCTGATGACTTTTTCTATAACTTATGATGAAAGTCTTGATTTATTGATATGGAAATATCTGCTAGTGTTGTATTCCATATTTGTATTCTGAACTAACAATGAGCTTAATAACTTCATTCTTCTAAAAGATGGAAGAACAGTTAAAGAACTCTTAAAAGAAATCTGGCAATAAAGTAAGTTGAAGGTTGCTGAAGCAGAAGTAGGATCTTTATAAGGAAATGACTATTCTATTTTAGAATTTGTAACAAATCCTAAATACATAAACAATTCCAGTGAGGAAAAGAAGAAGGAGTGATTTAAAGAGAATGATGTGGATGCAAAGCAACAAATTAATTTTTCGAAAGGACATGTATAGAAGATAGAACCAAAAGGAGATGCAAGATATTAACATTCTTATAAGAACAGTATTAAGAATCCTAAAGTTTAGAATGAGCTGAAATTGATGAATGCTAAAGACCAAAAAAAAAAAAAGTTTTGGGTTTTTGGTTTAGTAGAATGAGAAGAGGGACCATAATGGGGACCATGATAAGGCAACTACAGAGATGATAAAGAGAAGGCAGATTTAATTGATATTGTTTCTGTCTTCTTGCCTAAGAACAATCTTTGTACCAGAAATAATATCTCAAAACATTGTTAATAGAAAGTTAAAAACCAAAATGAGACAGTGAAAACACCTAGGTACTCTTGTTGAATTTATGTCACTAGATCTAGATAACCTACAACCTGAGATATTAAAAGAGCTAGAGCTGGGCCATTTTTAGTTATTTCTAAAAGAACACAAAAAGCAGATTTACTCATATTTTCTGGAAGGAAAGAAAAAGAGGAGAGGGAAGGAAATCTGAAAAATATAGGTTGGTGAACTAACCTATTCCTGGCAAAATTCTATCATATAATCTAAAAAAGAGGTAATGATCACAAAGTAGCCATGACTCCACCAAGAATAGGTCATACCAAACATACTATTATTAAGGTGGTTTTGCTTACTTGTTTTAAGAAACATACTAAACTGTTACAAGCATAAAACACTAGAGTTTATCTAGACAAGCAAAACATATGACAAATCCTCTCAAGGTAACCTTGTGAAGATGTAAAGTTGTAAAATAATTAATGGTGGTAAGATGAATTCAGAACTGGTCGAATGACCAGACCTAAAGAACTGGTCATTGTTCAAGAAAGAAAATCTCTAGAAATGTCCCAAAGATCCATTCTTAGCCTTGTGTTATTTTACTTTTATTTTCAGTGACCTGAATAAAGAGTAAAGGTGGTATATTTGTCAAATTTATAAATGCCACAAAACTGAGAGTTAGCTCTCATGGTGGTAACAATCAGGTTCCAACAAAATATTTCTACAAAGCTATTATGATGAATCAAATATGTTAAGGAAAGGAACTGGAGCTGCTGGTGACTAATTTGCTCTGGCAATACAGGTTAATAATGGCTCTGGAACTTAATAGTTTTAGAGAACTACCTAGAGCATTGAGACGTTAAGTAACTTGCCCATACAACTAATATGTGTCAGAAGAAGGACTTGAATCTAGATATTTCTGGCTGAGGTCAACTTTCTCCTATCCATTGTATCACACTGCCTCTCATAAATCTATTAAGAAATTTATTAGACATAAGTCTTACAATTGGGTTAAAAAATTATCTTGACAAACACAAAGTTAATAAAAATAGTAGTTTGAAAAAGATCTTGGGTTGTAGAAAACTGAAAGCTAAATATGATGGGTAGTGTAACACAGACCAAGTTGATATACTCTCAGGCATCAGTGAATGACAGTGGTCATACTTAACCAACCACATCTGGAGGGCACCCAATTGGCTATGTTGTTCAGGAAGCTAACATGGGAAAATTCTGCTAGAATCTTATCAGTGACAATAACCAAAGAAAGCCAAAGTCAAGTGCTTCACTTAACTTTTTAAAGGTGATGACATATTTTAAATATATATTTAAATAATGATGTCTATGAAGTCTTCTGGCACTTAGCCAACATTTTATATATTTTAAGTAGGCATTTAAACAATGCTTTTCCTTCTATGCTTAATGAGCTCAGGGAGAATAGCAGTCTATAGAGTTTTAGAATTTTTACAGCAATAATTGGTGGTTTCTGCATTAGTTAGGCTATGCTGTAGTACTTTAGCAGGGCTCCAGCTTCAGTATGGGAGTCCTGTTAAGAAGTCAGTGAGCACTTATTAAACAAGGAACACAATAATGTCATCACACAATAATTCCCCCATCAGGTCTTACTAAGGCTATTAGGTAGGAGATTAGTTCCTTAGAATCTTGTTGGGGAGATAAGATTTACTACATTCAGGAGACAATTAAAAGACAGTGTACAATCAAAAGCTAAATTGTATGAGACTATAGGAATACTATAGCACTAAGAATTCGGAAAACGGAGAAGTATTATCATTTATAGAATTTCTCTGTGATGAGGATGGAGTCAACTATACTCCTATGGGGAACTAAGAGTCGAGTCATATATGCTCTTCAGGAAGAGATAGAAGTCTTTGGTTTGATTTTGATCTGCATAGCCTTAGATCTCTTCAGCTTTGGCATCCCACCTTTGATAACTTATGTTTTAGTTTTAGCAGCATGTCCCAGCCCAGGATTCTATAAGTATCCTTCTTTGGGTCATGATGTACAAAAATGATGTTGGGCAATCATTGCTTGCTTTGCAGGAAAAAAAAAGTCTCTCAGTTCAAGCCAATTAATCAGTAAGTATCCTTTAAGCACTTACTATGTGCTAGGCACTGGGGATACAAATCTCAAGGTTGGTGGTTTTCAGCAATTACACTGGTGGTTGCAGACAGGGATCCTTTATTTAAACAGGTTTGACCAGCTTCTTCTCAGTGTCCTCATTCCCAAAAAGTCTGATGTTTATTTTAACATATGCAGATATTCTTAAGTAATATCTATCTGACTAAATTTTCTTGCAGAGGGTTTTGTTGGAGAAATAAATACTCATAGCTTAAACTGACAAAGGCAGGACTGCTCTGATATATTTTTTAAGTGTGATTTGATTATATATTAGAGGCCAAATATTTTTCCCATGGGCACACATCTTTGAAATTATGGAAGTTAATGGGAAATTTCACTTTATACACAGCTTTTCAGGAATGCACCAAATGCATCTAGTGAGGTGGAGCTGTAATCAGAGGCTCTCTCTCTGTTATGAATTCTATGATGTAGGGTAAGAGTTGAGCTCCGGGTGAAGGCTTTCCCACACTTATTACACTTATATGGTTTTTCTCTGGTATGAATTCTCCGATGAAGAATAAGGTATGAATTTCGGTTGAAAGCTTTACCACATTCATTACATTCATAGGGCTTCTCTCCAGTGTGGATTCTTTGATGTTTTGTAAGATCTGAGCTTTGACTAAAAGCTTTGCCACATTCATTACATTCATAAGGTTTTTCTCCAGAATGGATTCTCTGATGTAGTATAAGATTTGAGCTATGACTAAAAGCTTTCCCACACTCATTACATTCATGAGGTTTCTCTCCAGTATGGATTCTCTGATGAAGAATGAGATTTGAGTTAAGACTGAAGGCTTTCCCACACTCATTACATTCATAGGGCTTCTCTCCAGTGTGAATTATCCGATGTCGAATAAGACTGGAACTCCTTGTAAAGCATTTGCCACATTCATCACATTTATGGGACTTTGTTCCTGTAGGAACTTCTTCCTGTGTAACAAGATTTGAACTCAGACTGAAACTTCTTCCCAATCCTTTGCCTTTCTCTCGATGCCCTCTCTCCCCTGTGGGTGGTTTCTTGTCCTTGACTGTCACCTGTCTAAATCCTGTCTTTTCTAGTTTCAGTTTCTCTTCTAAGTTTTTCTGTTGTCTTTCTAATCTGCTTTCCTGTTCACATGTTTCTCCAAATTCCCTTTGGAAACTTTCAGTTATTTTCCCATGAGATCCTGTTGCTTCCGAAATATCTTCCTTTGAAGTAGACTCTTCACTGGTTGTTCTACTTCCACAACCTGACAAACAGAAAATACAAATATTACCTATTTAAAAATTGATGAAGCACTCAATAATCAAATAATGCTGTTTATTAGAAGAACATGGCCACATCTTCAAATTGGCTTCACAAGGAAGCAAATGACAAGGCATAAGGAGGCAAAGGGACATTAAGTAGAAGTAATTTCTAAAGGTGCTAAAGGGAAAGTTAAGTCAATGAAGACGAGCTGCATAGATAATAAAAGAAGGTAAGATGGATAGATAGAAGGAACAGTCAGAAAGATAGACTGGGTGAAAAAAACAGGTATCTCATTTTTTCATTAGAGTGAGAGGAACATAGCCCATTAGGCAAAACCTGTGTGTAGAAGGGAAGAGAGATGGCTAGAAGAAAGGGATGTTAATATGGAAAAAGTGGGAATAAAAGTAATGAATAGGAAGTTAGGAGCTGGAATAATGAAAAAGATAAGAGTAAGCTGAAACTATTATGGCCATATTACATATTACAATACTAATTCCTAGAGTTAATATACAAGCACTATATATGTACATACATATATATGTATAAATACACAAATGTTATACACACTTATACATTTATTTACATACACATAGCTATATAAACTCATTTGCTTAAACAACATTCTATTTTGTTTAATCAAAAGTAATAATGTATATGCAATACTTTGTAAGCATAATGTAGAGCAAAGGGCAAACAGATTATTAAGTCTTGAAGTCTTACCTTTCAATAAAGTAATAAGGTAACATAAGAAAACAAAGATACTCATGAGCATGGTTTAACAATAGTTCAGTTTAGCAATAAATATATCACTAGGAATATTTTTACTTCTTATACTTTGCTCTAAAGCTTCTAAATAGCTATATTTGGCTTTAAGCCAAAATTAGTTGTTTATGATCTTAATAAAAATGTCTGTTTTTATAGGAAAAGTAAAAATAGATCATTTCTTACATCACTGATCTTCAGTTATACAGTAGGCAGCTAGGTGGCACAAAGGACTTTTGACCATTGGCACTGGAATAAAGACTACTGGAGTTCAAATCCAGTCTCAGACACTAGTAACTGTGTGACCCTGAGCACCTTACTCTTAGTTTTCTCAACTGTAAAATGGAGGTACATCAAATATGATAGGTACTTAATTCTTGTTTTCTTCTAGAAGCATAAGTATTGGAACTAAGCAACCCTAAACAGATATGATCACCAAGTAGCAACTCATTTTCAGGTATAGTGCTTAGAATAAGTTATCTCAGAAATTTAATTCAGTGACCAAAATATCATAAAGGCCAAACCAAGTGAACAGAAACTTAATCCTATTTTTACTTGCTCCTTTTCCCTGCTTCCATCTCTTTCTACTATGGGAGTGGGAATCTTAAATGTTTGCTTTCACTGCATGGTATTTCTTTGAGGTATTACCTTGTGGGAACATAAAACAATGTAGAAAATTAATTGTAAATATTTTAAATAAACTAACATTTTCTGTTGGTCTGGTAAAACATTTTAACTGTAAAGACTGTAGGAAAGGTGTAATACGAGAGGAATCTGACCAAGTGCCTTTAAATTTTTTCTCTGGACCCATAGCTTTTGGTAGGTAATGACATAAGGTTTGGAAATTCCAGGCAAAGAAAAGGAAATGAGGTATGTCTGTGGAATTATATGGCACTTTTCTAGAAAACTCTTCAGTGGGAGTGAAAGGCAATAGAAAGGAATTAATTAGTTGAATACATGTTGAAATGAGAAAATCTTTTAAAAAGTTAGTGACATGCTCTCAGGAGACTACCTGATGTATTTTGGGTCAAAAGGATAATTAATTTATCTGCTTGTTTCCTGTTAAGAGACAAAGAAAGGTTAGTAATGGTATTCACAATATAAAACTAGGGAAGGGTCAACTCTACATCACTGGAAGGATGAAAAAGATAAGGACACAAAAATACTAGGAAAATACTCTTTTCTCATCTTTACAGAGTGGTCTTAAACAGCATGAACAAATGCTTTTGTGACTTCAAAATGGGGAATTGAAATATCCTGCTTCTGAATGTGAATTCAAATGTGCTCATCTATGAATAAGCTCCTTTGGTCATTTTTCTGCTGAACACAAACACCACAACTAACAAATGAGAAGGCAAAGAAATCTTATCGGACAGTAATCTCCCTTTACACCTTCATTACTTCTTACCCTGAAAAAACATGTTCCCATAATTCTCCTGTTTATTGTCTCTACAGAGGTTCTTCCGAGCCAGGTTTTGACATCCCCATTCTTCCAGGATAAGAGACACAGCCATGTCCTCGATTTTTACCAAAGCCTGAAACAAAATAAGAGTCCCATCTCAGTTTTCATACTTAGTACAAATCTATAGAGTGCAGTCAGAGTAATTAAGATGAAGAGAAATCACAAATACCATAAAGGATCCTAAATGGATATGGGCTTTTGGATGGGAAAAAAGGAGAAAAAGCAATTAAGACATAGGAAGCTAGCCTAATCTGAGTAGGAAATGAGAATAGTAGGTAGGATCTATGGAAAAACTCCCAAAATAATAGAGAGGGGAAAAAAGTCTTAGTGAAGACAGAGGAGCCCATAACTCACCTGAGAATCTGCTGTGAATAGTGCAGAGGTCACGGCCTGGTCTCTAGGACTCCTCTCATGTGAAACAGGAACATGAGAAGCAGGGTAAGCTGAAGGAGAAAGGAACTGTGAGATCAGTTCTGTCTTAAAGCCTGCCTTGAATATAGAATACAAGATGACCCTATCCCACTACTTTTAACCTCCTCTCCTAACCTACAGTTAAGTATAATAACTCAAAAAAATGTAGAAAAGATATGATTTCTACCTATTTAATCCTTAAGTTTTAGGCAGTAAAATTCCAAAAAGGGATTAAAGGCATTTTAGACCTGGAACAGACTTGAAAAATAAACTAGTCCAAAAACCTCATTTTAAACAAGGACTGCGGCTCAGAAAAGTTAAAATGATTTGCCCCAAGTGTTATGACTCCCAATTGTTCTTTTACTGTCACAGGCTACTCTTGATTTCCAAGTCACAACTTTGAATCCACATGTTGGATCTAACCCTTGGCTCAAATTCATCCAGGTCAAGAACCAGAGGAGTTTTTTTTAATAATTGGGAAAATAAAAAGTGACTTTTTAAAATGTCTAAGTAGTAATACTCTAAAAGGAAAGATCACAAGAAAGAATGTTACTAAAGTCTATGTATTTGACTCTCCAATTTTATCTCTGTCTACCTGTCTGGCTTCCACTCTTATTGAATGTTAAACATTGAGAAATTTGGATAGAATTGGGATAATTTATTACAAAATGTGATAAGAACACAATGCAGCAATAGACATTAGTGATGATTTGGTCATCTATATACTATATGGTTATACAATTGCACTATGCATAAAAAAATAAAAATTCAAAATAGAAGAATAACTTTTGATGTTGGGGAAACATAAGCAGATCTTAAAAATTACTATAAAATTGAAAATGTTATAATTGTAAGGAGACTGGAAATAAGAAATAGAAAGTAAATCAGCAATAGAACTGAACCATTACAAAATTGAACACTTAAAGTATTGCACCTCAGTCTTGTGAATTCACCAAAACCAGTAACAATAACAATAAAAAAGGCATTACAGTTCAGGTCTTCTAATAACACTTTACAGTATAACCTCTATTTCCATAGGAACTAAATCTTGATCCTTACCATTCTGTTGTAAAAGACTTGGCTTTCTTGTTACATGTTTGATCTGAGGGGTTCGGTGCTGGAATTCAAAGCTTGAAGATCCATGTGCTGTTCCCAGTGGTACCATCTCCTGGGATAGCATTTCATGTCCATGCACATGGACTGGTACCTGAAGACAAGAAAATTGGGGCTTGTTAGGGAATTATGTGGTAATGAGATTTAAAACTTCACAGAAAAAGCAAGAACCATCCCCTCAAAATGCAGGACACAGAAATAGCAATAGATGTAAAAGTCAAGAAAACAGGAAAATAGGGGACACTTAGCATTCAACAAAGGAACTAGCTCAAATTTTAACTCGGTAAAATCTTTTAACAAGGCAACTTCCTATTCCAATGTCGAGCTGAATCCCCTTAGTCTCAAGGTTATTACCCTGCTCACCCAATATGTACTTCATTTCTTCTTTCCTACCTGCTGTCCTGACAAATCAAGCTCAAGATCCTCCAACAGTGTTACTGCTTCCTCTCCACAATCAGGACGGTACTCTTGCAACCAGGTCTGGATCTCTCTGGGCAAGACAGCCAAGAATTGCTCCAGCACCAATAGTTCCAGGATCTGTTCTTTTGTATTCATTTCTGGTCTTAGCCACTGATGGCAAAGTTCTCGTAGACGACCAAGAGCCTCCCGGGGACCAGAAGTATCCTGGTAGCAGAACTGTCTGAAGCGTTGGCGGAAAATCTCTGGATCAGAAGGGCTATTACTTCTTTGCAGGCTAGAATCTTGGCCCCAGAGGTGTTCCTCTTCATCTTCTTCTTCCACCTTTACTATCACAAGTCCTTCTTTATCTTGTATAGCCTGAGGGGTCATGACTGCAGCGTCTCTTGATTCTGCAGTCATAATTCAGGTTCAGAGTTTCCCCTCACTCTGATGGAATCTGTGAGGTAGACTGACACTGAAGATATTGGAAGTTTTTTTTCTGCACTGCTCCTGAATTACAAAAAATTCTTATTAAAAAAAAAGAGTAAAATGATTTATGTTTCTAGGACACCCAATATTTGTCCATCTTCACCAAGGGAATATACTAAGGGTAACAATTTTGATTAATTAAACTAGCAAACAACTGTGACATTAATATTTAATTTTATTTCTTTAGGTTTGTCCCAATTACATTTACCTGTGACAGGCTAGAAGACCTGTCTCATAGCCAAGACAAATTGGAAATCAAAACTTGAGACTAGACAAGGCACTAAGCTATCTGAGTGTTCCCAGGTAACTTTCTAACCTCTAAATTGCAAAATTGTAGCAGATCTGCATTAGTAGAGGGAGCTTCCCAATGGAGAATTCCTTACACCAATTAAATCACCAGTTTAGTTTCTACCCCCATCCCCTCTCCCCACTCCTCCCCTCCCTGCCTCCCCGAGCAAATTTTTCCTACAGTTTCTGCTGCCAATAAATGAGAAACAGTGCATTCTTTATGTGGACTCATTGTCTGTGCAAAACAGATATGAACATGCTTTAATCTGAGGTCCATGACATATGAAAAAACTGAAGCATTTATTAAAACATTTAAATCACTAACAATATACTCAAAAAGAATATATCTCTATATTTAAAGAAACATGAAAAATGTACCTTTCTCACTAAAATTAATACCAGAGTTGATAAGAATGTTCTTTTGTAACTTATCCTACTTTTAATTTAGCTCTACATTTCTTTCAAAGATTTTATATATATATATATACACACATACATACATATATATATATTTCTAGGCTTTAGGTCAGCCAACAAAACTCCTTAAAACAGCAATCTATAACTATGGGCATGACTATGCTAGGCTGCAATCTGCTAAGTACCATAATTTCCTATAAGGTTTAGCTTCCTTTTTCTCCCTCAAATTTTCTCTTTGATTTCTTTTCAAAGACAAAAGCAAGAAGAGAGTGTTGAGAGATATAAAATCTCTTTATATAGATAATCTGAATCACAGTGGTCCCAATGAGCAAGGATTAATTTTTCACTCTCTACTTAAAAAGAGACTCCCCTCTCAAACTCCACCCACTGTTTGAAATTTTCTAGTTCTTCATCTTGATGTATGCCACCTTCTCTTATATGCTAATGATATTTTTTTTGATCCAGGATCAAATACTCAATTATGTTTGATTTACTCTTCTATCCATCTAACATCCTTTGTTCTTCTGGGATCAGTAAAGGTCTAAGGGAGCAAAATCAGGTGGATATTGTTGAAAAAGTTATTTTGAGAGATAAGAGAAGTCGGTTAAGAGATGATATAATTCCATTTTATCCTGTATTAGCCAATTTTTTTAAACCATGTGATGCATACAGCAGGATCAGCTGTCTCTTATCATACCTCCGTTCCCATGAACAATTTTATAAGTACAAAAGAAAACTCAAGAGGACTTTGAAAGTTTAAGGAAGGAAGTTCTTTCTCCTACCTGATAAACCAACAGTATAGTTTCTGAAGATTCAATGTAAATAACTATGCTAACTTTTTCCCCTCAATAACAAGTGATAAGAATCCACTTTAAAATAATAAGTACCTTTACCCAGTTTAAGAGATGTACCTGTTCAGACCAAACTGCTTAGGAAGAATTTTATCTTCTCTTTTGTTAATCTCTCAGACTGAGTAGCTTTGAAAAGGATATATTAATGTTATCTGCTGAATTATCAGACACATTTCTATCAATTACCGATGGGCTGAAATACACTGAAGTAAGATGTCTCTGACTCCTGCTAGTTTATTGGCATTAGCTAGAAAAGATAAGAAAATTCATGCAACTATAGCTACCATATTTTGCATGGTATCAAGGCCAGCAAATTCTTTCTTCACAATGTTTCTAAAATCTGTTTCTTTCTATCCCTTTGGGCCTTAAGACTATTCCTAAAACCTGAGATTTTCATCGTTTACTGTTAAAAATCCTTCAGTAGCTCCCATGGTTTAAAGCCCAAATTCCTTAACTTTGCATTCAAGATCCTCAACACATGAAAAATAATTTTGTTATTTTGTTAATTTTCACAAACTTATGTCAATTCTCCAGAATCCTGTCAAAATAATGTCTACTCACTCTTTTTTTGAACATAAGCCTTGCATTTCTTCCTTCATAAACATTTTGCTCATCCTTCAAAGCTAAGGTCAAGTCATTCCTTTTAGCCCACAATGATATTTTTTCTTGGAATTGTAACACTAATTATTTATTGTTGGAAAGTATTTTTGAAGCACAGCTGCACTTAGAAGAATCGGGCTCCAATCCTACCTCAAGATAATTTAATAGCTGTATATTCCTACAGCAAGTCATTTAAGTTCTGGGAATTGTTTCCTCATCTATAAAAAGAGGCTACTTCTAAATCTTTACCACTTCATATATCTAGGAAAAGTATTTTTTAAAATCTTTAACTATCACATACATGGGAGTTATTATTGAAAACGTTTAGTTATAAAACATTTTTTCTCTTTAAAACATATTTGTAATTTCATTCGTACATATATAGAAGTTTCAGTCTACCTCTGATTCAGAAGATCACCTACCCGTATCTCTACTGCGGCTCAGAGAAAAGATTCGGAGACTTGTCCAGAGTAATATTACCAGTGTTTAACATTAGTATCAGGCACTTCTCTATGCACTACTCCTTATGGCTGCTTTTTAAATTAATCCCAACCTTTTTTTTTTTTTTAAAAACCTTTTTAAAAGGTTATTTACTTTTCTTATCAACTTTATTTACTATGTTTTATTTCTCCAACTAGATTTTATGCTCAGGAAAAGGGTGGAATGGAAGGTAAGAAAGATTTCAAAATTAAATTAAAAAAAATGTTTTAAGAATCTATGCATCAAGTACTATATTGGTGATGGGGTAGAAAGACAGACAGATTCTACTTTCAATGAGTTTATAATCTAAAAAGACAAGAATGCACTTCTGTGCAAGGTAATAAACAGAAGGTATTTAAAGGAATACATCACTATTCTGATGGATGACAGGAAAACATAAGAACTGGTTCATGAAAGGAATGATTTTGACATGCAAGGAAATGGGGAGGAGGAGAGGTTGGAAGCATCAGTTCTAGGCATGGGAAACTACATGAGTAGAAATCTTTCAGCTAGGAAAGGAAAGGAATAAGAAACAGAGGAAAAAAGCAGTTTGCTGGAATATTGATTATGCAAAGAGATAGAGAGTAATATGAGATTAGGCTGTAGAGATAAACTGATGCCAGGCTCTCTGTATGGCTTTGAATGAGAGAACAAGGAGTTTGTATTTTATTTAAAAAGACAATAGGATTCCAGAAAAGGATATTTTGTGTAAGAATTAGTTCTGAAACAATGCTTTATTCTGATTACTTAATAGCCTAAAAGGATGAAATGGTTAGGTTTTACTTAAGAACAAAGAAAGGGAAATGGGCCTAAACCTGACAGGTTATAGTTAGAATAGTTAAGAAGGGGACAGAAAAGAGTTACTGAGATAGTCCTACTGATTAGATTCTAAATGAATACAATACTGGTCTGTGTTAGGAAAATCTGGGATCAAAATTTCCCACAGATATTTGTGTGAAATTTGGGCAAGTGTGCTTCAATTTTCTCATTAGTAAAACAGGATAATTAATGCCTATAGTATTTACTTCTCAAGGTTGTAAAGTGGCTGAAATTAAATAATGTATATCAAATGCTTCAAAGTTCTATAAATGTCATTTATCACAGGCTGCCTCCCCCCCTAATATTCCTCACCTTGGCATTTAAAGCTCTTTATAATCTGATTCTAGCTTACTTTTCCTAATAATTTAATATTATTCTCCATTATCCTGCTCATGCTTCTTGATTTGAAGCTTTTCCTGATCCTCTTAACCTATTACTGTGTTCCCCCCCTCCTCAAATTATTTTGTGTTTATCAGTTTATGGATTGATTATATGCTTTCTCCCTTTTCTTGTTCCCTCTTTCCCTTCTTTTTCTTCCCAAGTTCCTTGATGGATGATTGGGATCTTTCTTTTTTCCTTCCATTTTTATTTCTGAAAACCCAGTGCCTAACCACAATACTTTGCATAGAGTAGGCCTTAATACATATTTGTTAAATTGACTACAACGAAGTGAGGGTAAGCAACATTAAATGATGGAGAAATCCAATAGTTTGAGGACTTTAAAAAGGCCATTTTATTTGCTTACATGGATTTCATCAATGAACAGTTAGCTTAGAATAGTAGAAGCAGAAATAAGATTATAATGGATTGAGGACTGATGAGTTGTGGGGAAGGAAAAGCCAGGAAAATAGGCTATTCTAGAAATTTGGCAGTAAAAGCAAGGAGCAATTGAAAGACAGCTTCAGTAAGATACATATAAGATATATCTACCCCCCCCCCCACATGAATCTGATATCACAATCAGGCACTTACTATTTACTGATTGCTTCCTGATAATTTCCATAGGAAGAGAAGCAAAGTGGGTAGGGGGATAGGAAACTTTGATTTAAACTTTCTAGATAACTAACTTGATTCAAGTTTGATTTGGTTGAGTTGTAGAACAAGATGCCTAAACCTATTCCTTTTGGGAGAATATTTTAAATAAACATAAATTTCTGAAAAAATATATATGCACATATGCATTTTTAAATAAAAGTTCTTTTTTGTTTATTCCAAAAAATCATAAAAAAATTCCTGAAATACAATGACTTGGCATTTCACATCCAGAAGAATAATTGATGAAGCAATTAACCACATTTGCAAATTTGAAGATTTCACTATTTTTCAGTTCACTTATATTCAAATGAAAATGGAAGACAAGGGATATAGTAGGAAAGACAATGATTTAAGTGTCAGGAAACCAAACCATTCTAGTGCTTCAAGTTGGTGTGACCTTAGGCAATTCAATTCAAGAAATATTTATTAAGTGTCTACCAAGTCCCAAGCAGAGTCAGGTATTAAGGTCTACAAAGAAGAGTAAGAATGAATCTTTCCTCATAGAATTTACTATTTAGTGGGGATTTAACAAAATAAGCTTCAGTTTTCTCATCTGTAAAATGAAGATATGTAACTGAATATCCTGTAAGATCCCAAAGAACTCCTACATTCTATCATCTCAGATTCTCTCTAGCTGAGATTAGAAAACTAAGAAACCAACTTTCCCACTGCATTACATACAAATGACTTATTGACTTTAGAGCTAAACATTTCCGCTTGTGCCAGAAACCAATTCTAAAAAAGCCAGTTCTTTTACAAACAAGTACAGAAAATTCACAAAGTTTTAAGATTCATAAAGTCATTTTATCATGTTAGAAGGCAAAAGCTAAGATTTAACATGAAAGCTACAAACATTTAGACCCAAATCAAAATATGTTAGAACATAAAAAGAATATGGAAATCAAGAATAAGCTAAACCCTTATTAAATTTTGAAATATTCCCAAAGATTCAGAAACGTATTTGCCAATTTAACAGTCACAATAATTAAAGTGAAAGTAGTAACCAGCAGAAAACTTTTCAGGAGAGTGAATTGATCTTTTGTATGACAAAACTTTTTTTTCATAATTGGCTGGCAAACAGCAACTGTTCCCTGTTTAGGTTGCACTAAATTTTCCACAGATCAATTTGGCAAGTGTTCATAAACTACCTACTATCTGTCTGGACCACAATAAATGCTTGCTTTGGTCCCAATCCATGTAATAGCCACTTTCTAAGATGAAAGTATCTTATTGTATATTTGTGAGGGTGGAGGGAAGGAGGAGGAGCTCCAAGTCGGCCGAACTCTTCATAGTTCTATTCACAAAATAATACGTCTACAAAGGTCTTTGGGAAATCATGCAATTCAATTTCTTCATTTTACAGATGGAGAAACTGCGATCTAAAGAGTCCAAAATCACCCGTCCGAGCTTAGATGACTACTTAGAGTCAGCACCAGAGCTAGAATCCAGATTCCATCCTCTGGGATCTAGTGCTTTTTATGCAGCACCGCCCTTCAGAATACAAACAAAACATCCAACAGAGACAGACATCAGTTCAACCAACCCCTAGTCACTGAAACCTAAAAAACCTTCAAAAAAATCCCACAACACTCAAACACCAAATTACTCATTAAAATACAACACTGGGTTCCAAAAACTGAAACAAAAAGAACGGGATTGTACCTGACCTTCCCATTTCACCTCTTAAGCCCAAATCACAACGTAAAAGTAGCAGAAGTGGTTTAATTACCAGTTTTGATGTATGCCAATTCAAAATCAGAGAAAAGGCCCCAGATAAAAAACAGTTCAGACCAACTCCTTCGAAAGAAGGGTTATCTGCTTTTTACACCTCGGTATCCTCTCTTCCCCCGACTGCCGTCCCGTAGTCGTTCCTAAGGTTGCTACGGAATCCGGAAGCCTGAGCAGGAATGACAGCTAGGTCCCGAAAGACCCACCGAGAGAACCGCAGGTAATCTTGAGGCTGACACCGCCCCTCCTTCCCATCCCCCAACCCCAGCTCGGATTCCTGTCCAGAATCGGACAAGACGCCCCTCCCCTCTTTCCAATCTCAGTCCTGGATCTCTCCTTTAATGCTCTCTGTCCTGAAGGATAGCCTCGCTGTCTGGCAAGTGGCCTCTCCGCTCACTGGGCCCAGGCCCAGCTCGGGTGGACTCCGCGAGGTGCAGACTCTCCGCCCTGCTCCCGGGCCCACTCGGCCACAGCGTACTCCCACCCCATCCCCCCCCCGTTGGGCCCAGACTTACTCACCGCGGACCCAGGGGCAGCTCTGGGCACGGTGACAAGGGAAAGAGCGCTAAGCCCTGGAGATAAGAACTACAAGAGTAAGAAGGACAAGAGGCAAGGCCCTACAGACGCCTAGAAAGACACAATGAGTCACAAAGGGCGGAAGTAAGTTAAGAACTTAGCTTCCGGGGCGGAACAGGAGCTCTGAGGATTCTCTAGGAATTCTGGAGGTTTGCACGTCTCTTTGGTTCTTTGGTTTGCCTATTTTGTATCTATAAATTTTTGGCCTCTGGGGCACCTAAGCCGGATTTCGAAGGAAAGGAGTCTTTGTTAACAATGAACTAACTAACTGGCTACAAAATAAATCCTCAGATAACCAACTAACAATAATAACAAATCCAAGAGGCAACAACAGAAAGGGAAGTATTCCAGATAACTACAACATGCATAAATATTTGGGGATCAAATACCAAAGCAAGATTTGTATGGAGACAATTAGAAAGTGTTTAAAAAAAATTTTTTTTTTACCAGCTTTAAGACCAAGCATTTATTAAGCAATTACTGTGTTACAGGTGTTTTAGAAATATTATCTTATTTGATCCTCACAACCTGGTCGATGCTGTTATCATCCCCATTTTATACTTGAGGAAACTGAGGCAAACAGATGTTAAGATTCTTGCTAGGGTTCACCCAGCCAGTAAAATGTCATAAACCCAGTTTTTAACTAATTTTTCTGACTCCCTGCCTAGTATGCCCTTTAGCAGTCAATAAAATAAGAAATGAGAATGCTACCAAAGAATGAATTGTCATTGGATGCTGTCCCAAATAATATGGAGTATCAGACTTCTGTCCTTTTTAGTGTTAGTTACAGTTTATCAAAAACTTCTGACTAACCATTTCATAGTCTACAGAGAACATATATATATATATATGCAATATTAACGATAGTAGCTATGTTTGTCATAGTTAACAATAATTAATAGTGATATGGTATATTTTAAAAAGATGTGAATTTTGAAATCCTAATAGCACCTCAACCCCTATTTTAAACTCTTTGAATATAGGGATAAATTATTTCTGTTTTCCCTTTATATCCTCAAATATCTGGTACTATGCCTGTATGGTAGGCACTTAATGTTGAAATAAGTTTTCAGAAGAAGAAATATTTTAATCTTTTTAGGCCGTGAGCATTCTTTCCAACTCCAACTCCCATTCTCACAAACAAATATCATCCAGACTGAAGCTATACTTCTTACCTCAGGATTCTAGAGTTAACCCTTGAGATTGAAATGATTCTTTGCCTGTCAATAAAAACCTATTTAAAAAAAAAAATAAATAAAACATTAAAAAAAAAAAGAAATGATTCTTTGCTAATACTATTTTCTTGAGTCCTATTTCAAAATGCTGTGTCTCAGTTTCCCTAAATTGTTCTGACTCAGTTCCTTGAATTGTTCTGCCTCAATCCCCCTGGTGGCAACCCCTCCCCTTCCTGACTATTAGGACTGATATAACTTGGGGCTGCTACTCTAGGGTCACAAACTGTAAATGTTTAATCTCAGATAAGGGGGAGATCTATTTCAGACATCCTGGCTCCTAAGTCCTAAGTTATCAAGAATTTATGTTCCTCATCCCAACCTGTCAGAACCAGATTTATGGTCCACTCCTGGAAACCAATGCTCACTCTACTCCTTCCCCCTCCCCCCATCTTTGTGTCCCATGATCACTAGAGTCCTGTAAAAAATCATTGGAATCTCACATTCGATACTGAAAGCTTTGAGACTAAAGTCCCATTCAGTCTTCTGGGGTCAACATGGATCCTGTTTTGGCCCCAGACAATCTCTCCCTCTCAGAAATTTAAATAAAATATTTAAAACTCTCTAATCTCTATCTTGCTCAGTTTCTCTGGCATTAAAAAAATGTCAATTAACTATTTGTGTCATTTAGCAATTAAAATCAATTTTTTTTTCAGAAGGATATTTGCTGAGATGATATCACAAAAATCTATCTTCAACACCTACAGGCATACATTCCCCTATACAATCTTGCTCCCTGAGGAGCATGGGCTCAATATTTCATTTTTGGAGAAAAAGGATTTTATGAATTTATTTTTTACCTTCTTAAAATGTGTGTGCATATGTTAGCATTTATTATATCTCCCACTACCCATAAAACTCTCACAATAAATGTACATAGTCCAACAAAATAAATTCTAACTGTTGTCATGTCCAAACAAATATATCTTATTAAAGTCTTTATCTCTGTGGCGGGTAGATGTGATTCATTTTCAGTTCTCTGGACTCCAACTTTATGATTGCTCTAATAAAGAGAATTCAAAAAATATTTTTTCCTTTATAATGTTGTTGTTGTATAAATTGTTCTCTTATTTTTGCTCACTTCACTTTGTATCATATCATAGAGGTTTTCCCAGTTTCCTCAGAAACTTTACTCATTTCTTATGGCACAATAATATTTCATTACATTCATATAGCCATTACACAATAGGCACACATCCTTTTTTGGCGGGGGGGAGTGTCAGAATTCAAACTTTACTTAGCTTCTTTTTTTTAATTATAGTTTTTTATTGACAAAACATATGCATGGGTAATTTTTCAACATTGATCCATGTAAAAACTTCTGTTCCGATTTTTCCCTTCCTTCCCTCCACCCCCTCCCCTAGATGGCAGGTAGTCCCATACATGTTAAATATGTTAACGTAAATACAATATATATATACATATTTATACTGTTATCTTTCTGTAATGAGGTCTAGATATGGAGTACCTAAATGAAATTAGGGTTTAGTTGAGGTATAGTGGCAGGTTTGGGGTATGGGGAGTCGAACAGAGCTCCCCTGCTACCCCCTTGGATTCAGCACAAGGATACCACGGTAAATGAGGTCTAGTAGTGGTGCCACAATAAAAGCATTTATCGGCCTGAAAAGCTAGATTGATAAAAGAGGTTTATTATGGGGTTTAGAAGCAAGATTAAAACATATTTAAGGAAATAGGCGAAGATAGAGACAAGGAGGGTACCGGACAGAAGGTCCAGTGGACAGAGGGTCCAGTGGACAGAGGGTCCTGACATGGCAAGCATGTTTGGGACCTCTGCAAAGAGGGGGTCCCAGCGTGGCCCTTTTATAATGGGAGATTTAGCTAGAGGGGTTTGTGGGTGTAGCCCAGAGTTGGCTCAGATCCAGATGGGGGCTGGGACAGGTTCGATCTTTTATTGGAATTCAAAGGGACCAGGATTTGTGAATCAAAAGGTAATTACATTAACTGGAGGGGAGAGGGGTGGAAGGATTGGGAATCAGAAAGATAGGAATCTTAAAGGGTCTACATCAGCTGTACAAGAATTTAGAAGGATTTAGAAAGAAGGTAAAAATAACCTGGGAAGAAAAACAAAAATGCAAGCAAACAATAACAGAAAAGTGTAAATGCTATGTTATGGTCCACACTCATTTCCCAGTATTCTTTTGCTGGATGTAGCTGGTTCTGTTCATTACTGATCAATTGGAACTGATTTGGATCCCCTCATTGTTGAAGAGGCCCACTTCCATCAAACTGATCCTCGTATAGTATTGTTGTTGAAGTCTATAATGATCTCCTGGTTCTGCTCATTTCACTCAGCATCAGTTTATGTAGTTCTCTCCGAGCCTCTCTGAATTCATCCTGCTGGGGTAGACATCTCCTCAATAGCTACTAAGAAAAGTAGCTCTCTTTCTATGTGGAGTGTAGGCTAAGTAATAGAAGAATTATTAGATCAAAGGCTATGTTCAGGTGAGGGGGAAAAAATAAGCATTTAAATAGCTACCTACTTTGCCTCAATTGTTCTCTAGTTTTAAAAATCACTTGTTGAAGATTTTAGCTTAAAAAGGCCAGACTCCCGTTGTGTTCAGGACCATCTTGATGTAATAGGACTCTGTGTGTATTCCCCGCCCCCCCCAGGCCGATCATTTTTGGGGGTGGGGTCTGAGTTAGAAAAACCCAGAATTTCAGCCCTTCCAGGGAAAATCCCTAAAATTCTCCCACCTGTACCTCAATCTCTCCCCACTCTCCCACTTGGTTTGTGTGAAACTCCTACCTTCAGTTGATCGGAAATTAGTCTGGCCTGGGAAACAATCATTTGAAAATTAGTCCCTCAAATTGCTCTCTAGCTACAGGCCATAGAAAACTAAATAAAATCAAAACTCTGTACCTCAATCTTTGCTAATTTTCTAATCAGGAGCTAGCCCACTGAGACAGTTCCTGGTGAAAATAAACCCATTTTTGCCCATTTAGAACTGTCCAAAGGGAAATGTCTCTACTGGGTCTGTATCTGAAAGAGGTTATTAAAAAAAAAAAAAAAAAAAAAAAAAAAAAAAAGAAAAGAAAAGAAAAAGGAACCCACATGTGCAAAAATGTTTGTAGCAGCCCTTTTTGTAATGGCAAGGAACTGGAAACTGCCAGTTTGGAAATTGCCAAACTTGGAAATATGCCCATCAATTGGGGACTGGATGAATAAATTATGGTATATGAATGTTATGGAATATTATTGTTCTTTAAAAAACGATCAGCAGGAGAATTTCAGAAAGACCTACTTACATGAGACTTACATGAACTGATGCTAAGTGAATAGAACTGATGTAATAGGACTCTGTGTTCTCCTGATCTTTGGGGAGGTGGTCCTGGGTTGGAAAAACCCTGAATCTCAACTCCTCCTGGCTACCTTCCTACCTGGTTCGAAAGGGAAATTTCCACCTCCACCTCCAATTGATCTGAGAATCACTTTGGTCTGGCAAACAATCACCACCCTTATTGATTTGGAAATTAATCCCTCACATCTGCTCCCTAGCCCCAAGCCATAGAAGGCTAAATAAAATCAAGACTCTGTATCCCAGTCTTTGCTATCTTCCTAATCAGGAAGCGGCCCATTGAGAGAGCTACTCAGTGAAAATAAACCTATTTTTGCCAAACCTCTTAGAGAATGACTGGGAATTCTTTCACAAAACCTGCGACACCAGCCTGGGGACTCCCTCAAAAGAACCAAGAGAACATTGTACATAGCAACAAGATTACATGATGATCAATTCTGATGGATGTGGCTTTTTTCAAAAATGAGGTGATTCAAACCAAGTCCAATAGACTTGTGATGGAGAGAGCCACCTGCATCCAGAAAGAGGACTGTGGGGACTGAATGTGGATCACAACATAATTTTTTCACCTTTTTTGTTGTTGTTTGTTTGCTTTTTTTCTTCTCATTTTTTCCTTTTTGATTTGACTTTTCTTGTGCAGCATGATAAATGGGGAAATATGTGTAGAAGAATTGTACATATTTGACACATATTGGATTACTTGTTGTCTAAAGGAGGGGGTAGGGAAAGGCAGGGAGAAAAATTTGGAACACAAGATTTTGCAAGGGTGAATGTTAAAAACTATCTTTGCACATATTTTGAAAATAAAGCTATTAAAAAAAAAAACATCTCCCCAAAAGCAAATAATCACTTTAGAAATATAACTTATGACTTCATTTACATGCCAACCAAAATAATTGTTAATCATTTAAGTCATTAAATTCAATTTGGAAACAAACAAACAAAATGCAACTGAGCTTCTTGAAGGTAGGGACCATTTCTGCTTTTCTTTTCTTTTCTTCCCTTTCTGCTTTTCCTCTATACTTAGCATGGCGTAATAGATGCTTTTAAAATTTCATTTGAATTTGAAGAACTCATCAATTTTCTTTTGTGTAGTGTAATTCTTTTGTGTACTGTAATATAAATAACTTCTACAATTTCTGTTTACGGTTTATTTGATAGGTTTACTCAGCTATTCACATTGATTGTGTGGTCAATATTTGCTGAAAGAGCTAAGTTGTCATAAGTATGAACTAAGTGGTATCCTCTTCTGGAGAGATATCAGCCATATTATATAGCCCAACTATGCATGTATATCTTACATTTTCAATTTAGATTTTATGTACCTACCATAAAATTTTATTAATTAGCAAAAGGGCAAAACTGTGTATGCATTTCATTTAATGTTTATAATATCTGGTTCAGAAGGAATCTGGTAGCTCAAAATTAATGTAGAATATTGGATAAAGGAAAAGAACAGTATTGAATTGTAAAAGCTTGGAAATAAATTTGGAATTCAGATGTTCCTGGAAAAAAAAATTGCAAACTGGTAAGAAAAGCAGGACAAGAGGGAGCAAAGAAAGATAAATTTAAAAATTTTCTTTTTTCCTTGGAAGTGGTCATTTGACACCTTGAATTTTTAAAGAAAGACATACCACAAATGAAAGTGTTGGGGTTCATGAAGTACAGCTTTTAAGGGAAATATAGGCCCTTGATCTTAGGAGTACTTTATTCTGATAATCTATCTGTCGATGATTTTAAAGTCTCTTGGTATTAGGAATTCTATAGTATAGTCCTACAAACATTGCTGATTGTTTAGATAAACAGTCTGCTTGTCAGTGATAACAGGATTTCTGAGACAAATGGTGAGGTGCATACCAAACTATTCCTCAACCCCACTTCTAAGCCATAAAATTCAATATTGAGGTGCATACCAGACCATTCCTCAGTTCTGTTTCTAAGCTGTAAAATTTGCATAACAATGACATGAAGAACCAGATCTCTGTCTTTTCCTATAAATTTTTCTTGCTCCTGGTCCTTTGCTAAATCCTTTTGGAACTTAGCCTGCTTTACCGACATTACAGTTATAATAAACTTTGCCCCTTGACTTTGAGATGAATTCAAGCCTCCAAATTCTTTTGAGAAACCTCGTGACACTGGGCTGCAACCCCAACCTTTTAAGGTCTCCTTTGAACATCAACAAAAGTAGTGGAGGATAAGTGTAACCTCCCACCCAGAGGTAACTGATTGCCAGTTTACCTCTAATCTCAGGTCTTCAGATGTCTTTGGCCACTCCCACACCTAGAAGTGGTTCAATGTTCAACAGAACACCTGAACACAGTGGCTTGCGAACTCAAGACTTTATTCCATGATCATATCTTGGACTACTCCTGCACTCTTACTGAATTCCCGCTGAACTCCCATTGAACTACTCCTATTTCCTCTTTCTCATTGCTTATATAGGGTCTATGAGGTCGGACACACAGCCAATAAGGGAAGGAAACACGTTGATGATGGTCCTCAATGAGACCAGAGCTTCAGCTCACAAGGAAGTCTGTCCTGCATGCAGAGATCACATCTGGATGCCTCAGGTATTAAAGCCCCTTTACTTCCTTTTATATGTGAAGTTCCTCTCCTGACCCTTACAGATAAGTTGTTAAAAAAGGAAATCCATATCCTTGAATAAGTTGTTAAGGTAACTCCACTCATACAAAAAGAGGAGAATAAATTGAAGAAGCTTGCTGAGTAGGTCTGTTAGTTCAGTAAATGATTACTTAGCTTACAACCATATTTTTAAAAATCCTCCAAATCATTAATAATCAGAAAAATATAAATTTAATCAATTCTGAGGTTTTCACCTAAGCAGGTCAAATAGATAAAGATTACTTTTTTAAAATGTTGGAAGGTCTTTGGAAAGTCAGGCATAAGAATATGTGATCAGGTGAGGGGAGTGAGGGAAGGGGACAGGGGAAGTGAAGGGATGTTGCAGATTGGTTTAACCATTCCGGCAAATGATTTGGAAAAGCAAAAATTTTCCATATTGTTTGTTACAAAGACCTTAATGTTGGAAATTTAACTTCAGCAAAAGTAAAGAAAAAATAAAAGAATGATCAAATAACCATATGTTTTTATTTTTTATTAAAGATTTTTATTTATAAAGCATATGCATGGGTAATTTGTCCAATATTGACCCTTACATAACTTTTTGTTCCAAATTTTCCCCTTCTTCCCCCCACCCTCTCACCTAGCTAGCAGGTAGTCCAATACATGTTAAATATGTTGAAATACATGTTAGATCCAATATATGTATACTTATTTATACAGTTATCTTGTTGCAAAAAAAAAAATCAGATCAAGAATGAAGAAAAAGAAAAATTGAGAAAAAAAAACAAAATGCAAGCAAATAACAACAGAGAGAGTGAGAAAGTGCTCCACACTTTGTTCCCATGGTTCTCTCTCTGGGTGTAGATGGCTCTCTTCATCACTGCATAACTGGAAATGATTAAATCATCTCAATATTGAAGAGCCACGTCATCAGAATTGATCATCATATAGTCTTCTTGTTGCTGTGTATAATGATCTCCTGGTTCTGCTCATTTCACTTAGCATCAGTTCAAGTAGGTCTCTCCAAGCCTCTCTGAAATCATCCTACTGGTCGTTTCTTACAGAATAATAGTATTCCATAGCATTCATATGCCATAATTTATTCAGCTATTCTCCAATTGGTGAGCATCCACACATTTTTCAGTTTCTGGACACTATAAAGAGAGCTGCCACAAACATTTTTGCACATGTGGCTTCCCTTTCCCTCCTTTAAGATAATCCCAGTAGAAACACTGCTGGATCAAAGGGTATGCACAATTTGATAACTTTTTGAGCATAATTCCAAAACTGCTCTCCAGAATGGTTGGATCCGTTCACAATTCCACCAACAATGTATCAGTGTCCCAGTTTTCCTGCATCCCCCATCATTCATCATTATCTTTTTCTGTCATCTTAGCCAATCTGACAGGTGTGTAGTGATATCTCAGAGTTGTGTTAATTTGCATTTCTCTGATCAGTAGTGATTTGGAGCAACTTTTCATGTTAGCCATATCTTTTTTTTTCTTTTTTTTAAATTTATTTTTTAAATAGCTTTTTATTTAGAAGTTATATGCATGGGTAATTTTATACCATTGACAATTGCCAAACCTTTTGTTCCAATTTTTCCCCTCTTTCCCCCTACCCTCTCCTCAGATGGCAGGTTGACCAATACATGTTACATATATTAAAGTGTAAATTAAATACAAAATAAGTATACATTTCCAAACAGTTATTTAGCTGTACAAAAAGAATCAGACTCTGAAATAGTGTACATTTAGCCTGTGAAGGAGATAAAAAATGCAAGCGGACAAAAATAGAGGGATTGGCAATTCTATGTAATGGTTCTTAATGTTCTCCCATAGTTCTTTCACTGGGTATAGCTGGTTCAATTCATTCCTGCTCCATTGGAGCTGATTTAGTTCCTCTCATTGCTGAAGATGGCTAGTCTATCAGAATTGATCATCATATAGTATTGTTGTTGAAGGATAATGATCTACTGGTCCTGCTCATTTCACTCAGCATCAGTTCATGTAAGTCTCTCCAGGCCTTTCTGAAATCATCCTGTTGGTCATTTCTTACCAAACAATAAATATTCCATAATATTCATATACCACAATTTATTCAGCCATTCTCCAATTGACGGGCATCCACTCAGTTTCCAGTTTCTGGCCACTACAAAGAGGGCTGCCATAAATATTTTTGCACATACAGGATCCTTTCCCTGCTTTGAAATCTCTTTGGGATATAAGCCCAGTAGTCACACTGCTGGATCAAAGGGTATGCACAGTTTGATAACTTTTTGAGCATAGTTCCAAATTGCTCTCCAGAATTAGCCATATCTTTTTTATGTGGTTTGATACAAAAAAATGGAAATAATGTAGGCACCAGTCTATTGGAGAATGATTAAGCAAATTGTGGTATGTTAATATGATAAATTATTAGTGTGACATAAGATAATGAATATAAGTAATGCACAGAAATAGAAAATAGAATTTTGAGAATATATGTAGTTAGAATAATATAAACAATAAGGAATGGAAAGGGTGCCAGACTTGGATTTAGATGCCATAGATATGAACCCTGTCTTGGATACTTTGGATCCTATGGTCTTAGTTTTCTATCCACAAAATGAGGGAAATAGATTTGATCTCTAAAGTTCCTTTTGGTTCTAAATCTATGAGCCTTTTAGCACCAACAATCAATTCAATTTTAATGAATTGTAATGAAAAATCTTGACTCTGGAAAAAACAGTAATGAAGCTCATCTTCCTTTTCTCAGAAGAAAAGTGGAGACTACAGAGATGAAGTCATATATACTGTCAAAAACAGCAAATATGTCAGTGTTTCTTAGTTAAACATGTCTTGATGTTTTCTTTGATACATGGAAGATTCTAAATGGATTAGGATGCAGAAGTCAAGCAAAGCAAAGTGTCTACATTTGTTCATTTGGAGGGGAGTGTGTAGGGATGAATCATTTTTATGTCAATAGAAGGATAAGAATTAAATGTATTTTCAGAACTCTAATGTCTTCAAGTATTACAGAGAAAGAAAGATAAAACAGCAGAAGATCTGGAAAGAAGGATTTTGATGGTTTTAGAAGGACAGAAATGGAAGAAATAGAAGACTATATTGGGGATGAAGGGAAGAGGAAGCAGAGGAAACACACTATCTCATATAATAGGATACTTATGTGAAGAGTACTCACAACATAAGATAGGGTGAGAGTACAGGCATCTCATGAACTTCACTTTAATCTGAATCAGAAAGGAAAGTTGAACATAATTACTTATACACGGAACACACATCTGCACAGAGAAATAATGCTATAGAAATGCATTAACTCAATAGGGAAATAGGAGAGGCCAACAAAGGGAAAGAGTGAAAAGAAAACAGGATAGATCAGGGAATAGTAATAATCAAAACAAAGCCCATTGTTAGAAGAGAGAATAGGAAGAGAATATTATAAGGAAAGGAAAAAAAGACAAATATTTGGGAACAGAGACAAAGTGAGAGAAAAGGAAGAGGAGAAATAGAGCAAAACCACTTGGCTTCATTTGTAAATCACAAATGTTAAGGAGATTTCCCTTTAAAAAAAAGGAGAAGAAAAAATACAAAGGAAAAGGATGAACGAAAACACAGGACATAAATAACAATCATAACTGTGAATCTAAATGGGATGAATTCACCCATAAAATGAAAGTAAAAAACAGAGTTTATTAGAAAGCAGATTTGAACAATTATGCTATTTACAAGAAACAAACTTGAAACATAGTCACATAAAGTGAAAAGGAAATGTTAACACAAAATCTATTATGATCAAGCTGAACTCAAAAGGCAGGGGCAATAAATGTGATTTCAGATAAGGCTACAATTAATATAGATAGGATAAAAAGAGATAATTGAGACAAAGAAACTACATTAAACTTTTTAAAAATAGCTTTTTACTTACAAGATATATGCATGGGTAATTTTTCAGCACTGACCCTTGCAAAACCTTCTGTTCCAACTTTTTCCTTCCTTCCTCCTTCCCCCTCCCCCAGATGACAGTAGACCAATACATTCTAAATGTGTTAAAGTTCATGTTAAATACAATATATGTATACATTTATTCATACAGTTATTTTGCTGCACAAAAAGAATCGGACTTTGAAATAATGTAAAATTAACCTGAGAAGGAAATAAAAAATGCAAGCAGACAAAAACAGAGGGATTGGAAATGCTATGTAGTGGTTCACACTCATTTCCCAGAGTTCTTTTGCTGGGTATAGCTGGTTCTATTCATTATTGCACAAATAGAACTGACTTAATTCATCTCACTGTTGAAGAGAGCCACATCCATCAGAATTGATCATTATATAGTATTGTTGAAGTATATAATGATCTCCTGGTCCTGCTCATTTCACTCAACATCAGTTCATATAAGTCTCTCCAGGCTTTTCTGAAATCTTCCTGCTGGTCATTTTTTACAGAACAATACTATTCCATAGCATTCATATACTACAATTTATTCAGCCATTCTTCAATTGATGGGCATCTATTCAATTTCCAGCTTCTAGCCTCTACAAAGAGGGCTGCTACAAATATTTTTGCACATACAGGTCCCTTTCCCTTTTTAAAGATCTCTTTGGAATATAAGCCCAATGGTAACACTGCTGGATCAAAGGATATGCATAGAAACTACATTAAACTTAAAGGTAACATGGATAGTAAATCAATAGCAATAATTAATATTTAGGAAATGAATAGTTATAGGATTTAAATACTTAAAGGAAAAGTTAGTTCATTTGTAGGAAAAATAGAAAGCAAAACTATAATACCCCAGGAATACACTTTACCCCTTTCAGACCTAAGTAGTCTAACAAAAAGGCAAGGAAAAAAGTTAAGGACATGAATAGAACTTTAGATAAATTAGAGATAATAGATCACTAGCAACTGATGAATGGAAACAAAAAAGAATTTATGATTTATCTTGTGTTACTTATTCTGTTCTGCTCTAAATGAAAAGGGAAGGAAGCTATTTTCTTATTTACCCCCAAAACTCAAAGTCCACATGTAAAGAATATAGTAGTTTCCCTAAACCTGTTATGTATGAGAAGCCCCATGGAAACTCAAAACCCTTATCCAACCTGTCAGAGAAATACCATTAGTAACAACTCAAAACCCCCTTTGCCACTGTAAGGGAGTATGACTACTAGCCTCTAATTCCCTGGGAGTCTTCCTCCACTTCCAACTCCATTAATATGAATCAGCTCTAGATTCCTTAGTTCCTTCCTCTAATGCCTGGTTCTGCTACCATTCTATCTGTATAAATCTACCATTCTAAATTGGTTGTGAAGAGAATACTCTGTTACCTCTGGTGACAGAGAGGGTCATCTAGCTCCATTCAGAATCTTATTGGATTGTTCTGTGTTCAACCAACCTAGATTTTTTGTGTGAATCTGCCTTATTTTGAACTCCAAGTTTCTTTGTATGAAACTATGTTACTCTAATGAAACCTTTGTAAATTGTGTTGATATTGTCCTTCATGGAGTATTTTCCTCAGTTATATGATGATCAGTTTGGGAGAGGTGCTTTTTTTTTTGGGTAGGAGACAGTGGCATCTTCTGATTATAGCTCTAATGACTGTGTATCAGTTAAGTTATAAATGCTTTAAACCAACTCCTTGTATGGACATGCAAGATAGAAGGGGATAGAGTAGAACAGTGTTGGGATACAAGGGTAGGTATGATTGTGTTGGAGCCAAGATTTCTTTCTACAAAGATTTACTTCTCCCAAACTTACTCAAGCAAAAGCATAAAATTTATACCAGACTAAAAAATGATCAAGAAATACATGAGAAACTATAGTTAGAAACCTTTTCAATCCCATAAATGCACAAAAAGTCAACCAGCTACCTAAAAGAAATAGGAAAGAGAGCCATTGACAAAACTAGCATCACCTCAGTCTTTAGGGCTCTTTGCCCCTCTTGCCCCAGTTATCAGAGTGTTTGTAAAATCATAGTATGGGAAGGTAGCTTTGGGTTCATTAGAGACCAGTTTGGATACATTACTGATTAAAGAAATGCAGATTAAAATAAACTTGAGATATCCATATACCCTGCCAGATTGATTTTTAAAATGATAGAAAGGGAAAGTGACAAATATTAGAGAGTATATGGAAAAAATGGGACACTAATCATTGCTGTAAAATGATCCAACCATTTTGGAGAGCAAAATTATGACCAAAGAGTGAGTAAACTACCTATACCTTTTGTCCCAGCAATACTACTACTTGGGCTATTTCCAAAATGATAGGAAGAAAGGAGAAAGAATCTATATATTCTTTTTTAATAGCTTTTTATTTACAAGATATATGCATGTGTAATTTTTTCAGCATTGATAATTGCAAAACCTTTTTTATAATAAATGGAAGGGTATGGGTTCAGAAAAATACGGCAATAATTGTATGAACTGATGTAAAATGAAGTGAGAAGAATGGGCACAGTAACAGCAATGTTATATGATATTCAGCTGTGAAAGACTTGGCTGTTGTGATCAATACAATGATCCAAGAAAATTCCAAAGGTTTCATGATGAAAAAATGTTAATGACTTCTAGAGAGTGAGAAATTACAAATTGAAGTGTAATTTTCTCCTTTTGTTTTTCTTGCTTTTTAGTGAAATATGGCTAAAATAGAAATTATTTTGCCTAATTTATATATATAATTGATACATTGCTTTCTCAGTGAGCATGGGAAGGGTTAGGAGGGAGAGTAAGAATTTGGAAGTCAAAATTTAAAAATAAAAGAATGCAACAAATAAAAAAAATTAAAATATATATTAAAAAGACTATGTGCTAAAATTTGTGAACAGATGGAATGTTGATCTAATAAATGGACAAAACTCCTCCTCAACTGTGATTGAAGATTGACTGCCTGTCTTGGACTTTCAAATCAATGAATATTTGTGAAGTGAATCTATTTCATGAACTTTTTGTGAGAAAAGTTCTTTGTTAACTTTAAGGTGCTAAGCAATTACTACTTATTTCCTCTTGGAAAAAATAACTAGCCATCTGTACTTAATGTAAGTGAAAAAACAATAAGAATTTTTTTTTTTTTTTTACAGTACTTGAAAAGCCAACTCAAATAAGGGGTTGAGAACCATTGCACTTTATCCACTCCCAACAGTCTCACTTAATTTTTGCTACTGCTGTAATCACTGAGGCACTTAAATGAACGACAATCATCAGCTTAAAAAAAATTTTTTTTAGCACATACTCTCAATATATTGCATAGATTATTGCTATGGTCTCCTAACTGTTCTTCCTACCTTCAGTTTTCCTTTTTCCATCCCATCCTGCTTAAAGCCAATAATCTTTTTTTTTTTTTAAAGCACTGCTATCAATACTTTCATCATATCTCATTCTTTCTCAGGCAACTAAATGGCTTTGTATTTTTCCCTCTTTAGCATATTTAATAAGCTTCCTCAGGCAGTACTATAACCTTACAGTATTGTAGCTGGCCCCATGACTACTTATACCTCATTTTCTTTAAGCCTTCCAATATTTCTCCATTTTTTCATTTTATTATAGCTTTTTATTGACAAAACATATGCATAGATAATTTTTCAACATTGATCCTTGCAAAAACTTCTTTCCCAACTTTTCTCCTCCTTCCCTCCACTCCCTCCCCTGGATGGCAAGTATCCAATACATGCTAAATATGTTAAAGTATATGTTAAATACAAAATATGTATACATATTTATACAGTTATCTTGCTGCACAAGAAAAATTGGATTTAGAAAGAAGGTAAAAATAACCTGAGAAGAAAAACAAAAATGCAAGCAAACAATAACAGAAAAGTGTAAATGCTATGTTGTAGTCCATATTCATTTCCCAGTGTTCTTTTGCTGGATGTAGCTGGTTCTGTTCATTACTGATCAATTGGAACTGATTTGGATCCTCTCATTGTTGAAGAGGGCCACTTCCATCAGAATTGATCCTCATATACTATGGTTGTTGAAGTATATAATGATCTCCTGGTTCTACTTATTTCACTCAGCATCAGTTCATGTAGTTCTCTCCAAGCCTCTCTGTATTCATCCTGCTGGTCATTTCTTACAGAACAATAATATTCCATAACATTCATATACCACAATTTGCTCAGCCATTCTCTAATTGATGGGTATCCATTCAATTTCCAGTTTCTAGCCACTACAAATAGAGCTGCCACAAATATTTTTGCACATACAGGTCCTTTTCCCTTCTTTAATATCTCTTTGGGATATTAGCCCAGTAGTAACACTGCTGGATCAAAGGGTATGCACAGTTTGACTTTTCGAGTATAGTACCAAATTGCTCTCCAGAATGGTTGGATCTGTTCACAATTTTACCACAATGCAACAATGTTCCATTTCCCCCACATTCCTTCCAACAATTGTCATTTTTTCCTGTCATCTTAGCCTATGTGTCTCTCCTTCATTTTTGAAGCAGGCAATACTGATTGCTTTTGAGGTTCTGTTGTGTTTTGAGGAATTAAAGGACTCTTTGTAATATACTTTCACTGGAAGAAGTGAGAAAAGGAGAGCTGGCTCTTTGGCAGCCTTATGGACCTCCAATCCTGTTTATTCAAGAAAAGGCATGCCAAGAATATCACAGTGCATTCTACATAAAGCCAGGGTTTTAAACTGTTCTAATACAGTAGCTATTTTGTATTGGGAAGTTGTCTGGATGTTGAAAATTATTTGCACAGGGAGAGAGAAAGTCAGAGTACTATTTACCCAGACAGGGAATAAGTAGCCTTTTACTTTCTCTTCAGCTCCAGGCTATTTAAAGGCCTAAAAAATTTATAAGTCTGCTTGTTTGGAAAGCTAAGTTCAGTGTTTTTGGAATAGCACTTGGGTTTTTGCCTCATTTTGTGTATCATATTCATTATTAACACCTAATCAACATTATTAGCAATACTATAAATTTATATAGTGCTTCAAAGATTATATAACTTTTTTCACAAAAACCTCATGAATGTGACATATGTAGATTCAAATATCATTTTTTGGGAACAATGATATTGATACTGTCTACTTCACTGAATTACTGTGATGGAGTATCTTTTAAAAAGAAAACTAGACTAAGTACCATAAGAACAGAGGATGTCTTATCTGAACAGAAGAATTCTACTTTATTTTTATTTTTTAAAATTTTCTTAGCATTTTATTTCCTCCCATTTACATATAAAATAATTTTAATATTAGTTTCTTTTTTATTATTATTAAAGCTTTTTATTTTCAAAACATATGTATGGATAATTTTTCAACATTGATCCTTCCATAGCCTTGTATTCCAATTTTTCCCCTCCTTCCCCTCCCCCCCCAAGATGGTAAGTAAACCAATATATTTAACATTAGTTTCTAAAAGTTTGAATTCCAAATTCTCTCCCTTCCTTCCTCCTCACCTCCTCATTGAGAAGGCAAGTATACATGTGTAATCATGCAAAACACATTTCCATATTAGTCATGTTGTGAAAGTAATATAGACCAAAAACCCCAACCAAAACCTCAAGAAAAATAAAGTAGTTTAAAAAAGTATGTTTCAATCTGTATTCAGACAGCATCAGTTTATTCTCTGAACATGGACAGCATTTTTCATAAGTCCTTCTGAGTTGTTTTGGATCACTGTTGCTGAGAAAAACTAAGTCACTTGAAGCTAATCATCTTACACATGGTTTTTCTGAGAGCATCCTGTTCATTGTTTCTTATAGCACAATAATATTCCATCACAGTCACATAGCATAATTTGGTCAGCCATTCTTCAAATGATGGGCATCCCCTCAAATTTCCAAATCTTTGTCATTAGAAAAAAAATTGTTATAAATATTTTTGTACACATAGGTCCTTTTTTTTTTCTTCCTTTTTTTTTTTTTTAAATCTCTTTTGGGATACAGATCTAGTAGTGATATTGCTTAGGGCAAGAGATTATGAATTATTTCATAGCACTTTGGGCATAGTTCCAAGTTGTCCTACGAAATGATTGAATAAGTTCACAACTCCACCAACAGTATATTAATACCTCATTTTTCCAATATTCCTTCCAACATGGGCTATTTTCGAAACCTTTCTGCTTTATTAGCCAGTCTAATGGGTAGTATCTCAGAACTGTTTTAATTTACATTTCCCCACTAAATAATGACTTAGAGTATTTTTTCATATGGCTATAGTTTACTTCATTTGAAAATTGTTCATATTTTTTGATCATTTATCAACTAGAAAATGACTTTTCTTTTTATAAACCTTATTGAGTTCTTATTGGAGAAATGAGGTCTAGCAGAGAAACTTGCTTCAATTTTTTTCACAATTATAATTGCTAACTTTATTTCCCTCCATCCTATTTCCTCTCCCCCCTCCCAATTTATTCTATTCTTTCTTTCCTTTTACCCTATCCTTCTTCAAAAGTGTTTTACTTCTGACTACCCTTTTCCCAACCTGTCCTTCCTTCTATCACCATCTCCCTTCTTTTATCCCCTTCCCTCTTACTTTCCAGAAGGATAAGATAGATTTTTATTCCCAACTAAGCTTGTATGCTATTATGTATATTCTGAGGAAAGCAAGATTCACTCATTCTACCTCACCCCCCAACTTCTCCCATCTTTCTGTTTCTTGCCTCTTTTATGTGACTCCATTCTACCTTTCCTTTTCCCTTTCTCCCAGTTCATTCCTCTTTCTCACGCTTTAATTTAATTTTTTAAAGATAACAATCTTTCACATTCAACTCATACCTGTGCCCTCTGTTTATATATACTTCTTCTAAGTGCCTGAGACAATTTTACCTTTTTAAAGTTTTTTTTTTGTCAGTGTTAATTTTTCTTTCTCTTACTCTATTTGGCTAATTTTGCTTTACAAGGCATTTTTCTCATTGGCTTTTTGACCTATTCGGGTTTTTAAGCTATTATTTTCTTCAGCATCTTTTTGTGTGTATATGTCTCTTATCAAGCTTTTGACTTGTTTTTTCCTGATTTTCTTTCATCACTCTTATTTCTCTTCCCATTTTTTCCTCAACCTCTCTTATTTGATTTTCAGAATTCCTTTTGACTTCTTCCATGTCGTGAGACCAATTCGTATTTTTCTTGAAATCTTTGGATGTTGGAACTTTGACTTTGTAATCTTCTGAGTGCATTTTGATCTTCCTTGGTACCACAGTAACTTTCTATAAGGTTTTTGTTGTTGTTGTTTACTTATTTTTCCAGTCTATTTCTTGACTTTTAACTTTGTTAAAGTAGAGTTCTATTTCTAAGGTGAAGGATACATTCTCAAGCTTCAGGGTTTTTGTGTAGCTATTTTCAAAGATACTTTTAAGGGCCTGTAAGTTTTCAGTTCTTCCAAGGTGGTATGCTTTAAGGAGAGGTGTATTTACTATTCTCCTGGCCTATTCTCTGGTCTATAATTGACCACAAGGACTTTTCTGTCCTGGAACGGTGATGAGTCTCTACTAAAGCTACAAGCTCTGGTTTTATGGAGAAAATTTATCCTCAGGAATATGACTGGGATTTCTACAGAAGATGGGTCTAAGAAGTTTGACATAATTTGGATTTCAGACTGGACTATCTCCTTAAAGGGTGGGACCATGATGCTAAACTGCTCACTATTATTTCAAACAGTAAAAGGATCACTTAGGTGGCCAAGTACACATGTGCCAAAGTGTTTAAAAGGATTTAGCCACAGTTCAGTTTACCTGAAGGCTAATCATTCTGTAAAGAGCTAGGCAGAACAAAACAAAGTATAATCTCTTTAGTAAAGATTTCTGTTCTTGTGCTGGCCTGGCTATTTCTCCTGAGGAATTTTCTCTGCATCAATTGGGGGGATATGACACCAGCAGAGAAATATAACCATAGGTGTTTGACATGTTAACAGGACTTTGTTTCTATATAACAAAAATCCCCATTTGAGATGAGACTTTAATCAAAAGTCCATTGCTTGGAGAACTGGGAGAGAAAGAAGGCCAAAATTTTAGCAGCCTCTTTTGTGGCTGTATCAATAAACCAATTTCCTATGACTTGGTCTGTGCATATCAAATAAGTTTTAAAGTGTCACAGACACTTAGGACAAATAGGTATTACTCCCCATTAACTTAAACATTTGCATGGCTATAACAAAAAAACTGTAAGTTACAATTTTTTAAAAAAAAACTGTGCTAAAATTCTTTATTTTAAGTCATACTGCTTGAGTATAACAATTGGGTCTCACAAATGATTGCATCAATAGACAATTTGAAAAACTTAGAAAACTTATACAAACATATTTCTAATAAGATATTTCTTGTAACAGGCATATGACGTGGCCAAATATTCACCTACCCAATGATGGAAAAGTCATTTATTTAATGACACATATATAATTATGCCAAGTGATCTAAAATAAAACTTTAACACAATCTTTAATCCTAAATTTCAGATTACACCTGTATTTTCTTTCTTGTATAGGAATTTCACATTTCATACCAAACTCATTTCCTAAAGTTTATGATCTTGCTAGCTGCTAGAAAGCATAGGCTAACAAATCTTAAAATAAAATCCATCTAGATAAAATTTCACTGTATCAAATAACCCAAGAAAATAATTTTCCTAGTACTACAATTTCAGAAAGAACTCACGAACTCAGTTAATATCTACTAAAAAGATATTGGGGTACCCAGCATAAACTCTAGAAGAATCCAGGTTAGCCAGGACAGATTCCACAAGCCTTTCTAAGGGAAAGAAGAGTGGAAAATTGTACAGAGAGGAGGCTTTTTCTTTCTGCAGCTTTTCTCTAAGCCTTACAGGACCACAGAAGGCTTTTAACTACAAGCCAAATTTCAGTTCTATAATTCCAGAAATAACCATTATTTATCAAATAGTTTACTAAATTTCATAGCAAATGCATTTCCCTTTTGAGTTAGGGAAGATGTTAGAATCCTTACAAGCTGTTAAGTCATTAGAATTGATAGAGACAATAATTATCTAATTTAGCATGGTCTAGTATGATTGATCTGATCTTACAAGAAGATGTTATGGGTCAGAACTTGAAACAAGGTACTAAGTGGAACTGATAGAAACAATGCTTGTAGTCACACCTTTAGAGAACTCATATGAGCAAGAGGCACTCTGAGATAGACACAGAAGTACTCTGGGACAGACACAAGAGCACTCTGGGAGATACAGAAGCCCTCAAGCCCACCTCAGAGGTGGAGTCAGATTCATTCCATTTTCCACCTTTGTGCTGGCTGGAGACTGAAGGACAAACCTTTGGATTTGGAGACATTTGGAGGGAGATTTTGGAACCAAGCAGAGAGATAGGCCACCAAGAAAACTAACCGGGCTATTTTGGAGGAAGCAATAAAACATCTGAACTTTTAACACCTGGCTGCATTTGGAGTGATTATTACTCTGAACTGAAACTAAGGCTGCCTCCAGAAAACCTCCCCGAGAAATCTGCTCCCACAGAGAACCATCATATATTATATAAAAGAAGAGAACACCACAGGAAGATATAAGTCAATTAGTGCCAAACAACTTAATGATTAGTCTCAAAACCCCTAGAATCTGCTAACATGTTTTAGCAATTCCATAACTTCAATTAACTGCTTCTGTAGATCCAAAGTGGCCAGTTCTAGGTTTCCAGAAATATATCAGGTTTTTCTTAAGATACAAATGATTTCCAGATTTCTTCAAGCCACCTGGAAGCAGATTCTGTTTACAGAGAGAGGGGCAGTATCTCCTGAGGAGAAGCTAAAAGGGCCACATCCTTCTTGGAATATTGGAATCCTGAGAGGAGGATTTAGGACTTGGGATCTTCAAACTGAGGGGAGCTTACCTGGTGAGGCTGGACATAACCACAAGCTGCAGAGATCTAATCAGGACAGTCTTGGACCTCGAATCTCTCCTTCAAGGAAAGAAGCTTAATTTAGGAAAAGTTCAGGTTAGTTTGAATTGCAAAGCCAAGGGAAAGCAGGCTTTTTAATCTTAGATGGCCAGATGTTATACTAGTTCCTTTTGCAATATTGAGGATGCAAACATCCCTAAAAACCACAAAACACAGTCTCACCCTCCAATGGTCTCTCCCACTCCTATCTCATCCTCACAGCTGATGCCACAGATCCAGTATCCCAGAAAAGTGGGGTCCTCATCAGAAATGGCAAAATATCTTGATCCAGGGCATACCCTGAATAAGTTTGACTATTAGCCCCCAGTTTTTTTGCTGAGTGATCAACAAGCCTTGGGGAAGAAAGAACAAACTGGGTCTCCCCTAAAAATTCCTTTACGTGGAGAAATGGAGTTGTTTGCTGGACTTCTGATCACTCCCTACCTTAGCTGAGGCACGGGAAAAAACATTGGAGTGCACATTGCTTACCTTTTTGTCAAGAAGGTCAAGGTTTTCAAGCACCAAATAATGTGATCTATGATGTGGAGTTTGTCACCATAAATGATGACAGGCACCAAAAATTGGGGTTCACTCATGTGGAGAATTCTCTTTGGCATTAAATGGGACTGATTGGATGAAGTATTTCTCAGTATTGAGTCACATAATCCCTGTTCCCAGAGTTGGAACCCTGAGGGGATCATATGATCTCTGTAGGGATGAATTTTGAACCCTGGAATACAGGAAGTTAGTGAAGCTGCAGGAAGTGATGTGACCTGTGAGAGGCAGACCATTGGTGACCATTGGTCAAAGATGGTTACATCCTTTTAGTCTACTCAATGAGAAGGTTCGGGTCTCTTCCTTTCAAGTCCTAGACAAGCCAGAAGCTGGCCAGATTCCAGGAGCACATGGTGAAGTAGAGATGGGAAGAATCCAGCAATGACTGTCAGATACAAGATTCTTTTATAGGCTAACAAGAACGGTGACATAATGGGAGGTATATGGATGGAGATGACCTAATGGGGTGAGATACCTAGAATAAGGATGACATAATGGAGGCAGGCACCTAGGATGACATAATGGAGGGAGGTCCTTGAGAGGCTCCTAAATGATGTCTAAGATATAAGATCTTTATCCTATCAAACATTAGGAGGGAATGGTTATAACCTGAGGCAGAGTAACTGAGTTGGACAATTAAGGAAACTGGGTCAGGACATTAAAAGGGAACTGTGGCACAACAGGGAGAGTATATGAAAGACAAGTTCCTCAGTGGAACTCACAAATACCAGTGGAAAAGGAACACCCCATAAGGTTGGAGCATGCCCTTAGCTGGCAGGCTAAATCCTGAATGGGATGTAACACCCTAAAAAAGTGAGTTAGCTGTAAGGAGGAGAAGTGGGACTCGGAAACATAGTGATACCACATGAGATGGGGGAAGGAGAAAGGGAAAGACACCACAAGGCAGCCTGACCCAAAGGAAGATAAGTAATCATGGATTGGCCCACAAGTAGCTTTTATAGGGAAATTTAATCTCAGGAACATGACTGGGATTTCTACAGAGGGTGGGTCTCAGGAGCTTGATATAACTTAGATTTCAGACAGGACCTTTCCTCAAAGGGTGGGACCATGGAGTTAAACAGATCTTCATCAGTCCCTTGTCTGCTTGCCTCAGGGATCAAATTTTTTTTCAATTCCTCTGCTAGCCATACCTAACAATGAAGACCTCATCAATAAGCTTTGCCCCTGGACTGAAGATGGGTCCAATCTTGCAAATTCTTTTGAGATACCTCACTGGGCTAGAATTGGAGTCCCCTTGAATCCCAGCAGTTAACTTCAATCTTTTGGGGTACTCTGGAAACACAATATCTTTCCCCTTACTTCTCCATGCCACATGGTGTCCCTCTCCTGATAGCTAACTAACTTTATTAGGGTGTTAATGATGAGGGATAGATATGGGGTACCTAAATGAAATTAGGATTTAGTTGAGGTCTAGTGGCAGGTTTGGGGTATAAGGAGTCAAATAGAGTTCCCCTTCAACTCCTTTGGATTCGGTGCAAGGATACAGCGGTAAATGAGGTCTAGTGGCAGCGCGAGAGAACCCAGTAAAGGAATTTACAGGCTGGAAAAGCTCGAATGATAAAAGAGGTTTATTATGGGGTTTGGAAGTAAGGTTAAAGTATAGTTAAGGAAATAGGTGAAGGTAGAGATAAGAAGGGCACCAAAAACAAGGTTCCAGTGGACAGAGGGTCTTGGCATGCCAGGCATAAGGCTGGCATATTTGGGACCTCTGCAAAGAGGGGGTCCCAGCTTGGCTCCTTTTATTATTATTATTTTTTAAACTTTTTATTGACAGAACCCATGCCAGGGTAATTTTTTACAGCATTATCCCTTGCGCTCACTTCTGTTCTGATTTTTCCCCTCCCTCCCTCCACTCCCTCCCCCAAATGGCAAGCAGTCCTTTACATGTTAAATAGGTTACAGTATATCCTAGATACAACATATGTGTGCAGAACCGAACAGTTCTCTTGTTGCACAGGGAGAATTGGATTCAGAAGGTAGAAATAACCCGGGAAGAAAAACAAAAATGCAAGCAATTTACATTCATTTCCCAGTGTTCTTTCTTTGGGTGTAGCTGCTTCTGTCCATCCTTGATCAATTGAAACTGAATTAGCTCTCTTTATCGAAGAGATCCACTTCCATCAGAATACATCCTCAAACAGTATTGTTGTTGAGGTATATAATGATCTCCTGGTTCTGCTCATTTCACTTAGCATCAGTTCATGTAAGTCTCGCCAGTCTTCTCTGTATTCATCCTGCTGGTCATTCCTTACAGAACAATAATATTCCATAACATTCATATGCCACAATTTACTCAACCATTCTCCAATTGGTGGGCATCCTTAGGAAAAAGATTCTTAAAGCAAAACCACATGAGTGAAATCATGAGAGGAGATAAGAGATCATAAAAGACAAGACATAAATGTAACCTCATTCCAAGGTTCTCTGAACACTAATGTAATAAAGACTTTTAAATATAATGTTGTGTAGTCTTTTTTTTTTCTTCTGTAAAGGAAGCATTCTGTAGCATTCAGTATGATCTTTTGTCTATTTGCATCATCAGATCTTGTCTTCTGAGTTTTTTATTCTTTCTTATTTCAGATCATTTCCATTCAATAGACATTTATTAAGTGCCTATAACAAGCATGTTACTGAACTAGCAGATACAAAGTTTAGATAAGAAAAGGCCCCTGTCCTCATGAGCTTATAGTTTAGATCTATTTATTTTCTTCCACTATACATCTGCTAGACTATTATAACTTCTTCACTTGATCTCATATGGATAGTTACTTTCCCCTGCAAAATTTATAAGCCTATATAACATTTAAATACCCAAACCCCTACCTCATGATTTTCCTTAGCAAATTCAATTCACTTAGCATCTGGTCCCGCTCTTCCTGCCTGCTTTTTTCTTAGTTTCCAAAATCGATCTCCCTTTTCCCTTCCCTCAATCCATATACTCTTTATCTGTAAGAGGCATGTTATAAAGGACTATGCCTAGGTGAAGAGCTAATGATGAGAGATAAATGTCAATTCTCTGAGAGCCTCCACAGCTGTGAATCATAACATCTGAAGGAGTTGCAAGGCAGCCTTTACTGACACAGATGTTGCTTGTGGACTGGGAATGAAATAAATTGGAGGCAGAGGGAAGAGGAAAGAGGTCAGACAATGCAACTGCCTCTCAGTGGAGAGGTCAGAGAACAGCAACTGCCTCTTAGTCTTCTTGAATCATCATCATCATCCTCTCACATGAAGGGATCCATTCTGCTAGTCTGAGTTGGATCACTAGCAGCCACTAGCAGGTGGCTCCCATATCATCACAGCATGTCATCACATGTAAAAAATTTATTAAATGAATGATGATCAATCATTTCATTCCAAGAATGACAATGTTATTTATGTGTGTATATTAGCTCTGTGTATATCCATAATGCTATTTTATAAAATTTGTAAGCCCCTTGAAGACCCTAAAGTTATTTTTTTTAAACAAAGATGTGGGAAAGGAGTGGTTCCTAAGACCCCTTGAATTCCCTAAAAAAGAATAAAAATCAGAGGTCTTCTTATATGGGTCCCCAATAAGGTAAGGCTTTTTTTAGTCTTTGCCACAAAGACTAGACTTGATCCTCTAATCAGTGGAGGGTCACTCATGCTGGCAATGAAAGAAATCTGTGTTGATTAGCAATACTGATAAAATAATTGGTATTGTAAAGGAATTCCGCTAAGAAAGAAAGGTTGTTTATCTTGGCAGGCTCTCCTAACCTCCATTGCTCTGGTTGGTTTTTGGTTCCATTTTTCCACCCCAATTTCTGGGACTAGCATAGTTATAAGATTTATTTGGTGGATGGTCAGTTCTTTTCATGAATAACTACATTGTATGTGTATAGTTTACATTTGCAAGTGCACAATACTTCCCTTTTTATTAATAAGCTTGTGGAGCCAACACTGCTTCTTTTTCCATTATAATCTGCTTAGTAGCTGAAGCTGCCCAACTTGGTAGCATAGCAACAGGGAGATTGGAGACTGCATTAGAGCAAGAATATTTCTTGGCAGCTAAATGTTGTTGTGACTATTTCCTCCTCACAGTGGCAGGATCTAGTCAATAAAGTATTCACAACTTGGGGTGGAGGGAAAGGAGAAGTGGGCACTGTATGCTCTGCCCTATAGAGCCCTGGTGACTGTTTTTGGGCAGTTGTCCCATTTAATCCTGGAGTAATTAGGGGGAATAGTGAGTAGAACACTGTTGTTGGAATTAGGAAGACCTGAGTTGAAATCTGGCCTCAGCGATATAAATAGCTGTGAAATTTTGAACAACTCACTTATCCTGTTTGCCTCAATTCCCTCATCTGAAAAATGGAGCTAATAATAGCATTTACCTTTCAGGGTGGTTGTGAGGATCAAATGAGGCAATCGTTTTTTTATTTTTAATTTTTATTAAAGCTTGTTATTTTTCAAAACTGGGGACAATTCTTCAACATTAGCCCTTGCAAAATCCTGTACTCCAGTTTTCCTCCTCTTATCCCACATACTCCCCTAGATGGCAAGTAGTCCAATATATGTTAAATATGGTAGAAATATATGAAATCCAATATATGTATACATTTATACAATTATCATGCCACACAAGACAAAAAAGGAGAAGCAAAGTAAAATGCAAACAAACAACAAAAAGAGTGAAAATGCTATATTGTGAACCACACTCAGTTTCCACAGTCCTCTCTTAGGGTATAGATAGCTCTCTTCAGCAACTGAACAATTGGAACTGGTTTGAATCATCTAAATGAGGCAATAGTTGTAAAATGCTTATAATATAGTGACTGGAACATAGTAGAACTGTATAAATATTAGCTATTCTTATTATTTTGTATTAAGATAAGGCAGTTGCTGGCAATTAACTGTACCAAGTAGGACTGAGAAAGCTATTTGTAGTGGGGTGCCTGCCCATTAGCTGATTTGAATATGTAGTCTCATTTTGGAAAATGGTAACTACACTTTAAATCATAGGATTCAGTAGCAGTTGGGAAGCTCCTATGTCTCTGTATGTGTGCCTGAATATGTGTGTTTGTGTGTGAGGGGCAATTTTAGAGTTGAGAAGATCCTCAGAGGTCATCTAGTGATAATGATCTATTTAATGAGTGAACTTTTTCTACAATATTTTTGACAAGTGGTCACCAAGCCTTTGTTTGAAGATTTCTGCTGAGAACTCATTACTTCATAAGAAAGTCCATTCTGTTTTTGGATAATCCTATTTATTAGGAATTACCTCCTTACATTGAGCTTTAATATATGCCTCTTTAAATATTTGGAAATAAGATTCATGTGTCTTTTTTCCTTTTTTTTAATATTCTCAACAAATTAGATCTTTTCTTCAGTTCTTTTAATGTCATATTGTGCAGGTTTAAGATCTTTCACTATCCTGATCATCCTCTTCTAGACATGTCCTTCTTAAAATGTGGTGCTTAGAACTAAACTGAACTAAACATGCTATTCTAAATGTGGAATGACACTGGTAAAATATACATGTCACCATAGCCCAGGAAGCACTCTCCTTTTCTTACTGAGGCAAGAATATAATAGTGATAGTGCTAGGTCTAATATCAAGAAGATCTGAATTCCAATGTGACCTCAGACACTAGCTGAATGTCCCTGGATAAATCACTTAATCTCTGTTTGCATCTGTTTTTTCAACTATAAATAGCACCCTACTCATAGAGTGTGGATAAAATGAGATATTCATGTAAAATGCTTAGCATAGTTCCTGGCTCCTTGCAAGTGCTTTGTAAATGCACTTTCATGCTACAAAGGCCTCTAGCCTCAAGTAGATCTAGATTCATCCTTGAGCATGGAGGAGCTTAAATCCTAAAGAAAGAGGATCGATAATTTTTTGTAGTCTCTGCTTTATTGCTTCTACTTGGAGTTGCTTCAAGAAATCCCCCAATATGACAAAAGTATGACATATCTAGGTGATTCCCAAAATGGATTAATAGGGTCCCTTCTACTTCAGGTACTCAATATATAAAATAGATATCTAATATAAGCTGTCCACAATCAATGCCTCTCCTTCCTTTCTTTTCATTCTCTTTTTAACTCTCTGTAGTCTGGCTTTCAGCCTCATCATTCAACTGATACTGCTCTTTCCAAAGTTATCAGTGACCTTTTATCTGTTCATTCAAAATGCTCTTTTCTCAATTCTTATCCTTCCTATTTCTGCAGCCTTTGACATTGTCAATCATTGTCTTCTTCATATTCTTCTAAGACGTTTTCATGATACTCCTGTCTCCTGGTTCTCCTCCAACCTGTCTGACTAGTTCTCTATCTCCTTTGCTGGATCTTGGTCCAAGTCACACCCACTAATTGTGGGTGTTTGCCAAAGTTCTATTCCAGAGCCTTTTCTCTCTATACTATCTCACTTGGTGATTTCATCACCTCCAATGTATTTAGTTATCATTTCTGTGCTGATGATTCTTAGGTTAACCTATCTATCCCTATTCTCCAGATTCATTTCTCTAATGCCTATTGGACACATCAAACTGGGTGCCTATAGAAATCTTAAATTTAGCATGTCTATAACTGAACTCATCTTTCTCCTCAAATTCAGCCCCTTTCAAAATTTTCCCATTATCAAGATCATTACATCCCAGTCATCCAAGCTCACAACTACAGTGTTTCCTCAACTCCATACTTTGTCTTATCTCTCTCCATAACTTATCTGTTGTTAAGTCCTGTTGAATTTAATTTGCAAAACACTCTTCTCTTCTCCAACCCTGCCATCATCTTGGTACAGATTCATACTGCTTTAAATCTGGACTATTTCAATAGCCTTTTGGTTTGACCTCAAGATTCTCCCTGCTTCAGTCCATCTATCAGCTATAACATTAATCTCTGTAAAGTCGAGATTGACCATATCAATTTCCTATTCAAAAAAATCTTCCAGTGGCTCCCTATCATCTCCAGAATGAAATATAAAATTCTCTGGTGTTCAAAATTCTTCATAATTTGATTCCATAGTGGATAGAGTCCTAAGTTTACCAGCTGGGTGAAGCTGGGTAAATCACTTAGTTTCTGCCTCAGTTTCTTCCAATGTAAAACAAGAATAATAGTTTTTCCCCTTCCTTCACTCTTATCTTTCCTAGTCCTTTTACACTTTACACTTTCTTTCTTACCCTTCTCACACCCTTCCTTTCCTCAAATTCTATTATCCTCTGACAATGGCCTCCTTGCTTTTCCTTATACCAGTCAATCCCTCGCCCAATATGGTGTTTTTATCGACTGTCCCCTGGGTTTGCAATCTCTTTCTCCTCATCTCTGTCTTCTTCAGGACTTCTTAAGCCTCCTTTAACCTTAATCCTTCTCTCTTAAGACTATTCTGAATTGATCCTGTCTATATCTTATTTATATATAATTGTTAGTAGTTATCTCCCCTATTAGAATGTTTAGCCTCTAAGATGACAAGAAAAGATAATAAATGTTTGAAGGGAAGTAGGAAAACAGGGGCACTAATACATTGTTGGTGAAGTTATGAAATGCTCTAACCATTCTGGGAGCAATTTGGAACTATACCAAAGTGCTATAAAACTGTGTATACCCTTTGACCCAGCAGTGTCATTACTAGGTCTGTAATCCAAGAAAATCATAAAAGAGGGAAAAGGACCCATATGTGCAAAAATGTTCATAGCAGCTCTTTTTGTGGTGGCAAAGAATTGGAAAAGGAGGAGATGCCCATCATTTGGAGAATGGCTGGGAACAAGTTGTGATATATGAAGGTAATGGAACAAACTGTTCATAGAAAGGCCTGGAAACATTTACCTGAAGTGATGCTGAGCAAAACAAGCAGAACTAGGAATACATTATACATACAATAACAGCAAGAATTTGTGATGATCAACTATAAAAGGATTGGTTTTCAGTAGTACAACGATCCAAAATAATTTCAATAGACTTTGGACAGAAAATGCCATCTGCATTCAGAAAAAAGAACCAAGGAGATTGAATGTAAATTAACACATGCTTGGTTCAGTTGTTTTTAATGTTTTTTTTAATTCTCCCATGGTTTTCCCTTTTGTTCTGATTTTTCTCTCCTAACATAATTTATAAACCAATGTATATTAAAAATAAATAAAATTACTATAATAAAAAAGAGAATGTTTAGCCTCTTTAGAACAGGGAATTTTTTTTTTTTTTAACTTTCTTACCTTCGACATTTAGCACAATGTCTGGCACATGATAGGAATTTAGTAAATGTTTGTTTTCTTGACTTGGCTTGACTTAGTGCTTTCCCCTTGTCAATTTTACTTTTGTACTATCTCTTTCATAAATCCTTCTTTCCTCTGATATTGGTTACCACCCTGGTACAGGCTCCTATATCCTTATATCTAGACTATTGCAATAATCTTTTGGTTGGTCTTCTTGCTACAAGTCTCTTCTCATTCTATTCTATTATATACTCAGCAAACAAAAAAATTTTCCTAAAGCACAGGTCAAACTAATTAACATCACCATCTTCTTCCTCCCTGTCCTCACTCAAAAAACTCCACTGGGTTCCTAGTACGGGTAAGATCAAATATAAAACCTATTTGGCATTCTAAACTCTTCATAACCTAACCTCCCCTCTCTCCCTTTCCAGTCTAGTTATACTTTACACCTTGCTCTCTCCCTCTTCCATTCTTCCAATCTACAGTAACATCTGTCTTCTTGCTATTCTCTGAACTATATTTATCTTTTGGCTTTAAGTATTTTCTCTGTCCCCCATGTCTGGAATGATCTACCTTTTCATCTCCTTCTTCTGGCTTCTGTTAAGCCCCAACTAAAATACTCCAACTAAAATTCCTTCAGGAAGTCTTTCCCAATTCTTTTTTAATTTTAGTGCCTTCCATCTATTGATTATTTTCCATTTATCCTGTATATAGCTTGCTTTTACTTAGTGATTTTCATGTTTTCTCTTTGGTAGATTGTGAGCTCCTTGAAAATAAGGAGTTATTTATTTATTTATTTTTTAGAGCTTTAGCACAGTGCTTGGCCCATGGTAAGTACTTAATAAGTGCTTGTTGACTGACTGAGAAATAAATGTTTAAACACAAAAGATTCACAGCACACATTGACTAATAAAACAGTATATGTCTCCTATTATACTCTTGTGGTAGGTGAAGATTCCTTGGCTTGTGAGCAAGGATATCCTGGTAAACTTTAGGGCAACCAGCTCACTGGAAAAAAGAAACATAGGCCCAACACACTTTTGAATTTAATCTACATAATTAATATTTTCTCTATTACTTTCTTAACTCTAGACAATTAATGAAATAATAATCAAGCACTGACTTGTAGTATTTGCTGGTTTCAGAGTGTAAATGCTCACACTCAAAATTTAACCATTAGGGATGAACCTATGAAACTGTCTTTATCATACTCTTCCTTGTGTAACTACTAAAGATAAATTTTCTTTTATTCAAATAATGTTTAAGATTACACAAACTATTGGTATTAAAATTATGTAGTGGTTCATATGTACATACTTTTAACAATAAAGACAGGTACAAAAGTTTAAAATCTACATATGTATTTATGTATGTATACATAAACATATATTTTTATAATTCAAACAAGCAAAACAATTTTTATACTATCACTTGTTTCTCAGACTCAGTAGATAAAATTTATGCTCTGCTAAAATAATAACCCCCCCCACACTACATCTCTAGGCTGAAAATACCTTATGAAAAGCTATATAAATGGATATGCATACACCCAGACATACACACATATTTTCCTCCCTGCTTCATTGAGTCATATACTATCAATTAATTCATAAGATTTGCATATTTCAAACTGATTTTCAATTAGGATAATGCTAATTCATTAGCCAGATTTCAGCCTCCCAGAGCCCCAAGTCTTACTACATCACTATATACACTGTCATCTTCTTGAGCTAGATGATGACTATTTGACATTTTCAATTTTGTCTGTTCTGGTCTACTGAAAGGCAGATAATTGGTTTTCAAAAGGCACAGTGACATCATTGGCAGCAGCAGTACAAGTTTTATGGCCAAGGATCACTAAATCCTAAGTCTTTCTGCCAATCCTAGAACAGACTATTTTTACTTGGTAGATTCTGACACTCTGTTGCCTTCACTAGTCTATTTAAAATGCCATCCTCATTAAGTAATAGCGTCCCTCAACTGAGATTTGCAATGCAGAGGACATGTGAGAATGTTTTATTTGGTGCTACACAAGATGAGAGTGCTTGTCTCCAGAACCAAATCACCTGACCCCATTCAACTGGAAACAGTCTAATTTGACTCCGAATAAAATGACATTTTGAAAACCAGGTTAAGGATCCCTGCCTCATTAAAAAAATTGTTGAAGGCTGGAACTATAAAAGTGATGTAATACACTTTACCCTGATCCCATTTGTAGTACTTGCTTTAATTTATATGAGTACTTGCTTTAATGATCTCTCTACCCTGAAGTTAAGCAACTAACATTAAGCCATCAGTTATCACTGGCTGCCCTCTCATTGAATGAAATCTTTGTGTACAACCTATGAAAGGCCACCTTATCAAGACCATATATTCAATATGATTGCCCCTCATTACCAAACTTTCTCTTCATGGAGATAATAATCGTGTGTGTGTGTGTGTGTGTGTGTGTGTGTGTGTGTGTGTGTGTGTGTCTTAGTCTTCATTCTATTCCTACCATAATTACTAAGGAAATGGTGAGAAAACCAACTCAGATTTATTAAAGCTAGAAGCCTTATCCTTTGAACCACTTGAACAATATCTGCCTCCAAAACTAGCATTAATAAGTTCACTCACCACATTTTATAGATGGCTCAATGCTGACTCCTTGAGGGAGGATAACTCTCAGGTTTCTACCTGAATTGGGCAGCACCTTTCCTTACCTGGTTGCCATTATGACGTTTTGGATGTGTCCAGATTACTTTGGCAGGATAGTCACCATACCTGAGGAAAGTTTCAGACTCTTTATTAGTATCACATCTTTCTCTCTCCTCTTCCCCTCTTCCCTTCTCTGCCCCCTGCTTATATCCCTTTTCTCTGTTGCCTCTTTGTTGCCCTAACAACAGTACCACCATTGGAGGGGAGTACTTTCCCGTTTTTGGCACATACTCAATGCATGACTGCTCCATGTTTCCTTGACCACCTTGTACATATGGTGGATGACTTTAACAGAAACTTGTCTGGCTTAACCGAAACTCAGGAATGCATGTCAGCAGAATACATGCCAAGGGAACCTCTTGGACCCTCTTGTATGTATGTTTCCAAGCAATGATCAAAGGCAAAGTTGGGGTTTTACAAAGGACAGAAAAACAATCCATCATATCCTTATATGTTTATAGTAATCAGAGCATAGTTAAGGCATAACTATTCTGGGGGTTCAACAGATCTAGCTATCTTTTACTATTTTTTAAAAATTGTTTTGTATATGAAAGTGAGGTCTTGGAAACTATGGTTCCGTTCTTAAATTGAAGAGATACAAAATAAAATATAAGTGTTTATCAACTAGTTTCTTCAAAGATGTTAATTTCAATCTATATAAATGGTCCAAATCGGAGGTTATAAAGATTAACTTCTGGCTAAATTTTCTAGTATAGGATCCCAGAGGAATTGTGAGGCTTATGTTTTCCACTGATATGAAAAAAATTTGATTTCAGACCCAGAATTGGGTGGGGAATGTCCTCCCCCACTTTTGGCTATCAATCAATAAGTAAGCACATTTTGTCCCATTTAAATGTATTCCTGCCCATGTGGCAACTGTGCTCATGCTCACCAACATTTTGTCAAGAGAGAGACTGAAGTTTCAGTCACTTCACATTCATTGTAGAATTATATTGTCAGAGCAAATTAGAAAGTCTGGCTCAGGCTGTAGTCCTTTGGTTGCAGAATCCTCCTGGTGCTCTTTTCTATGAGACTACTTCCAATTTACTACCTATCTCAAACTGAGTGAAATGGGAAACTGAGAACCTTATTATTATAAGACTCAGCACCAAGAGTTTAATCATTAGGCTCTGGGAAGAAGAACAAAGACTTTACAAGAGATAACTGCTTAGAGAAGAATCTATTTAATGGCCTGGAGATATTAGAATCTACAAACTGGCTAATCTCTATTTGTTGATTGAGAAAAACCTGAGGTAAAATCAAGTCTCCTTAAAAACCTATAAAATGATTATTAACCTTAGAAGTAGAATAGATTCATTCTTTCTTTTGAAACAGGTATTTCTTAACCAAGACCCGAGTGCCATATAACCCCACCTATATTCCAGAGACAAATAAAGGAATAAAGGTCAAGTTTGCCAATGATTTTAGGAGGATTAACAGGAGATGAGTAGGCGAATAGTTTCTGTAAATTTTTTTTTCTGATCATTTAAATTATCTCTCAATATTGGTGAAATCAACCCTCCTCTCTCTGAGACTCCAGTGAGTGGACTGTCTGCTTCTTGTGAAATTCTAATAAAACTTCTATTCTTCACTTTGAGATATCTCTAAGTAGTCATTTTGAGTTAGGACTTGTCATCCCCACAAAACCATATATCTATATGATAAGGTCTAGATTTAGGGAACCAAAATGAGATTAGGGTTTCTGGTGATCAGGGAGTTAAATGATAAGGTCTAGTGGCAAGTTCAAGGTTCAGGGAACCAAATGGAGAGATTTGGCTCCCCTACATCCCCTTGGGATTTGGCGCAAGGGTAGGGAGTTTTGGGGAACTCCCTTCTGGTGGCACAGAGGTTCTCTGTAAAGGAATTTATAGACCCGAAAACCTAGATTGATAAAAGAGGTTTATTATGGGGATTGGAAGTAAGGTTAGAAATCCTGATAGAGAGGCATAAAGTCTGGTTAGGGAAATAGATGAGGATAAAGAGAGGATAACACTGGAAAAGAATATTATTCCAGTGGGCAGATCTATAGAAAAATCTATAGAAAAAAAAACGAGTTTTGCACTGAGAATGCAGTCCTCAGTGGACAGAAGATCCTGGCAGCAAAGAGAGCTGCCAAGGTCCATCTGCAAAGACTTTAGTTGATGGAAGCTTATTATATTGGGTGTCTTAGTGGGGTATTGGGACAGCCTGAGCAGATCAGAACCAATGGGGGTTGGAACAGCCCAGATCTCCTATTGGAATTCAAAGGGATGCTTTTTGACCAGGATTTGTAATTGAATCAAAGGCTCTGGCATCCTGGAAAGACAACTTGTCTGGGGAGGATAAGCCTCAGCCAGGAGGATTTGGGAATCTGAAAGGAATCACAGATCAATAGGAAATACAGTTTCTTAAAGGGACCACAATCTGCTTCATAGATACTCACATATAATATAGGTACATAGCACAATTATTTCCATGTGCTCTCTTTCTCATTAAAATGGGAGGTTCTGGGGAGCAGAAACTTTGCTTGGCATAATGCCTAACACATAGCAAGTTTTCAATTATTGCCTGTCTGAATGCTAAGTATTGGGGAATGATTCCAGGGATTGGATACAAGAATGATATGTTGAGAGAAACAAATGATTTGGTCTTACCAAGATTCTGGTGTTGTATTCTATGTGGTCATAGGAGGCCTATCTTACTAAAAGGCAATGGTAAAGTTGAGGTGCAACAGGAGACCCCAAAAGGTTGGGGTTGCAGACTGGTGTCATGATGCATCTCAAAAGAATTTGCAAACTTGAACTATCTCCAAATCAAGGGACAATGTTTATTGTAATTGTAACACCAATTGAAGCAGGCTAAGTTCAAAAAGAATTTAGCAAAGAAGAGGGAAAAGAAGATAAATGTATAGGACAAAGAGAGATCAGAGTTTCATGTAACCTATTTGCTAATTTTATGGCTTACTCATTCGTTTGAAGGATGGTCTATTCACTATTTATTAATGCAATAAATAATCTTGATTATCACTGACCAGCTGACCATGTTTGTGTTTGACAGTCAGCAATGTTTGTAGGACTATCCTAAGGCCAAAAGACTTTAGAATCATTGACAGATTGTTGGAACAATAGCATTTAAGGTCAGGGGATTTTAGGATTACTGCTATATTTCCCTTAGAAGCTGTACTCTCTTCATTCCCCTCTCAAGCAGTTTAAATCCTAAATTCATTGGGGGCAAAGGGAGGAAGTTCACATCTTCTGGAGCTACTATTGGAGACTAGTTACTTGAAGGTGGTAGCAACAACATCCAGTGAGTGCTAAGTGCCAGAGTCAGGTCTCAGGTGATATTCAAGTTGACCAAGTAGTTGGAATTTCATGGCTTGGAGCCTGGAAGAAACAACTCTCACAAGTAGCTTAAAAACGCAGGGATCTGTAATGTTCTCTTCTCTAAAATATAATCCTTCTCTCTGGGAGCAGATTTCTCAGGGGCTTCTGGAGGCAGCCTTCCTTTCAGTTCAGAGTAATAATCACCTCAAATGCAGCCAGCTGTTAAAAGTTCAGATTCTTTATTGTCTCTTCCAAAATAACCTGGTTAGTTTTCTTAGAGGCCTATCTCTCTCCTTGGTTCCGAGAGCTCTTGTTGATAGTCTTTTCTTCCTTCCAGCTTCTGCCTCTAGCTCAACTCTGAATTCAAAGCCTCCAGCCAGCACAAAGGTGGAAGTTGGAATGAATCTGTCTTGCCTCTGAGAGTGGGCTCCTCCTCTAGAGGGTGCCTCCTCTAGTGGGCTTGTCCTTTAGTGGGCCTGTCTTTCTGACTTGTGAATTTCCTGAACTTGTGAATCTCACACTGAATCCTGGCTCTGAATCTCCTGGAGCTCTAGTTGAGGCTCCTAACATTATATATATATATAGGTGTGAACTCTAATGTGTGAACTAATGTGTGAACTTTTAAAGATGTGAACTCTAATGTGTGAATTAATGTATGAACTCTCTTAAAGGTGTGAACTCTAAAGGTGTGAATTAAGTACATAAGCATTGTCTCTATCTGACTTTGCACTGTGTTTCAAGTTCTGGCCCATAATAGGGATCAAATATCATCAAAAAAAATTAAAATAGAATTAGTATGAGGGTTACTAGGGACAACAGAGGAAGACTTGGGGGGGGGTGGTTCATGAGGCTATCATGAATATCTGACATCCAGATAGCTTTTCCTAGGATAAATACCAAAGAACATTTCCCCCAAATCCCTGCTTTTATTTCCTCAAAAGAGTAGGAGCAATGGGTGGAAGAGAGGCATTATACACAGTGAGAATCGTGCTCAGATGGCCTGGGGTATAAGCACCATACTGTAAAAGGCATTAATTATTGGGTAGAGAGGATGACATGCAGAGTAAAGATAGTTTAGCTTAAATGGGTATGGTCTTCTTTAGCAAAACTCTGAGCCTTTTTAATCTTACAAGGGAAGGCTTTTACCCAATTAGTAAAGTTGTCAACAAAAACCAAAAACAGTTGGAAGCCCTTGCAAGGGTACATATGTGTAAGATAAATCTGCCAGTCTTCCCCTGGGTATGTACTCCTCTTCTCGCCGGGCTTCAGGATGCAGGTTAACAGCCCTTTCAGCATTTACTGGGGCACAACCTGGGCAGGCCTGACAGACCTGTTTCTCCCAGCTTGTGACCAGTGAAAACACGTTTCACCAGGGATTGGAGAGCATTTTTTCTCAAGTGAGTAGCTTTGTGTAGGCCAAAGATAAGTTTCCACTGATTGGCCTCCGATTAAAAGTTGACCTGAGAGTGTTTGAAGCCACCCCAAAGAAGAAAGGCTGTACCCCCTTTCCTTAGCAAAGGCCTGTTCCTGGGAGTTATCTGAGGGAGTGTAGGAGTCAGGGAATGCCATGAGGTGCCATGGTCAGGGGCACACAGGACAGCACAGGCAGCTGAATCTGCGAGCCTGTTTCCCTTGGCCTGAAGTGAATTCCCCTTCTGGTGTCCTTTATAAAACATAACAGCAACCTCTCTAGGTCCATGGATAGCTTGCCATAATTGTAGAATTTCCCCTATATACTTAATGGGGAATTTTTTCTCTTTCTTTCCATATATCTCCATGAGAATGTAAAACATGAATGCATGTTTCCCCAATCCTAAAGCTCTGGTGAGGGCAAAAATGCTTCAAGTCTGGTGGGGAGTTAGAAACTCAAATAGTTGTCCTAGGGTATGCTTAGAAATCAATTAGAAGGTCGATGGCAGTTACTGTTTTAAGGCAGGAGCGTCACTGTTAGGGGCAATGAAGCGCTGCTCTCTCTTTGAGATGTACCACGGAGCCTGTACACCACGTCAGAGGCGCCAGGAGGTAAAAAGGGGCTTGGCCTCTGAGGTAGGAGGGTGTGTCTGGCAGGAGTTAAAGATTCCCTATAGGTTCCCTGCCATAGGTTCCCTGAGATGGCGAGGGGCGTGTCCTCTTCTACATCGCCTCTTGGGGCGCAGCACTAACTCCAGAAGCCTCCCTTCCAGCGCTCTGCTTATACGGTTCTGAGTGAGCTGGGCACTGGTAATCCCGGAGGAGGGGCATCATAAATGGACAGCCTTGAGCAGAGCTCGCTCTCTTGCTCCTGCGCTCCTGCCTCCTGCTACCCCCACTGAGAGGAGGACTGAATAAAGACAGAATGTTTGCGCCTCCCGGTCAGTCTGTCTCTGTGTGATCCGGGTTGGACCCGAAGGCTTAGGCTAAGACATCCACCTGTGACAATTCAGGAAGGCTTCCTTTTGAATAATTTATGGCATTTCTCTCAAATGGTGGCTTACTTACTTAATGATCTATCAGGCAATCATATCTAAATTCAAAGTTCAATAGAATATCAGTCATAGTTCCAAGAGATCTTATCTCTCCTAGCAAATTCTACTAATCAAAGCTTAGGGCTAGATACATTATTATTATTATTATTTTAATTAAAGCTTTTTATTTTCAAAACATGCATGGGTAATTTGCAATTTTTCCCAGGAATGTTACCTTCCTGTAGATGGCAAGTAATTAAATATATAGATACATTATTATTATTATTTTTTGCTGAGGCAATTGGGGTTAAATGATTTGCCCAGGTCACACAGCTAAGAAGTGTTAAAGGTCTGAGTTAAAGTATTAAAGGTCCTCTTGACTTCAGGGCTGGTGCTCTATCCACTGTGCCATCTAGCTGCCCCCTATATACATTATTTTTAAAGTTTATCAGGACTTACACACATAAGAGAGATTTTGTTTAAAATCTTTTATATATTTAAGCTCATCTTGGTTTTTCAGTTTTCATGGGCTGTGCTGTTTGATATCTCTCCCCACTCTGTGAAAGGGGGGAAAAGGTGCTGCATATCTTCATACTTGAAGGAGAACTGATGAGGCTTTCACCCTTTCCTTCCACACACAGTAATTACCAATTTTAGGTTTAATATGATGGCCATAACTTCAAATAACTTAGTTAACAATCTTAGAATTTTCATAAATAACAATAGTCAAATAGTCTTAGCTGTAATTTCCTCTTAATTTTCTAACAAAGGTGAAAATGCCTAATTTCTTAAATTACATTTTCAAAATATTATAAAACAGGATTAGCAAGGCAAAATAAACTTTTCACCTTCTTTTAGTTGTTCAATTTATTCTGTCCCTAACCTGTTGCAGCTTTGGAAGTTCTCAGGGAGAGTTCCAGTTTCTCCTTTTTCTTAAATATATTTCCCTTTTGTTTTAGGGAGAAAATAAGACAATTCACAAAATTCAGATACAACAGATTTTGAAATAGTTCAAGAGATTCCCTAAATTCTAATTAAACGTTCTAGACAAACTAAATTTCCATTTAGTTATTTTCCAATTCACACAAACCATTTCTCTTTTGTGAGCCTGGAAAGAATTAAGGTGCCAGTTTTTACTGAGAGGCCCTCAGAAGTCTGACTCTTGATAACTCAAAAGGAGTTTTTTTTGCCAGAGTTTTTAAAGCAGCAATGAACTGCTTTTCTATTTTCCTAAAGTTTACAAACTCTTGAATCTTCTATTAACACATTTAATACAAATGATTACAATTTACATATCCCTTCAATGGGCTTTGATTAGAGTTCCTTTAAAACTGCTTTTACTATCATATTTCAAATAAATTTCACTGAACTGAGTGTATTTTCTTTCTCTTCTTCTAACCCCTTCATCCACGTATCCCTGCTGCAATCAGGGAAGGAGGAAAGAGGAAAGAAAGAAAGAGGCTCTTTCTTCTATGCCCTATCCTCCTAGTTCTGGGGAGACTTAATTTAGTTGTTTGCTTCCAAATTTACATATACACACATAAATCATTTAACTCAATATTGACACTATATGTTGGTCACATCTAAAAACCCATATAAAGTTATCAACTATTAAGCAATTATATTCAATAAAGCAGTTAACATTCATATAGCATTTGTTTTATGCTAAGCACTTTTCCAATCGTGATCTTTATAACAACAATCATTATTGTTTTTCTTTACAAATCAGAAAACTGGACAGAGGTAAAATAATTTACCATAAATTACATAGCTAATGCATTTTTGCAACTGAAACAGAGAATGGTAGAATTACCAAATGCAGAGGCTGACTGGTTTTCTCACCTCACACTGCCATTCTGGGTGTTGCCAGGGACACCTGGATTCTTCCCAGACAGTTGCTGGATAGACCCTGCTGAATGCTGGAATGACTGGTACGAGGATATCCTTTGATGGTAATTTTAGGTGCCAGGACTCAAGGCACCTTTGGGACCTACTCCCAAAAGCTGAGTTGGGGAGGTGTTTGGGTGTGTTTGGGTATAGTTGCGTGAGGTCCTCATGGCTGTTGCTGCTTCCTCCAATTTCTACAGGTGGAGGCAGAATTTGAATTTACTTACAGTTCTTTAGCATTCTCTTTTCTTAATCTAATCTGAGATGAGCAGAGTTAGCAAACAGAGGGACTTGGACTATATTGATCTTGTTAGCAATTCCCCACAACTGAGATATACTCAGGACTCCAGGAAGTGGAGCTTGCTTAGTGATCAGGATTGTGGAGATGGTTCTTTAATACCTTCTGAGGTGCTTTCCCAATGGAGCAAAAGGGGACTCCAGGCAAAATAGGAGTCAAGGAAGCGTTAGCAAAAAGTTCCTATTTAGTTTATCTCTCAGACCTGTGGAGGAGAAAGAAATTTGTGACCAAAGATGAACTAGAGACCATTACTGATCACAGAATAGAAAATTTCGATTACATCAAATTAAAAAGCCTTTGTACAAATAAAACTAATGCAAACAAGATTAGAAGGGAAGCAACAAACTGGGAAAACATTTTCACAGTTAAAGGTTCTGATAAAGGCCTCATTTCCAAAATATATAGAGAACTGACTCAAATTTATAAGAAATCAAGCCATTCTCCAATTGATAAATGGTCAAAGGATATGAACAGACAATTTTCAGAGGATGAGATTGAAACTATTACCACTCATATGAAAGAGTGTTCCAAATCATTATTGATCAGAGAAATGCAAATTAAGACAACTCTGAGATATCACTACACACCTGTCAGATTGGCTAAGATGACAGGAAAAAATAATGATGAATGTTGGAGGGGATGCGGGAAAACTGGGACACTAATGCATTGTTGGTGGAGTTGTGAACGAATCCAACCATTCTGGAGAGCAATCTGGAATTATGCCCAAAAATTATCAAAATGTGCATATCCTTTGATCCAGCAGTGTTTCTATTGGGCTTATATCCCAAAGAAATACTAAAGAAGGGAAAGGGACCTGTATGTGCCAAAATGTTTGTAGCAGCCCTGTTTGTAGTGGCTAGAAACTGGAAAATGAATGGATGCCCATCAATTGGAGAATGGCTGGGCAAATTGTGGTATATGAATGTTATGGAATATTATTGTTCTGTAAGAAATGACCAGCAGGATGAATACAGAGAGGCTTGGAGAGACCTACATGAACTGATGCTAAGTGAAATGAGCAGAACCAGGAGATCATTATACACTTCGACAACGATATTGTATGAGGACATATTTTGATGGAAGTGGATTTCTTTGACAAAGAGACCTGAGTTTCAATTGATAAATGATGGACAAAAGCAGCTACACCCAAAGAAAGAACACTGGGAAACGAATGTGAACTATCTGCATTTTTGTTTTTCTTCCCGGATTATTTATACCTTCTGAATCCAATTCTCCCTACGCAACAAGAGAACTGTTCGGTTCTGCAAACATATATTGTATCTAGGATATACTGCAACATATCCAACATATAAAGGACTGCTTGCCATCTAGGGGAGGGGGTGGAGGGAGGGAGGGGAAAAAAAAATCGGAACAGAAATGAGTGTCAATATAATGTAATTATTAAATAAAAAATTTAAAAAAAAAAAAGTTCCTATTTATGTAATTTTCCTTTTTCTTTTTCATTCCTTTCCTAATGGGGTAAATTCTTGGAATTATCCCCAATGTTTCAGGAATTTATCTTGCAATCTTACAATGATTAATTAACAAACTTCTTAATCATTGCTTTCAAAACTTTGAGAATCTGCTAAGATGTTATTTTAGTAGTTCTATAATTTTAATTATCTAACTTTATTTCTGTAGTCCCCAATTTGACCGGAGCTGAGGTCCACAGGAAAAAGTTAGGCTTTTTCCCCTATTAAAGTGGAAGTCAAATATATTATGAAATATTTCTCAGCATTATAACTACAGGATATAAGTTTTTTCTTGCTGGCTGTATTTTAAATCTTTCCAGGTAATAAAATCAAGCCCACAAAACAAACATGACACACATTCTGCACAGAGAAGCCGACACAGATAAAAATGACATGGAAGAGGACTGTCCCATTTTTGCCAAAAGCCATCCTATAGCACTTTGTCTCCTCTGGCATCCTAGAGAAGATGGAAAAGTGGCAAAGATTCTCTAGAAACTTTGCTGAAAATTGCAAGAATTTCCAAGTCTGGGCATCCCCAGTCATGGAAAACTTGCTGAATGTGGAGCTCAAGATGACCCAGACAAGTCTTTCCCCAGTTGTTTGGAGTGTCCCGACTATAAGATTGAGGGAGAAAAGAAAATGAAGGGCTTACTTTGACAAGGAGGGGATGAAACCGGGGAGACAAAACTCTTCTTGTACAGAGACACCAAATGTTGAGGTTCAAAAGGAGATCCCAAAAGGCTGGGAATGCTGACTGGTGTTGTAAAGTATCTCAAAAGAATTTGCAGACTTGAACCCATCTCCAAGTCAAGGGACAAAGTTTATTGTAATTGTAATGCCAATTGAAGCAGTCTAAGTTCTAAAAGGGTTTAGGAGAAAGAAGATATATTTATAGACAAAGTTAGAGAGACTAGAGCTTCATGTTACTTATTTATTAATTTTATAACTTACAGGTTGATTTAAGGGGTGGTCTTCTCACTATTGTCTCAGGAACTCGATTATTCTAAATTATTCTGGCAAACTCAATCATAATGCTTCTATACCAGCTTCCTTGAAGCTTTTTCATAATCTCCTGAGAACTAACTTTACATGTCATGTAATTATAATCATCCCTGGAAACAAATAACTAGGAAACTACTACAAAACTTGACCTCAGGTACCATCTGTGCATTTAAGGGACATTTCTTTCTTTGTTAAATGGGTTTTAAATTCTATTTCAATGTTTCTGAGGAATGCCTCTGACTGGAACCCTCCTCAGGCTGTGAATCCTCTCTAGGCAATGCTTAACATTTTTTAAACATTATGGTGCTTGCACCCTAGGTCATCTGAGTGCTCCTTTCACTGTGTGGCCCCCACATTTTTAACCTACTTGTGAGATTTGTTTCCTCCAGGGTCCAAGCTATGAACTTCCACCTATTTGTTCACCCTGAATACCATTGACTAATTGATCCTGACACCCAGTACCCCTCTGAATGCTGCTGCTGCCATCTTGCCTCCCCTCCCTGATCTGGACCCCATTAGGGCTAGGGACAAGGACAGCTCTACGCCCCTTATCAGCATGAAGCAGCTTTAGAAGATGAGATCTCCATTCCTTTGTCCCAAATGAATTTGGGAATACAAACTATTTGAGAAGGGAAAATAGTATAATATAGTTTTGTTATCCCCTAATTTTAAGGGGAGCGTCTGTTCTAACATTAAGTCAGTAAATCCTAAATCTTCTGGTTTTGGAGTCTGTCTTAGGATCTTTCCCACACTCCCAATCTCAGAACAACTATCTCTCTGATTCTTAATAGATCACTCTTCAATTCATTGCTGACTGATAATCTTGCCAGTGATAATCTGATCAGTGATAACCAAATTCTGGAAACCACTCCTCTGGGTCATAGAATTATCATATCAATGATAGAAAGCTGGATAAAAGGGTCTCCTCTCAAGATTTTGCTAATTTCTTTTGGCATTAGTTACTTGTAATGGCATTACAATTATAATAAACTTTGCCCCTTGACCTGGGTTCAAGCCTGAAAATTCTTTTGAGACATCTAGTGACACTGGTTTTTGACCCCCAACCTTTGGAGTCCCTTTCCGAACCTCAACACAATCAGTAATCCGAGGATTAGTAATTGATGGACTACTAGAACCCTGCATCTCTCCTTTAACACCCCAATGCTATCAGTTAAGAAGGAAGAGGGATCCTATAGGTTGGTGCAGGATTTGAGGGAAATTCATAAAATAGTCCTTCCTTCTCATCCAGATCCATATACAATAATGGGAAAGATTTTTGAAACCAGGAAGTGATTTAGATATAAAAGATGACTTTTAGGCTTGTCCATTAGTTCCTGAAAACAGGGATATCTTTGCTTTTGAATGAGAAGACCTGGATACTGGAAGAAAACAGCAGTATGAGTGGTGTTCTACCCCAGTGATATACAGAATCTCCTAATCTATTTGCACAAGTATTAGAAACTCTTTTGGGTAAATTTGGAGCTCCCCAGGTACCCAGTTCTTGCAATATGTTGATTTATTGATCACTGGAGAAAAAAAAAAGAGGTCAGTGAGGCCTCCATTAAATTGCTAAATTACCTAGAGAGAAAGAGGTTCAGAGTCTCAAAAGGAAAGCTACAATTTGTGGAAAAGGAAGTAAGAGTCTTGGGGCACCTAATTAGTAAGGGAAGTAAGAAGCTAGATCCTTAATTTGTGCCTGGAATCCTCTAGACTCCATTGTCAGAAACAAAGAAGGATCTTCGGAAATTTCTAGGATTAACAGGGTATTGTAGAAATTAGATTGATTCATATGCTACTTTGACAAAACTCCTAAACCAACATCTATTGGAAAAGGAGTCTGACAGAGTTAAATGGGAAGGAGATGGACAAAGGGTCTCCAACAAGTAAAGGAAGCCTTAATACCTCCTCCTGTGCTAGCCTTCTCTTCCCTAGAAAGACCCTTTAATTTATTTGTTAATGTGGAACAGGAAACAGCTTTAAGGATATTGGCACAAAAGAGACCTGTGGCCTTCCTCTCCAGAGTTTTGGATTCGGTGGCATAGAGATGACTTATTTGTATTCAGGTTGTTGCAGCTACAGCTATATTAATGGAGGAAAGCAGAAAACTCATTTTTGGAGGTAGCTCCATAGTCAGTGTTTCCCACCAAGTAAGGTCCATACTAAATCAAAAGGCTGGGAAAAGGCTCAGCGATCCTGCCTCTTTTCTAACCCTCACTGCTGGTCAGGAAGGGCCAGGACAAGAACATTATTTTTCAGATGATTGATTTTTCACACAAAAACATGGGAAGACATACAAGAATCCCCAATCCCAGGGGTTAGTAATTTATTCATGGATGGATCTTCCTGAGTGATGGAAGGGAAAAGGAGAAATGGATATGCTATAATTGGTGGAGATAGGAGTTCAATAGTTGAGGCTGGGGGATTGTGGAAAACATAGTCACCCTAGACTTGTGAACTTTATGTGCTCAATCAAGCCCTGAAGTTATTGGAAAAGAAGGAAGGGAATTTTTTTTACTTTTTAAAAAAATAATTATAACTTTTTATTGACAGTACATATGCATGGGTAATTTTTTACAACATTATCTCTTGCATGCACTTCTGTTCCTACTTTTCCCTTCCCTCCCTCTACCCCCTCCCCTAGATGGCAAGCAGTCTTATACATGTTAAATATGTCACAGTATATCCTAGATACAATATATGTGTGCAGGACTGAACAGTTCTCTTGTTGCACAGGAAGAATTGGATTCAGAAGGTAAAAATAACCCAGGAAGAAAAACCAAAATGCAAACAGTCTATACTCCTTTCCCAGTGTTCCTTCTCTGGGTGTAGCTGCTTCTGCCCATCATTGATCAATTGGAACTGAACTGGATCTTCTCTTTGTCGAAGAAATCCACTTCCATCAGAATACATCCTCATACAATATTGTTGTTGAAGTATATAATGATTTCCTGGTTCTGCTCATTTCACTCAGCATCAGTTCATGTAAGTCTCCAAGCCTCTCTGTATTTATCCTGCTGGTCATTTCTTACAGAACAATAATATTCCATAACATCATATACCACAATTTACTCAACCATTCTCCAATTGATGGGCATCCATTCATTTTCCAGTTTCTAGCCACTACAAACAGGGCTGTCACAAGCATTTTGGCACATACAGGTCCCTTTCCCTTCTTTAATATCTCTTCGGGATATAAGCCCAGTGGTAGCACTGCTGGATCAAAGTTTGATAACTTTTTGGGCATAATTCCAGATTTCTCTCCAGAATGGTTGGATTTGTTCACAACTCCACCAACAATGCATCAGTGTCCCAGTTTTCCTGCATCCCCTCCAACATTCATCTTTATTTTTTCCTGTCATCTTAGCCAATCTGACAGGTGTGTAGTATCTCAGAGTTGTCTTAATTTGCATTTCTCTGATCAATAGTGATTTGGAACACTCTTTCATATGAGTGGAAATAGTTTCTATTTCATCATCTGAAAATTGTCTATTCATATCCTTTGACCATTTATCAATTGGAGAATGGCTTGATTTCTTATAAATTAGAGTCAATTCTCTATATATTTTGGAAATGAGGCCTTTATCAGAACCTTTAACTGTAAAAATGGTTTCCCAGTTTGTTGCTTCTGGAAGGGAATATTTATACTGATTCTAAGTTGTCTGGGGGATGGTGCATGTAAGTAGAAAAATTTGGGAAGAGATATGGTCAAAAACAAAGTAAGGAATTAGCCCACACCATATTGTTACTAATTGAAAAAACCTCTTATTGCCTGAGACTATTGTCATTGTACAAGTGAATGGGCATCAACCTGGTTAGTCCTTTGATGCTAGAAGAAAGCATCTTTCAGATGAGGAAGCAAGAAAGGTAGGTAATGAGGAACCTAAAAGGGCTGACCCACTCTTTCCTCCACCTTTGTCAGAAGAGGAAAAATGATGAGCCTGAGACTTGGGAGCCCAGGAGGACTATTATAATGAAATGGTACCTCTCTGATACCTGGGAAGTGCTGAATAAGGCATGTATGAGGCAGATTTTACAGCAGCTTCAAAAGGGCAGCCATTGGGATGTTAAAAATCTGTGTGATGTAGTCTTGACTCAGTTGGTATCTCTTGGCCTGTATAACCTTGCACACCAACTAGTGGATGGGTTGCTTTATTTGTCGAAGGACTAATAAATCTGCCTTGCTCCAGGCACCATTAGGAGGAAGGCTCCCAGGAATTAGAGCTTTTCAGAACATACAGATGGACTTTCCTGAGCTGTTTTTGGTACATTGACTCAGATACCTGCTTGTCATAATAGACCATCTGACTTCATGGTAGAGGCCTTCCCAGTGACTGAAACTACTGCTTGGGCTGTTATTGGAACAAATTATTCCCAGATATGGGAGAATGGAGAGGATAGACTTGGAACAAGGGACTCATTTTACTTCTAAGGTTCTTCAGTCCTTGGCAAAGGCCTTGATATTATCTGGAATATATACTCCTTGGCACCCTCCTTCCTCAGGTAAAGTGGAAAGAATGAACCAGGAGATCAAGAAGCAGTTCACTAAATTAGCTTTAGAAACACTAATGCCATAGACTAAATGTCTCACTCTGGCCCTCCTCAGAATTAGGACCAAATTCTGGAAAGATATTGGATTATCCCCTCCTGAACTTTTTGGATATCCTTTTGGATGAGAAGAGGGAAATTGGGATCCTATATTTGACAGTAGAGACAAATTCCTCAGGAATTATATGTGTTATCTGACAAAATATTTGACTCTGTTGCAGAATAAAATGCTGATTGCTCAGACTTTTCCACTAGGATTTCCTGTACACAAATCTCAGCCTGGGGACTGGGTGCTGATCTGGACTTGGAAAAAGGAAAAACTCACTTCTTCCTGGTGATGAGGTTCAGCTTAGGGCAGAGAGTTGTGGGAACCCCTTCTGGTCAGCGCAAGTCCTTCATAAATGAATTTACAAACCCAAAAAGTTAAACTGACAAAAAAGAAGTTTATTGGCACTGAGAAGTCAGCTTTTGCTAGGAGGCTGATTTCCTCAGTGACAAGGTACTGACAGAAAAGTAAAGGTCTAGAAGATGAATCCTGGCAGAAAGATTAAGAGGGGTTAATGCTGAGAAAAGGGTATCTTCTCAGTGGGCAGGGGGTCCTCGCAGGCAGCTATGCCAAGGAGATGTCCCTTGGCCTGGCACGTTCCTGCTTTGGGTCTCTGTAAAGAATTGAGCTAGCAGAAACCTAATTTATCTTGTCTGGGGTCTGGGGGCAGTTTGAGTTGGAATCAGACTGAAATCTTCCAATTGAATATAAGATTTCCAATTGAATGAGTGTCCCTGGACTAATCTTCAACTCAATAGAGGGTGTATGTAGAGGGCTGAAACTCTTTGAGTCAATGCACTGAGGTCTGGACAGCTGAGCACTTGAGGCTAATTACTGATTGGACAATATTCTATGGGCATATGCTTGGAAAATGGCCCTTCCCACTATCCTGTGCTGGATCGATGATTGTAGGAGGGACTAAGGAGTGGAGTAAGACTAGCCAGGGTCACTTTTGCGGTGGATGAGGAAGAAAGAGGCTGCGGAGATTCTACTTCCATCCCCTTCACTTCTACCCCTAAAGACCAAGAATAAAGACTAAGGACTTTTGCTTATTCTGACTCTGGCTGATTCTAAGGTATCCTGGGTGCTAGTGTGTTTGTCACAGGTGTAACAGAATGAAACTACTTATCTTGATTCCCTGGGGTGGATCTTTTGCAGAGGACAGCTCAAGAGTTTTGTCTTTTTAATAGCTTTTTATTTACAAGTTATATGCATGGGTAATTTTACAGCATTGACAATTGCTAAACCTTTTGTTCCAATTATTCCTCTCCTTCACCCCACCCCCTCCCCCAGATGGCAGGTTGACCAATACATGTTAAATATGTTAGAGTATAAATTAAATACAATATAAGTATACATGTCAAAACAGTTATTTTGCTGTACAAAAAGAATCAGACTTTGAAATAGTGTACTATTAGCCTGTGAAGGAAATCAAAAATGCAGGCAGACAAAAATATAGGGATTGGGAATTCTATGTAGTGGTTCATAGTCATCTCCCAGAGTTCTTTCGCTGGGTGTAGCTGGTTCAATTCATTACTGAGAGCTCAGGGGTTAAAGGAGAATTTCTTCCCTTCAAGCATTTACCCCAAAGTTAGAACAGTTTCAGGGTTCCCCCTATCACTGGGAGGACCTTTCCAAGTTTTGATGACATCAGACATTGCTATGAGAAACAAGGAGAAAGGCCAGACTCACCACACTTGGACTAAGGGACCAGTTATTTTTCCCATGGAATGGACTGTGAATTCAAATCATCCTGGTGACCTCACATTGGGTGATCTCACATGAGCCTTGAGAATATGTGTAGGAAGCTTGTGATCTGTCTATTTTTTTAGAATTTCTGTTGTTACTGACTTTAGTAATAGATATTTACACAAGTGGTTGGGGTGATACATAGCCCCCATATGGGAGTTGGGGATACAGAACCCCAATTTATATGTAGATTAGACTCCAGACCATGGTCTGTCAAGCCACAAAAGAACTGGATTCATTAGTAGACCAAAACACTCAGACTATCTGCCTCTCCTTTGTGATACAGTTTATCAAGATAATAAAGACAGAGCAACTTGGAGAGGGAAATCTAGTTTAGACAGAGATGGACATCAGTAGAAAAAAAAGGACAAGCCAGGTCCAGAGGGATTGGAAATGTGAGAGGTCTGCAAAGGTTAATAAAAGTGGAGGGATTGTGTGGAATCAACTGAGTGAAGACACTCTTATGGGAATATAGCCTTAAACTATAGTCTTAATTGTGACTGGAGAGTTAAAATGACAAAAAGAGCTATAGTTAAAAGTTGCAGGTGTTTGATCCTTCCTGTTTCCTACCACCTCTTTTTTTTTTTTTTAAATAGCTTTTTATTAACAAAAAATATGCATGGGTAATTTTTCAACACTGACCCTTGCAAAAACCTCTGTTCCAACTTTTCCCCTCCTTTCCTTCACCTCCTCCCCTAAATTGTAAGTAGTCCCATACATATATGTATACATATTTATAGAGTTATCTTGCCGTACAAGAAAAATCAGATTTATAAAAAAGGTAAAAATAACCTGGGAAGAAAAGCAAAAATGCAAGCAAGCAATAACAGAAAGAATGTAAATGCTATTTGTGGTCCACACTCATTTCCTAGTGTTCTTTTGCTGGGTATAGCTGGTTCTGTTCATTACTGATCATTTAGAACTGATTTGGATCCTCTCATTGTTGAGGATAGCCACTTCTATCAGAACTGATTCTCATATAATATTGTTTTTGAAGTGTATAATGATTTCTTGGTTCTGTTCATTTCAGTTCTCTCCAAGCCTCTCTGTGTTCATCCTGCTGGTCATTTCTTACAGAACATTACTCAGCCATTCTCCAATTGCTCGGCTTCCATTCAATTTCCAGTTTCTAGCCACTACGAAAAGGGCTGCCACAAACATTTTTGCACATGTGGATCACTTTCCCGTCTTTAATATCTCTTTAGGATATAAGTTCAATAGAAACACTGCTGGATCAAAGAGTATGCACAGCTTGATAATTTTTTGAGTATAGTTCCAAATTGCTCTCCAGAATGGTTGGATCCATTCACAATCCACCAACAATGCATCAGTAGTGTTTTCCCACATCCCCTCCAACATTTGTTATTTTTCTGTCATCTTAGCCAATCTTGAGGGGTGTGTATTCCCACCATCTTTAGCATTTGTACTTCTTTTAAAGTTGATGATGACTTTGAATTTTTTTATCTGAGAATATCTGCTTGTATTGCAATTCTCTAGGAAAATTTAAATTAAGAGCTTAAATTATTGTTGACTTGTATTTTTTTATTTCTGGATTAGATTTCCCTATTAGAATGTAAGTCTGGATTCCCCCAAACAAAGGGAGAAAAGACCAGGTGAGGGTGGGAGCTTCTGCATTCAGGGTATTTAATCTTGTGTTTTGCAGTTTATGCTTGGCATTCCTTTTGCTGACAAATATCTTGTCAGATGGGAGATGCCCTTTCTCATGAAATCATAATAAACCCCTTTTTGCTTTTTCTAATTATGAGAGTCTCTAATTATTTTGTGATCCATACTGTCCCACATTCACATTATTCTTCCCACTCCCACTCCAACATTCTGAAATATAGTCAAATTGATTTTCTGTCTGTCTGTTCCTTACACTTGACATTCCATCTTTGGTTTCTTTTTGTATTGGCTATTACTCATTCCAGAAATATAGTCTCCTTTTATTTTTACTTCATAGAATTTCCTTTTTTTTTTTTTTTTTTCTGAGGCAGTTGAGATTAAGTGACTTGCCCCAGGGTCACACAATTAGGAAGTGGTAAGTGTCTGAGACTGGATTTGAACTCATGTTCTCCTGACTTCAGGGCTGGTACTCTAGAATTTCCTTTTAAAGATGCATTCAAGAATCATTTTCTACATGAAAACTTTCTTAATGTCTTAGAATATTAATGCCTTCCTTCCCAAACTACTTTCTACATATTTGTATTATTCACTCTGGGTTTCTGTTGTACATATATGTACATATATATGTGATAAATAGTTGTATATATACATATCACAAAGATATATACATATTGCAAAGAAACCTAAATAGTTTCTGTCTCCTGGCTTGGCTGTGAAGGAGTTCAAATGAAGGAATCATTTGATATCCTGCCTATACTATAATTTAGAAAAAGAAAAACAAAATTATGCCGTATATATATAAATATATATAGCATAAATATAAATAGGTATATATACACACAAATGTTTATAATATATGTATACATATAAATATTCCCCAATTAGAATGTCAGCTTCCAGCAAATAGGGATGATTTAATTCTGTGTATTTTTATCCTTAGAGTGTAGTACAGTGTCTGTCACATAATATAGGTTTAATAAAATAACTGATTGATAGACATTCTCCCTCTTATACCTCTAGAATGCCTCCTAGAGTTTTATTATAGCCCATTTTCTCATATCCTAGAGCTTATAGTGTGTTTTTTTTTCCTTAACAGTGGGATGATGACTTTTCTTACTAGAAGGAAACACAAAAATAAGATTATAAGACTAACTAGTCAGCAGTGAGACATTCACTGTCTTTATTCACTGTCAAACTCTGAACTTGCAGGGGTCCTCAAACTAGATGCAGCAGCTGAGGACATTTATCCTCCTCACCCAAGGGCTATGAAGTTTCTTTATTTAAAGGCCCACAAAACAAAGTTTTTGTTTTTACTATAGTCCAGCCCTCCAACAATCTGAGGGACAGTGAACTGGCCGCCCTCTATTTAAAAAGTTTGAGGACCCCTGCTCTAAAGGGATGAGTCATAAAAGTTTGCTTTGAAAAAAACAGGGTAATGGAGTCAAAAGTATAGGGAAATTAAATCAGGAAAGCTAAGTTTATATCCCAGCTTTGTAATTTTAAAATTATGTGACTAATTCATATGTTTCTAGGTCTAAATTTCCTTACCTGTAAGATGATGGATTTGATTAGATGTTCTCTAGGATTCCTCCCAACATTAGATTTTCCAGCAAAATCAGAAGTGAAAGATATGCCTGCCCCCAGGGATTAATTCTTTTATTTACCCAACAAATTATTTTGAATACTCGACTATGTGTGGAGTGCTCTGCTACAAGATTCTCTATTAACTACATGGAAAAAACCATTATGGGCATAACATTTGATCTGCAGTTATGTGTTTTAAGCTTAATGTGTGAGAACCAAAAATCTGAAGAAACTTGGGTATGCCTGCCATTGAGTAAAAGATCAACCTCTCTAATCTATCTATAGCCAATATATATCTCATATCTGCTTCTCTTTATGTTTTTTCTCTTATGGAGGTGTTTTTTTTCCTTTCTCTTTCATTAGTCTGGGTCTTTCTGAAAAAGGGACTGATTCTATTTGAATAGTCTAGATTCCTGGTAGTCTAGAGGTTAGTGGCTATAAGGGAGTTGTTAAGAATCCCCTTTAAAATGGCTGCAGGTTTTAGGAGTGAAAGAATTCATTCATTCCCGAATTATTAGTTGCAAAATGAAAGTTTATTGTTCGATAGAAATCAGTTTACCAAGAGACTGACTTCTGTAGTGGCAGATCTATGGGAAATGGAGTTTTGCACTGAGAGAATGCAGTTCTCAGTGGACAGAAGGTCCTGGTAGCTAAGGGAGCTGCCAAAGTCCATCTGCAAAAGACCTTCGTTGAAGGAAGCTGTTATATTGGGTCTTAGTGAGGCTGGGACAGCCCAGATCTCCTATTGGAATTAACAACACTTCAAAGGGGTGCTTTTTGACCAGGATCCCTACCAGCACAAAAATCCTAGGGGGAAAAATACCTTAGTTAACATCATAGACTATGAGAGCTTTGTTTGCTAAACACCTTCCTCAGGGCCCTCTTCATCTCATTGTTTCTTAAGCAGTAGATGAAGGGGTTTAGCATGGGAGTTACTACCATATACATTACTGATGCCACTGAATCCTTTTCCGCAGAGTGAGACGATGATGGATTCAAGTAGACCCCAGTGATAGTTCCATAGAACAAAATAACCACAGTGAGATGAGAGCCACAAGTGGAGAAAGCCTTCTGCTTGCCCCGGGCAGATGGAACCTTTAGGACAGCTAACACAATGTGAGTGTAGGAGATAAGAATACAAAGGAAGGGAATGAGAACAATCAGCCCACCTACTATCAAGATCATAAACTGGTTGAGGCTTGTGTCAGAGCAGGAGAGCTGAAGGAGAGGAACAAGATCACAGAAGAAGTATGGAATAACATTCTTGGCACAAAAGTCTAAACGGGCCATGAGGAGAGTGTGCAGCAGGGAGTGTAAGTTAGCAATGAGCCAGGAGCCAGCCAGCATCAGACCACAGAGCTGTAAGCTCATCATAGTAGTATACTGAAGGGGGTAGCAGATGGCCACGTAACGGTCATATGCCATTGTCGTCAAGAGAAAATTATCCATATTTGCCAACAAGATGCAGAAATAGATTTGGGTTAGGCAGCCCTCACGGGAAATAGATAGCATCTGCATATGGATGTTAAACAACATCTTAGGGACTGTGGCAGAAGTAAAACAGAAATCTACTAGGGACAGGTTGCTGAGGAAGAAATACATAGGAGTATGGAGGTGTGAATCTAAACAGATAGCCAGGATGATGAGTAGATTCCCGGCTGCTCCAATCAGATACATGGTCAGGAACAACGCGAAGATGAGCTCTTGCTTCTCTGAATGGCTAGAGAGGCCTAATAGGATGAATTCAGAGACAGTGCTATAGTTTCCATTCGCCATAGTTTTGAAAGACCTGTTTGTGAGAAAAGTCAACTCATGAATTATGGAGCAGAGGGCTTCTAAGTTTCCTTTCCTCTGCAGCCCGTCCTTCTACATAACTCTCTCAAAAGCTGCATGGCTCTCATAACTCATTGAGACCCCACCCCTTCCTTAGACGCCAGAGAATTCACAGCTTTTAGAAGACTTTATGTCATGCTCTTAGATACAACAAAGACCACCAAATCAAAGGGCTTTATGCTAGATTTTCTCCTAAAGCTTCTTGATTTTGAAGGTCCTAGAAAAAACCCTACTTCCACCCATATGAGGAGACGTTCTTAATGATGACAAAGCTACTTATTGTGGGAACCCTGTATCCATTCACCTGTTTTTTCCCCTACTTTTCTCCAACCCTTTCACATGTTCCTTTATTCTCCTATCTACTTGAGCCCAAGGTTCAAATTTCTGCTTTCTCCATGAATTTCATGCTTCTTGTTGACTTCCTATGTGCCTTGGGACTTGGTGATAATATTCTGAGTTGGATTAGGTCAGGGCGAGCACTGATAGAAAGACCTGCTGACCAGGAATGGCACAGCTAGCCTTTCTGTCAAGGCTCACCCAGGAAGAATTTTCTTATTTCCAGGTATATGCGACAAAGAAGGAGCTGCCGCTGCTGGCAACAGAAGGAGAGGAAACATGTTGACATCATTCAGCAGAACTGAAAATTTGACAGCAAAATTAATGAAAACCTTAATTATTGCTGATCTCAACGAACTAGAATTCATAAATTAAAGGACTATCGATTTGAAAGGAATCTAAAAACATCCAGAATTTAATTTTACAAATGAGGAAACTAACTCAATAAGGTTCAAATCTATTTAATTTAAGAACCATTTATTAAACATTTATTATATGCAAGTCACTGTTGTAGATGGCAGTGATGCTAAGAGAAAATGAAACAGTTCTGCCCCTCAGGAGGTTTACATCTTTCTGGGGATATAAAACATGCATACAGATAAGTAAATAAAAGTATACCTTAATTTTAATGGGGAAGGGCACTGATAACTGGAGGAAGTAGGGACAAAAAATCAGGAAAAGCCTTGTGAAGGTAACTAGGAATCCAAAGAATAGAGGAGAAAAAGGAATATATTCCCAGAATGGAAGGGTCACTTATGCAAAGGCATGTGTTGGGAGTAGCTAGTGTCTGGAATGTGGCTCCCTAATGTCACACAGTAAATAACAGAAATGGATCTGAAAAAAAAAAAAAAAACAAACTATTGATTTCAAGTTCAGAGTTCATCCCCCTAGGTATGTTATTCTTCCTTTCTACCATCTACCATGATATATAGAGGGGAAAAGTTTTCAAATCAAATTAGTTTCCTATGGTAAAATTTCACGAGACATTTAGTCCTTTATAAAAGCATAAATTACAAGAGCCTTCAATAGCAGCTTTTTACAAACAACAAAGTGCTTATTGCAACATTATTCTCATTGGTTAGGACCTGGATAAAGTTGCTACACTGTGAATGATGGTTTCATTTAGCATACTCTGAAAAATTACTCAATAAGTATGTGAATACTTAGAAAAGAAGGCTTCGAACACTAGCAGCATAGAGGGAATTTTTGAATAAGCTAGAAGAGACATCAGCTTGTTCATTAAACAATGGAGCAAGAGTTAATGGAGTGAGAAAGATTGAAGATGTAGAAGAGAGGGAATAATTGATGGAACAAGGTAAAGAGTTGGTACAGATTAGCTGTAATAGAGAGGAAAGCCACATCATCCTCCTAAACAGGGAAGAAAACAAAAGAATGGCTTTCAAAAAAATAGATGATTGACGGAAGTACTTTGAAAAAATAAGACACAAAATAGGTAATAGGAAGGGAGAGGAGAGGGCAGGGTTTCAAGAGTTTCTATATGAAGAATGTCTACTAAGGATTATAATCATAGTATTATAATCATAGAGGTACCACTGAATAATTAGAAAAAAAACATCGAGGAGGTGGCAGTGAGGATACCACTACTATAAAGTGGGAGGAGGGACAAGAGAAGGGGAGAATCGTTGATAAACATTTTAGTTGAGAAATGGTGGTCTATGGGATTGGACAAGTTATATTAGGGATGGAGATTTCTACCTACAGCAATCTGAGGGGTCAAATGAATTAGTAGGTTAGGTCAAAGATAAGTTTCTTAGAATGGAAGATTGAACATTCAATCAGAGACGCTCTTATTTGGGGATCTAAAGACAAATGGCAGCTAGATGGCTTAGTGGATAGAGTGCTGGGCCTGGAGGCAAGAAAATACAAGTTAAAATCTAGCCTCAGATCTTTACTAGCTGTGTGATCCTGGGCAAGTCATTAGCCCTGTTTACCTTAATTTCCTCATCTGTAAATTGAGCTGGAAAATGCAATGGCAAACCACTCTAGTATCTCTGCCAAGAATACCCCAAGAAGGAGTCACAAAAAATTGGACATGACTAAAACAATCAAAGAACAAACAAAAGACAAGTGGAAGAAAGATTCATAAATAAGAATGCAGGTTCTTAAAGAGGAAGAGCCATATGGCAAAGATAATTTACTTAAAGATAGACAATTTAAGGAGAAGCAGTTACAATCCATCCCTTTCTCACAAGTATTCCAACAAAGATAGAGAAAGAATATTAGACTGAGTCAGAAAATCCAAGGAGAAATCACAATGGGTCATTATTCTAGCCTACCTTAGTACAGAGAGACAATCAAAAGGCTAAAAGGCAATTGGGAAATGGTCCAATTAGAAAGATCAAGTACAAAGGCTTTCAGCATCAGAAATGGTTTGTGGTCAGCACCTATGTACCAAAAGCAAGGTACAAGAATTTAGACAAGTCGTTAATTCTGTAGGTTCTGAGCCCAGCATGTACAGAGGTGGAATATGCAATACTGTTTGGTGGGAGAGAGTAGGATCAGAAGTGAACTAGTAGCTTTGTTACTTTTACAATGAATCCAGGTCCGAAAGTCTTTTGGCATAAACTGGGATCTGAAGCTGAGTACCAGAGCATGGAATCCAAAACAGAAGCAACCCTGCCACTATGTTGCTGTGATCCCAAACAGTGTTGAGAATTCAACATATGTCTGTTGCAGGCTAGATAGAGCCTGTAACTAAGTAACCAGGGCAGGAAGGCCAAATAAGTTGGTGAACCTGTAGTTCTTTTATTCTTAACCTGCAGTAATTTCCAACTAACTGGCAAGTGTTGGATCAGTAGTTCTCTAATAATTTTCCAATCAGAAAAAAATATATAGTCATGTCCCCCAGATTCAAACCAGGATTAGTAATCTGAAAAACAACCTAAATCTGACAATTTAGCTTACAGTGTGCTCAAAGTTTCCAGTCAACAGAACAGAATCAAGAACACATAACCCAACACTCAGAGAAAACAGAGGCAGAATTTCAAGTAATACAGATCAAATTCACATAGCTCCATAACATGAATTCTCATTTCAGGAAGTAAGTCTGGTAAATAAATTAATGAAAAAGATAAAATTTATATAGAAATAGTATAGAGCCAATACCACCCAAGAAACAGAAAAGACAAGAATAATGTCTACAAGCAAAGTCTCAAAGGAAAATGCAACAGTTTCAAAGTCAACTAGAATTACTGAAAGAAATGAAACAAGAATTTTAAAAAATTAAGTGATAAACAATATGAAAGTTTTGGAGGAAGGAACTGGAAAAGAAAGGAAAGAATTAAAGGAAGGAGAATTAACAACTTAATACAAGAGTTTCAACCCAAATAGCTATTCAAGTAGTAGGATACCCGAAAAAAAAAATTACTGAGAAGTTAATGGCTCTATTAAACAATTTTTAGAAATCCAGACTAAAGAAAAAAAACAATAAAATATACATATATATGTATACACACCTATGTGTGTGTGTCAAGTGACCTAATGGAAAATGAGTCAAGGGCAAGAGAGAAGGAAGGAAATCAAAGAATTAGAACTATTTGAAAATTCATGACATATACATCAAAAGAGTGATATATCAAGAAATTATAAATAAAAACTGTCCAATCCTATTAGAATCAGAGGGAATTTATAGTGGAGGGAATAAATGATTGACTTCCTTAGAAAATGTCATAAGAGGTCATAGAGAAAGTCAAACACAGAACCAGGACCAGAAGTAGTTTATTATGCTTTGATTATCTTAAAAGCAGAAAGAAAAAGGAAGAAAAAAGGATTATAGTAAAGAAATGGGAAAGGAAGAAAGGAATTTATAATCTCATGAAATCAAGGTATACAAAAGACTGTAAAAACAGGAAGAAGGAGAGTGGGGAAGGGTTATCAATTGAAACTCACTTTCATTTGAATGAGGATAGAATATATACCATATGGTGTAAAACATTTTGAGCTCAACAAGGAAACAAAATTGGAAGAGAGAAGAGGGTAATAAAAGGAGAATAGGTTCTAAGACAGAATTATAAGCAAAAGAAATTCCAATTTCAAAAGGTTGTTTATGAAAAAGAGTTTAATGTGAAAGAAATAATGAGTTGGGGGGTGATCTTGAGAAAGAAAAGAGAGTTGGGGAGAAGAAGCAAATTGTATCACAGATCATTAGTTTGGAGAATACTCCTCTTACTCACCATCATCTTTTTATAAAAAGAAGGCTAGAAGGCAAAGAGAGGAAATAGCACAAGAGAGTAGAAATTAAGGAAAATTTATTCTCTTAAGTGTGAACATAAATTGGATGAACACACCAATAAAATGGAAAAGAATAGATTTAAAATAGAATCAAACAATATATTGTTTAGAAAAAAATATATTTGAAACATAAAATTTTTATAATGTTATGAAAAAGTTTGCCATAATCTTTCATTTTATAAAAACTAAGGGTCTGGAGAAAATATATTATGCAGCAGGTAAATTTTAAAAAGCAGAAGTGAAAATCATGATTGTAGAAAAGATAACAGGAAAAAAACAAACTTATTGAAAGACACAAACAAGAAATTGTTTAAATGCACCATGTTGACAATGAATTAATATAAGTATTTAACATATCCAAATGGCATTGCTACTTGATACTTAAATAATAAGTTATATGAGGGATATGGAGAAGTAGTCAGAAAAATTGTACTAATTGGGAACAATGCCTGTATCAGACCTAGACAAATAATTTTTTTTTTTAAAAGCAAGAAAGCAGTTAATGGAATGAATATAATTTTATTAAATTTCAATGTGGTAGATTTTTGTCTGTGACTTAATGAAATTAGAAAGGAATATATGTATGTATTAGCTGTGCATGTAACCTTTACAAGAAATGATCACTTATTGGAGCATCAGTGCATTATAAACAAATACTGAAAAGCAGGAATATTATGTACTTTTACTGCTCATAATCTCCCCCCCCCCCCACTCCACAAAAGGTACTTGGAAAAGTTTTAAGAATTAATTACAAGGGGTCAGTCAGATGGCATAGGAGATAGAACACTGGTCCTGGAGTCAGGAGGATCTGAGTTCAAATCCTACCTCAGACACTTAACATTTACTAACTGTGTGACCCTATGCAAGTCATTTAACCCAAATTGCCTTACCAAAAAAAAAAAAAAAAAAAAAAAAACCCTCAAAAGGATTAATTGGAGACTAAATAATTTATTCCTAAAGAATTAGAGGGTCAAGAAAAAAAATGTAAGAATTAGAATAGGCAACTACTCTTTGTAGTTGTATCACTCTTTGTAGATGATATGAGGTATACTTAAAGAATCAACTAAAAACTACTTGAAATAATTAATGACTGTAGCAATGTTGCAGGATATAAAATAAACCCACATAAATCATCTATTTATTACTAATAAAGTTTGGCAGCAAGAATTAGAGAAATTGCATTTAAAATAATTATAGGCAATGTAAAATATTTAGAAGTTTACTTGCCAAAACAAACTATATGAACACAATTACAAAACACTTTTCACACAAATAAAATCAGATCTAAACAATCAGAAAAATATCAATTGTTCATGAAAAGGCCAAGATAATAGAATAAAAATGACAATTCTATCTAGATTAATCTACCATACCAATCACACTGCTAAAATATTATTTTATAGAACTAGAAAAAATAATAACAAAATTCATCTGGAAGAACAGAAGATCAAAAATACCAAGGGAGGAAAATGCAAAGAACAGTGACTTAGTCTTGTAGACCTAAAACAATGTTTATAAAAAGGGGCAATCATCAAAACCATTTGGTACTGGCTAAGAAATAGAGTGCTGGATCAGTAGAATAGGTTAGGTACACAAGACACAACAGTCAATGACAATAGTAATCTACTGTTTGATAAACCCAAAGGCTCTGTTTTCTGGGATAAGAACTCATTATTTGATAAAAATTCTTGGAGAAACTGGAAAATAGTATGGCAGAAACTAGGCATAGACTATCATCTCATCCACTAAAGTAAGATAAGATCAAAATGTGTTCATGATTTTGATATACTATAAACAAATTAGGAGAACAAGGGATAGTCTACCTCTCAGATCTGTGGAAAAGGAAGAAATTTATGGCCAAAGAAAAACAAAAAATTATGAAATGCAAAATGGATAGTTTCGATTACATTAAATTAAAAAGGTTTTGCATAAACAAAACTAATGTAGTCGAGATTAGAAAAGAAGCAGAAAGCTGAGAAATCATTTTTATAGCCAATGTTTCTGATAAAGGCCTCATTTCTCAAATATATAGAGAATTGAGTCAACTTTATAAAAATATAAGTCATTCTTCAATCGATAAATGGTCAAAGGATATAAACAGGCAATTTTCAGATGAAGAAATTAAAGCTAATTTTAGCTATATTTTTAAAAATGTTCTGTATGGCTACTGATTAGAGAAATGTAAATTACAGTAATTCTGAAGTACCATCTCACACTTAACAGATTGGCTAAGATGTCAGAAAAAAATGATGATAAATATTAGAGGGGATGTGGAAAACTGATAATTCATTATTGATTGAATTGTGAACTGATTCAACCATTTTGGAGAGCAATTTGAAACTATACTATTAAACTATACATACCCTTTGATCCATAGTGCCACAACTGGGTCTTTATCCCAAAAAGATCATAAAAAAGGGAAAAGATCCACATGGGCAACATGTTTGTAGCAGCTCTTTTTGTGGTGGCAAGAAATTGGAAGTTGTGGAGAGGTTCATCAATTAGGAAATGGCTGAACAAATGGTGGTATATGAACATAATGGAAAATTATTGTTATATAAGAAATGATGAATGGATAGATTTCAGAAAAACCTGGAAATACTTACATGAACTGATGCTGAGTGAAGTCAGCAGAATTAGGAGAACATTGTACACAGTACATTGAGTGATGATCAACTATGAAAGACTTAGCAATGCAGTAATCCAAGACAATTCCAATAGACTTGTAATGGAAAATGCTATCCATAGAGAAAGAATTATAAAGACTGCAGATTGAAGCATACTATTTTTACTTTTTTTGTTTTTTCTTTCTTGTGGTTTTTCCTTTTTATTCTAATTTTTCTTTTACAAAAAGACTAATATGGAAATGTTTAAATAATTGTACAAACACATACACACACACACACACATATACACACACACACACACACACCACATCAGATTGCTTGCTGTCTTGGGGAAGAAGGAGGAAAAGAAGGGAAGAGAGAGGGAGAAAAAAATAAATCTTACAAAAAATTATTGTTGAAAACTATCTTTACATCTAATTGGAAAAAATAAAATACTATTAAGTGAAAAAAGGAAAAAAAATAAAGAGAAAGACTAGATCAATTAATTGAGCATATGTTTTTTAAAAACCTAGAAAACCCCCAAAATATTAAAACTTAATAAACACTATTAAAAAATTCTAAATTCAAAGAAGAAATTATCTAGTTAACTAGTAAATTAATAAATAAAAGTGGGATTTTTTTTAAAATCAAGAAAAATAAAATAGGTAAACTATTATTAATTTGATTTTTTTAAAAAAGGAAAAACAAATCACAAGTATAAAAAATGAAAAGGAATTTACAAAAAATGCATAAAAATAATTTGTTTTTCATAACCATACATATTTGCGATGGGTTTTGATTTTCTTACCTTCTCAATGGATGAGGAAGGAAAGGAGGATAATTTAAGATTGAAAATTTAAAAAGGGGCAGCTAGGTGGCATAGTGGATAGAGCACCAGCCCTGAAGTCAGGAGGATCTGAGTTCAAATTTGACCTCAGACATTTAATACTTTCTAGCTGTGTGACCCTGGGCAAGTCACTTAATCCCAATTGCCTCACCAAAAAAATAAAATAAAATTGGAGGAAGGGAAAAGTAATTTAAAGAATGAAAAGCTAAAAAGAAATAAAAGAAATCCATAGAAACAATGACAACTCAAAATAATGGACAAATATTTATAAATACAAAAAATGTCCAAATGAACAGAATAAGAAGTAGAGAACTTTAACCCAGTCTCAGAAAAAACAATTGAACATTCTATATGTGAACTCCCAAAGGGGGAAAAAAGGCAACAACTCAGAACTAGATATATTTACAAGTGGATTCTATTCAATATTCAAAAAGCAATTAATTCCAATATCATATATACTATTTGGAAAAGTAGTAAATGAAGGGATCTTACCAAATTCCTTCTATAATATGGATATGATATTGTTACCTAAAGCAGAACATCAAAATAAAGAAATAAAGCAATAGACCAACATCCTCAGTGTCACAAGTGAAATTGATAAGGACTAAAGAAACAAAATTCAAGCATGATCAATTTTTTAGCAAAGTTGACAAATTGCCAATAAAAGGGATCCAAGTCTCCTCAGAAACCAAGGACTCCATTTGGTAGTTAACATAGCATCCTTATAGTCAAGAATGAGAAACCAACCAACTTACATAATCTTTAGTAAGATGCTTAAAGAGTTTTCTGACTGGTTAGTAATTGATACAATTTCTTGTAGTTATAACAGAGAAATTAAATACAGAAGTTAAATAAGTTGAGATTGGAACATTTGGTGACAGGAAAATTGAATTTGGAACAGTATATCACAAACATTACAAACTAGGATCAGGTTGAGTTTATGCCAAGAATTGAGAAAATTCTTATCAATATCTTATCTTAGAAAAACTTATCAACATAATAGACCATATTAATTATTAGAATAACAGAAATCACATGATTATATCGATAGATGTAGAAAAAAATCTTTTTGACAAAATATAACATCTAGGTTTTTTTAAAACTCAATAGAAAATAAGCGAATAAATGGATCTTTCTTTAGAATAAGTAGTGAAAACAGGAGGCAGCATTATGAAATGGGTAGAAACACAAGGATTTCCTTGTAGATCTGATTTAAAGCAAGGATGTTCATTAATATCAGTATTATTTGATATAATGCTAGAAATGCTAGCTGTAGAATAAGATAAGAAGAAAGAAATTGAAGGAATAAAGGCAAACAGGAACAAAACATATTCCTTTTTGTACATTATATGATGGTTTACTTAAAGAACCTTTGAGTCAACCAAAAATTAATTGAAACAACCAACAACTTCAGCAGATTTGTAAGATATAAAACCAATCCAACATTAACTATCAGCCTTTCTGTATATTACCAACATCACTCAAAAAGAAGTGATAGAAAGAGAAATTCCATCCCAAATATTCATAAAATGTTTAGAAATTAACCCATCAAGCACAAAAATGAATACAATTATGGAATACACTTTATAGAAAAGAAGACAAATCAAAATGATTAGGGAAGTATTCATTGCTCATAGCTAGGCAAAGGCAGTGACTATACTATCAAGATTAATTTATTTTTAAAATACCATACTAATTGAACTAGCAAATGATTGCCTTATAGAACTAGGGAATAAAATAAAATTCATCTGGAAGACCAAAAAGTCTTATTTTCAAAGGAAATAATGAAAAAAAGAGGGAAGGAAGGGATCCTAGTAGTATCAGATCTCAAATTAAACTACAAAACAATGATCATGAAACATAATTGGCTAAAGAAGTCAGTAGAAGAGATTAGTTATACAATATGCTGAAGCAAATTTACTTAGTATTCTAGTATTTGACAAACTTAAAGATCCAAGTTGCTAAGATAAAGACTTACATTTCAACAAAATTTCTGGTAGAAATTAGGTATAGACTAAGATATTATGCCATCTATGAAGAAAAGTTCCAACTATATTTAAGGATTTAAATATAAAGGATCAAATTATAGACAAATTAAAGGAACAAGGAAGAAATTACATTTCATAATTGGAGAAGTATTTGTGATCAAACAAGGCATCAAACATGGGAGATGAAACGGACAATTTAAAAAGGGAAACAGTCAACAGAGAGTAAACTTTTTGCAGAAAGTTTCTCTGGTAAAGATTTCACATTTAAGATATATGAAGAATTAATTTAAATTTGAAGTTACAATCATTACTCAATTTATAAATGGTCTGAAGATAAGAACAGAGAGTTTTCAAAGGAAGAAATAAATACAAGCCATCAACAACAATATGAAAAAATCATTAATAATGATAAAAAATGCAAATGGAATCAATTCTTAGGTTTCTTGTCACATTCATCAGATTGGCAAAGATAACAAAAATAGACAATGAAATTCTATTATAGAAGGGGCTAAGAGAAAACAGGGACATGAATACACTCTTGCAAGAGTTTTGCATTTGTTCAGCCATTCTGGATATTAATTTAACAATGTTAAAAAGTCACAAAATACTGTATACCTTAGCACCCAGTAATACCACTAAAAGGTTTATATTCTAATGAGATCCAAGAAAGGATCCGTACGTACAAAATAGTGCTTTTCTTCTTAATGGGAAATGATATGGAATATTCCTGTACCAAAAAAGATAATATTTTTAAAGTGCTTAGCACAGTACCTGACTTGATTAATGATTAAGGAATGATAAATAAATACCTATTTCCTTCCCCTTTTCTTCTCCCCACTCCTGTTCCTTCCCTTCCCTTGCACCATAAGAAATGAGTTTCAGAGAAAATTGGGAAGACATGCATGAATTGATGCAGAGTAAAATAAGCAGAATCAGAAGAATGCATAGTATAATAAAAACAATTTTGACAGATTTAAGAATATTGATTAGTGCAATAACTAAGTATGACTCCAGTTTCCTGAAGATAAATCAGCTTACCTACCTCCTGATAGATTAGTGGTGGATTCAAGATGTAGAATGAGATTTAGATTTGTGGATATTCCCAAAGTAGGAATTTGTTTTGATATTCTAGGCATTCTGAGGCAAGGTTTTATTTTACTTTTTCATTTGGGAGGGGTGAGGTGAAATGAAGAGGAGGGAAGTAAAGATAAGAGTTTTCAGCTCCAAAAAAGAAAGAAAAGAACTAAAAAAGAGTAATTGAGATATTGGGGGGCTGGGAGGGGATGGGGAATAGAAGAAAACTGAGTGGGAAAACTTTGAAAGCTAATATTGAATTAAATGAAATGAAATTTAAATTAAGTATAAATTTTTTAAAAAGCAAGCTCTACATAAAAGGAATTTGTATTTTCTTGTATGATTTTTTTTTCTGTTACTACTAATATATAGAAATGTTAATTTTATTTGGTGTTTGTTAAGTCCAAAATTTGCCTCACACCACTCCCTTTCCCCCTGCCAAGACAATTCATGCTGTGAAACTTGAGTTCCATAAGCATGGAAATATCTCAATCAGTTAATACAATGGATTTTGTACTGCTTGATGTAAAGAAGTGACAAGGAAAAATCATGATTTCATACGGGGGGAAAGATACAATGGGATAGTCTTCATTTACAGGGGACTTTCAAGTTCATGGGAGTCACAAGAACTCTACAAAGGAATCTGAAGATACAGTTATAGAGATTAAAAATACGTATAAATATATGAAAAATAACTGCAAGTATAAGGCTTTGGAGACATAGTTATGAAATGGTTAGGCTATGTGGAGAAGGAAGGGAAGGAGGAAAAGGACATGATTTAGGGGTGGAAAAAGTATTTCTCAAGCCAGAGAAAGAGGAGGTAGGAGAGGAAAAAAACTCTAGGAAGATGATGTGCCAATGGTATTGTTAAAATATGGTAAAAGACCATCAAAGGATTCAGGCCAGCTATAGCTGGATTTGCTTCCGAATCTCTGGGCTTAAGTATTATGTCTCTGTTATTTTCTTCCTTCAGTCCTTCTTACTCTGGAAGTTCCCTTTGCTACTGTGGCTCCCTCTTTTATTAATGAGTTCCTCCTGGAGCCTCTCTTTTAAGGGATATCCCAGAATCCTTATTTCTCTCTTAGCTATGCTTCTGATTTTCCAGACTCTGTCAACATGACCTCTGTGGCAGTAATTTTCCACTTTTCTCTTTCCCAGTTTTCAGCTTCTTTTTTTGTTGTTGTCGTTGTCTTCCCTCATTAGAATGTAAGCTCCTTGAAGAAAGGGAATGTCTTTTTTTTTTTTTTTTTTTAAATTGTATTTGTATCCCACAGTGCTCAGCACAATGCCTGCCTGGCACATAGTAAGTGGTTAATAGGTGCATGTTAGCTTGTATGGATACAGGTACCATATGTTGGACCAAAGACAGTGTATGTGTTCTAACAGTCTTGTAATCTTATGAAGCCAAAATGATATTTCCTTCAAAGAGTAGAGCTGAGTCTGCTTCATTCATTCTCTTTTCCCAGGTCCCAGAACATAAGAAGATATACTCAGATCTTAACAGAAAGCATAATCCATCCCCTACTTTTCATCTCATGTGAAATATTCTCTAAAAGAACTAAACACCTTTAAGAAAACACAGCACCTGAAATTTCAATTTAGCACAAAATTTGATAATTTTTCATATACTAATTAATGCTCAAGTTTCCTGCTTCTGCCCTTTCCTTGCTCTAAAAGCTGTATGAGTTTCTACACAATGGTCTTTTCAATTTTTACACTTACCTACGCATTCTTATTCTCAAAGTCTCTCTTTTTCTATCTAGTTTCTGTTCCTGTTTCTTAGAGAGTCATAGAATTATTTCCTCTTTCTTGATCTACTGCATTTCTTGCTCTACTAGCACATTTCTCCTTCTATGGGGGTTAGTCTCTCTTCTTCAATATTTTACTCAACTCAGCTTCTCAGTTTATACTGAAGAAGTCAAAAGAAAGCAATGGATTTTGCTTCATGGAAAAGAGCTTGGTCTCTCCCTGATCTTAGGAAGTTTTGCTATTTTATCTCTGTCTCGATTTTTTGTTCTGAGAAATTACAGGGATCCATCTTTCCTAGAGTTTGGTTTATTTTATTTTACAATGACTTTTTAGTTATCTTCCCATATCCCTTTTGTTTTCTTAAACACTATTATATAAACTAGGATATTTTTTTAAAGTATTGTATTGAAGGGATCCCCAGAATTTTGGGTAAACTTCTCTGATCATTTTGAAGACGAACATATTTAGAAATTGCATAGAATTGTCAGGAATAACTAAGTTATGATTTGTATTGGTGGGAAGAAATGCTTTCATTAATGAAGGCGCTAAAAAGAGAATCCGATAATTTCCAAAGTAGCTTGTTCCACTTTCCAGTTGGTAGAAATTTTTTCATTTAAATAAAATCTAATTTTGCTTCTCTGCAACTTCTATCTAATATTTCCTTGAGATCATGCAGAAAAGGACACATCTCTCTCCCACATACTTCATGCTATCATGTCCTTCCATTAGGTTTTCTATTCTCTAAATTAGTTTTTCTCATAACTGATCCTTGTGCTATGTGGTCTTGAGTCCCTCTCATAATTCTGATTAGCTTTTTTCTGAGCATGTTTCAGTTTAAACTGAAACATGGTACCCAGGTGTGAGTACAGTACTGTACTTGTTAATATGCCAACTGACAAATATTCCCTTTCTACATTTCTACATTCTAAAAATTTTATGAGAATCGAAGTTGAATACATGGATTCTCTGGTTGGTGAATCAAAACTAAAGAGTAAATAATGTAAAAATGAAGTTTCAGACATTAACTGGAGCATGGGGAAGGACCTTGGGTCTTCCATTTAATTCACATAGTATGAGTAGCCCTCAACTTTGATTATAAACCAGACTTCACATGCGCTGCCCGCACACATGCACACACACACACACACACACACACACACACACTCTTATATTTTCTCTAATTCAAAAGCCAGAAAACCTGGTTCTCATTTCAACTAAGCTACTAATACATATGATAGAAGGTAATTCCCTTTCCTTCTCTGGATTCCAATGACCTCTGTAAAATGAAGATGTTGGACTACATGATCTCTAAAGTCCTTTTCAGTTATAAAAGTTCTGTGATTCTTTGGTTTTCAAAGCCTTCATTTTGGCATGGGAGTTAAATTCAAGATCAAGGGGTTAAGTAATGGGCATAGGAAGAAAATCCTGAGATTTGGGGACATGGAGGGCACTTTCCCCATCTATAAAATGAGGGTATTGGACTAGAATATCCCTTTCAACTTGCCCTAACATGATTTAATTGTTCAATATTTCTGCTTTCCAGACTAGACGTGGGGCCCAGAAAGAGACTCTTCCTTTCAATCACAAACTGACCTTTATGGGCTGATCTTCAATAGGATTTTTGGGGATAGGGAGTGAAGGGAAGAAGAAAAAGGAGAAGCTTTGTCTTATTCTACTTCTCTCCTTCTGTAGGGTAGGAACCTGGCAAGGACCAGATGGTCTCCCTTACAAACCAAAGAGAGAGAGAATAAGAAGCTGGAGTGAAGAGGAGCTAAATCAAGACATGTTAAGTTGGGAGAATATGGATCCCTACCCTAGTTCTCCAGGTCAGGGAGTAGAGCTTATATCTGGATTATAATGCAGCATTCCTCTTGACTTCATGTGTTTAAAATAAGCAGTGTGCCTTATTAGAATCAAAATTAGTTCTAATTCCCCCTGTGCTCCTATTTCATGGGATTTCTCTATTTGTAAGTTATTTCTGTCATTGCTCCAACTTGGGACCTTGTTATTTAAAATCTCAGAGGACAGACTTTGGTTCCAAAAGATGAGTTTTGCCGAAGTTAGCCTTCTGAGACATCTCTCAATCTTTGGCTGGCTCCCTATACACTCATGATCTTCTCCCCTGAGAACACCTGAGCTTGAATGACCTGCTTCTTTGGTTTATTGCCACTACTTGTTTCTCTAGTTAGTTTTCTTTTTACCCACTTGTTCTGTGAAAAGGGAAGAAATTCATTCAGAAATTATATGATGTTGAATAAAACACTTTTCTTCTCCAGCATCAATTTCTTTATCTAAAAGGATTAACATTAGATTCAATCCATTCAATCTAATCCAATCCAACAAGCATTTGTTAACAATCTATTATATATAAGATGCTTTGTCTCATAGACAAAAGCATTGCCAAAATGGCAATTCTATGAACCTCTATTCTGACATTCTATGAACCTATGAACCTCTCACAGAATCTTATAGTTGCAATCAATAATACAGGTTATTTTGTTCTGTACTAAAATAAAAATACCAGAATAAGAATTCTTCCAACAACAAGTATTCATTCAGACTTTTCTGGAAGAACTTCAGTGAGAGGGAAACTTTAACTCCCAAGGCAGCCCATTTCAATTTTGGGATATAGTTCTAAATGTTCAGGAAGCTTTTCTTTATGCAAAACCTTAATTTGCCTCTTTAAACTATTCATAGTTCTGTACAGTATAAAGCACTCGATCTCTAATCTCTCTCTCTCTCTCTCTAAAGACCAAAGAGAAAGAGATTTGGAAGGAGAGAGATTGAAAGTAGATAATAGGTCTCTTCTTCAAAATGGTGATTTTTACATGTACATAGAGAGGTACTGAATTGTATATTTTTTTTCTCTTTCAAGTGCTCCAGATACCTGAATGAGCTAGACAAAATCTGTTTCTGATTAGCCTTAAAGAGATCATCTCTCAACTACTCAGATTGGCTAACATGATAGGAAAAGGGAGAGGATGTGGGAAAACTGGGACACTAATGCATTATTGGTAAAGTTGTGAAATGATCCGTCCATTCTGGAGAGCAATTCAGAACTATGCCCAAAGGGCTATAAAACTTCATTCCCTTTGATTCAGCAGTATCTCTACTGGATTTGTATCCCAAAGATATCATGAAGAGTGAAAAGGGCCCACATGTATTAAAGTGTTTATAGCAACTCTTTTTATAGTGACAAGGAATTGGAAATTGAGTGCTGCCCATTAATTGGAGAATGGCTGAATAAGTTATTGTATATGAATATAATGGAATATTATTGTTCTATAAGAAATAATAAGCAGTCTGATTTCAGAAAAGCTGGAAAGAATTGCATGAACCGATGCTAAATGAAGTGAACAGAACTAAGAGAATATTGTGCACAGTAACAACAAAATTATGTGATAATCAACTGTGATGGAGTGACTCTTTTTAACAAGGCAGTGATTAGAGGTACTTCCTCTGGATTTGTAATGGAAAATATCATCCACATTCAGAAAGAGAACGATGGAGACTTAATGTGGATCAAAGCATAGTATTTTAACCTTTGTTCTTTTGTTGTTGTTTGTTTGCTTGTTTTTTTTTTTAATTCTGATTTTTTTTCTCTTTTAATCTGATTTTTCTTGTGCAGTATAATGAATATGGAAATATATTGGATTGCTTGCTATCATGAGGAGGGAGAAAGGGAAAAAAGAGAGAAAAATTTGGAATACAAGGTTTTGCAAAAGTGATTGTTGAAAACTATCTTTGCATGTATTTGAAGAAATAAAATACTACTTAAAATAAAAATTAAAAATTAAAAAAGAATGAAAAGGAAAAAAGATATCACTTCTTATGGTATCCCATGGAAGCTTGGATTTGAAGAAGGAGATTGCAAATGTTGCTGTCCCCCTTAATCATGATTAAGCTGATTGTGTCCCATGTGTCAAGAATCTCTACCAGCTCCTTGTTGTCTTTTTGTTTTTCTTCTCTCCTCTCTTTGTCTTGAGAGATCCTCAAAACACTAGCTGTTCTGGGAAAAAAAAATATCACCTCTTAGCCCTGATCTTCTATTAGCTTTGACTTTTTCCAGGCTGGGAAGAAATACAACTTTCAAGTTCTTGGCAATGTCTCTTATACATGAATAAAATATAATACAGTGGGTTACAAAGGAAATTAGTTATATTGAAATATTGCTATCAAAGTATATTTTTATGTTTACCGATTCCAGATTAAAAATCCTTTCATCTAGCACCTTCTTTCCTAAAAGGAGAGTGAAAGGAGGGCCTTATTTGTATCTATAGCTCTAATTTCTGTGACTTCACTGAAGAATTATTGTTCCACAAGAGAACTGTTTGGTTTTGTAAACATATATTGTATCTAGGATATACTGCAACATATCTAACATATATAGGACTGCTTGCCATCTAGGGGAGGGGGTGGAGGGAGGGAGGGGAAAAATCGGAACAGAAACGAGTGCAAGGGATAATGTTGTAAAAAAATTACCCTGGCATGGATTCTGTCAATATAAAGTTATTATAAAATAAAATAAAATATATAATAATAAAAAATAAAAATGAAAAAAAGAATTATTGTTCCAGAAGAGCTGGCCTCAGGCCCCCAATTCTGCCCAGCCCTGGAAAGGGAGAAATCCAAATGTTATAAAATATTAAAAAACCCATAAAAGATAATTATAATTTTGTTCCTAGGAACAAAAACAAATTACAAAACTTTAAATGTTTGAGGGAGAAAAATGAAAATGAAAAATAGTGAAAACCTACATAAAGGAACAATGAATGATAAGTATGAAATTTATTATGCTTCCACATGAAATCTATTATATTTCAACTGAATTTTTAAAAATCCAACACAACAATCATTCTTTCAGAGAAAGCTATTGTAAATATGTATAGATGAAAAAAAGGATAAGAAGAGAAATAGTTTTATGTTTAAAAATACCACAAGCAATGTATACAAACCAGTACTCAATATATCTATCTATACCTAATAATATAAAATCTAAATATTTAAGGAACAGTTAATCATATTGGAGGGGGAAATAGATAATAAAACTGGTAGGGTAACTTAATGTATCTATTTCAGGCCTACATGAACCTAACTAAAAGATAACTAAGAAAGGGAGTTAAGGACCTGAATAGAATCTTAGAAAAAGTAGAAATCAAAGTTTTGGGGCAATTATTGCACTGGAATAGAAAGAAATGCACACATATCTCTTTACCAACATTGACCGTGTATTTGTATTTGTACTTTCCCCAAAATGTGGAAAAGCAAAAATACTACATATATCATTTATTTATCATGCGATAAAAATTATATTCAATAAACAATCATAAAGAATTAAAAGTAATTAGAGAACCATTGTAGGTCACATGATCAAGATTAAAAATGATCTCTATCTGGTCCTCATGATCTCTCAAACCCCTCCAAAATAGGAATTATGTACAAGTGATAAGATGTCTTTGAGGTCTAGTCTGTAAGGAAATCACCATCAAAGAGGAAAGAAACAGAAAGGGAGAGAAAAGACAAATAATCAAAGCCATCGATAGAAATAAAACTCAGTTAAAGACTTTGATTATAAGCAGATAAACTAACAGGGAAGATATTAATAACAGAAAGGAATATGGCCTCCACATAATCTAAATGAAGAATCTTGCCAGCAGTGACTAAAAGAGAGATCCCTCTAAGAGTGTTGCAGAACAATTTATCCCCATTATCTTTATAGAGATGGACAATGGAGGTATCCTTGAACTCCTAGGATATAAGTTCTTCTTACCCTATAATTCAAAAAATTTCATTTGGTTTTTGTATGAGCAATGAATCTCCCAACCCCCTTGCAAATATCAGCTGGAATAGAATCAGCATCAGGTGTTTTGCCACACAAAAGGAGCCTAGTGGCATTCAAAACTCCTTCTTTAGCTGGAACTTAAGCTAGGAGGGCATTGATTTCCATCTGAAATAAATGGTTAGTGGCTTCAGCATTGATTCACGATGGACTGTTGAGAACACCGTGGAAGTGTTCTGCTTATCTCTTTAGGATCATATCCTTATCACTAATCAATATAGCTCCATCAGCACTATTGAGCCAAAAAATTTGTATCTTTCCCTGTTTCATTTGTACTTTACTTTTTATGGAATTGAATGCACCTTCTTAGAGATAGACTATTGTAGAGAACTCCCAGGATGCTAAGAAACTTCGGTAACTGGAATGTTCCCCTCCTCCTAAGATAAATCAAGAGTGTATTTAAGCTTGACATCATGGAAAAACAAGGTCATAGCACAATTACTGGAGAATTTGAACTTTAAATAAAATTGAGTCCCTAGAAACTAACAATATGCTTCAAAGAGTTAGATAATAGAAAACAGAAAACAGGTTTGGTTACAGAACAATGCCTTTCATAGTAATATATGGTTTTAAGATATATAAGCAACATGATTTCTTTCAATAAACATCTCTGTTGAATTATCAGCAACTCTGTCTCCTTATTTTTCAACTGCCACTAGTCCATTTGTGTTGCGCAGGTCACAACAAACTATTATGCTGGTAAACCCTGTGGATTGTGGGGTTCTTGTTTTTCCATTGAGCAGCTTCTGAATTTCCCTAACATTTTTGTTGAATCTGTCTTATGTTTGTGAATGTTCTGACTCAGATGAGCAAATGCAGTAATGTACACCAAATCTCTGAAACTTGCCACTCATTTTCTGCTCCATTTTGCCAACTGTGTGTTGGTTCAAGTTAGCAACAAACTATTCCCTCTCAGAGAAGCTATCCAATCTGCAAAGATTAATTTTTCTGGTAATTTTTTTTTTTTTTTTGCCGTGGGACTGCCACTTTTGTTATGTGAATATTCAATTTGGAGAGGATAAGTCTGTTCCAGACTGTTCCATACATTGTCTTCATCACTCTCATATCCTGTTTGTCTCTTCTCCTTACAATAACACTCTATTAAATGTCAATTTTTGCTGCAAAGGTGCATCCATGAAGTTTTATTCCACTTAAGTATGCAGAAAACAGTGTTGGTGATGAGATGGTCATAAGATAAATGCACAAGTCTTCACTACTAAGAAACTGTTGCTGTTTCAAACTTCTTTTTTCCCACTTAATATTATAATTTTATTTTTTCAAATACATGCAAAGATAATTTTCAGCATTCACCTTTGCAAAACCTTGTGTTCCAAATTTTTTTCCTTCTCCTCTTCCTACCAATTACAGCAGGCACGTACAAATTTTCTAAACATAAGTTTTTTATTTGTCATGCTGCACAAACCAAAATAAAAGATCAAAAAGGGGGGAAAAATCTAAGCTAACAAGAACAAAAAGGTAGAGATACTATGCTTTGATCCATATTCAGTCTTCATAGTTCTCTTTCTGGATGTGAATGGCACTTTCCATCACAAGTCTAAAGGAATTACTTTGAATCACTGCATTGTTGAAAAGAACCAAGTCTATCACAGTTGATCATCCCATAATTTGTTATTACTGTGTATAATATTCTCTTTGTTCTGCTTACTTCATTTATCATCAATTCATGTGAGTCTTTTTTAGACTTTTCTGAAATCAGTCTGCTCATGATTTCTATAGAACAATAATATTTCATTATATTCATATGCCATAATTTATTCATCCAATTCCTCAACTGATGGGCATCCATTAAATCTCCAATTCCTTGCCACTACAAAAAGGGATGCTTACAAAATTTTTGTACATATGGGTTCTTTTCCCTCTTTTATGATATCTTTGGGATACAAATACAGTAGAGACACTGCTGAAATAAAGGGAATGCACAGTTTTATAGGCTTTTGGGCATAGTTTTCAAATTGTTTTCCAGAATAGTTGGATCATTTCACAACTCCACCAACAATGCATTAATGACTCAGTTCGCCTACATCTTCTCCTATTTATCATTATCTTTTCCTGTCATCCTAGCCAATCTGATAGATGTGAAGTGGTTCCTCAGCATTGTCTTAATTTGCATTTCTCTAATCAATAGTGATTTAAAACATTTATTCAGAGGACTACAAATAACCTCAATTTTTTCATCTGAAAATTGTTTACTCATTTTTTTTGACCATTTATCAGTTGGGGAATGGCTTGTATTCTTAAAATTTGAGTCAATTCTCTATATATTTTAGAAATGAGGACTTTATCAGAAACACTGGCTGTCAATTCCCTCCCACCCCCAACTTGCTGCTTGCTTTCTAATCTTGGCTTTAATATAATCAGAATCTTGAATTTCATAATGTTCTCTAGTTCTTCTTTGGCCACAAATTCCTCTTTGTCCATAGATATGACAGGTAGCCTATCCCTTGTTCTCCTAATTTGCTTATATCACCCTTTATATCTAAATCACAAACCCATTTCGACTTTATCATGGTATAGGGTATTAGATATTGGTCATATCTAGTTTCTGCCATACTAGTTTCCAATTTTCCAGCAATTTTTGTCAAAAATGGAGTCTTTGGGTTTATCAAATACTAAATTATTATAGTCGTTACTATTGTGTCTTATATATCTAACCTATTATACTGATCTACTACTCTATTGATATTGATTAGTACTGATTTGTTATTGATCCAGTAATAAATGGTTTTGTTGACTACCACTTTTTAATATAATTTTGGGACTGGTATGGCTACACCATCTTTCTTTGCACTTTTTTCCCCATTAATTCCCTTGATATTCTTGATCTTTTTCTGTAAAGAGAGATGGGGTCCTAACAATTTATATAATCTGCAGGAATTTGCTGCTTAAAGAGACCACTTATCCTCTTGCAGAATTAAAAAAAAAAATAGAAATTCCAGAGGCATCTGACAAATCCAAAAGAGTGGGAGGGCAAAAAAACCATGAAAGAAATTTCATGGAAAAGAGAGAAAAGTGCCTATGGGGAGAGTAAAGATTGATAATGAACTAAATAATCAAGAAAATAAGAAAATCCCTACCATGGGATAATATTTTCTCTATCACCAGAAAGCATTGGTATTTCAAAAATTAAGACAGAACAGTAAAAGGGTCTAGAGGACAAAATCTGCAAGACAATAACATAGATACTTCTTACAAGAAGGAACACAAAATAGATGTCTTTGAAATTTTAATTTCATAATTCTAGAGACTAAAGAAAGACCAAATAAGTGTAAATTCCATGAATCAATGGATAAAATGAGGAAAGAAAATTCTTTTTAAAGAAAATGCACAGAAAATGAAAAATTTAAAACAAAAAAGCTAAGTTGAAGTAGAGCAGAAAGGGAATTTTAATTGATTGTTTAAATGAGAAGGGAAAATGGTGAATAATTAACTAGATAAAAAGAAGAAAGAAAATCAATAAGTTAAGTAAAAATCTAAACCTAGAGAAATAGATAATAAATGAGAAGGGGGATTTGAAGGTAAGCAGAATGGAACTGATAGGAATAGGCATATTTTAAAGCAGATTCAGCTAAAATAAGATAAAGCAATACTTTTATTATTATTATTATTATATTATAGCTTTTTATTTACAAGATATATGCATGGGTATTTTTTCAGTATTGATAATTGCAAAACCTTTTGTTCCAACTTTTCCCCTCCTCCACCCCCCTTCCCCCAGATGGCAGATTGACTAATACATGTTAAATATGTTGAAGTATAAGTTAAATACAATATAAGTATACATGTCCAAACAGTTATTTTGCTGTACAAAAAGAATTGGACTCTGAAATACTGTACAATTAGCCTTGAAGGAAATAAAAAATGCAGGCAGACAAAAATAGAGGGATTGGGAATTCTATGTAGTGGTTCATAGTAATCTCAAAGAATTCTTTCGCTGGGTATAGCTGGTTCAATTCATTCCTGCTCTGTTGGAACTGATTTGGTTCATCTCATTGCTGAAGTTGGCCACATCCATCAGAATTGATTATCATATAGTATTGTTATTGAAGTATATAATGATTTCCTGGTTCTGTTCATTTCACTCAGCATCAGTTCATGTAAGTCTCTCCAGGCCTTTCTGAAATCATCTTGCTGGTCATTTCTTATAGAACAATAATATTCTGTAATATTCATAAACCACAATTTATTCAGCCATTCTCCAATTGATGGGCATCCACTCAGTTTCCAGTTTCTAGCCACTACAAAGAGGGCTGACACAAACATTCTTGCACATACAGGTCCCTTTCTCTTCTTTAAGATCTCTTTGGGATATAAGCCCCTAGTAACACTGCTGGATCAAAGGGTATGCACAATTTGATAACATTTTGAGCATAGTTCCAAATTGACAAAGCAATATCTTTATGGAAGGAGTTAGAGTGGAGAATACAATATTACAGACAAAAAGAGGAAAACACAAACCTAGCTTTCATAATGATAAATGTGATTTAAATGTGATTAAGGAAGTCAATAAAACTAATAATAGTGACAAGTTAGATATGAAAACAAGAAACACATTTAAAAAACAAAAATGTGCACAATATAAAAATGAAGGGTTGGAAAAAATGTATTGTGAATTAGCTGATTTTAAGAAAAGCAGGAGTTGTAATCAAGTATCAGATAGAGCAAAACCAAAATTCACAACATAAAAAACATAAACAAGGAAACTACATTATGCTGAAAGGGACCATAGACAATAAACCAACACTGACATTAAATTCATATGTCCCAAATGTCTTAGTCTAAATCCTTTTTTTAATTAAAGCTTTTTATTTTTAAAAAATATGCATTATAATTTTTCAATATTGACCCTTGCAAAACCTTATGTTCCAAATTCCCCCTCCGCTTCCCACAATCCTCTCCTCTAGATGGCAAGTTATCCAATATATGTTAACCATGTTAAAATATGTTAAATCCAACATATGTATACATATTTATACAATTATCTCGCTGGACAAGAAAAAAATCAGGTCAAAAAGAAAAAAAGAGAGAGAAAACAAAATGCAAGCAAACAACAACAAAAAGAGTAAAAATGCTGAAGGACTGCAGGACCTCAAAAAGAATTTTTAAAATCAAGTAAGAGAGGTGGATGAAAAAAAGATGGGAAAAGAAATGAGAGCTATGCAGAAAAATTATGAAAAAAATTAACACCTTGAAAAAATAAACACGCAAAAATTTGGGAAAATGGGGAAAAAAATTCACTGAACAAAATGGCTCCTTTAAAAGTAAAATTGGCCAAATGAAAAGGAAGTTTAAAACAATAACAGAAAAAAATTCATTAAAAATTTGAAATGGACAGATAGAAGCAAATTAGTAAAAAAAAAGTAAAATACCTCATCGGAAAAGTAACAAACCTGGAAAATATATCCAGGAGAGATAATTTAGAACTGAAACTAGGAACTCACTTCTTTAAGTGCACCCAGCCAGCGGTATTCCTACCCCATTGCTTCTGTACTCCCCAGGCATGTGCTAGTTCCTTTCTTCTTTCAACTGTAACTCAGACCCAGTTTTTATAGCACAGCTCGGTGTGTTGTCCGTAGATAGCAGAAGATCCTTCAATTTTTCCCTATTAAGATGTCTGATCCCCCCACACTGTTTGTGAGGTGAGAATTCCTGTGTTTGAGACTGAAGCTACCTCCCAACCTACCTGTTCCCAGAGTTTGTTCCTTGTTGTTTCAACCAAGATAGCCTACCTAGATGTATTTGAACTTCACTTTGGCTGAATCTCCATCCCTGAAGTCTTTCCTTAGGACTTCTTCAGTAGTCCCAGGAAGATCACTGCTGTACCCCAACTCTTGTTTATTTTTGCTACTCTATCTTCACCCTGAGATGCTATTGTGTCCTTTTTGTGGAGAAAATTTGGAGAGTTTGGAATTTTCTGACATATTCTGCCTTCTGCCCAGAATTCCCTGTGGGGAAAAAAAAAACAGCAACAACTACAGCTTGGAAAAAATCAATATTAAGAACAAATAGAAGAAAATACAAATTTAATTCTTATAACTTTAAATATAAATTAATTAAACAAGTCAATAAAACAAAAAAGAATAATAGATTGGATAAGAAAACAAAACCCTACAACTAGTTGATTACAAGAAACACATTTTAAAAACAAAGACATTTATAAAATAAAAGAGGTGGTACAAAATGATTCACAAAATATAAAATTGCAAGATTTTTTATGAATTTAAAAAGCCAGGCATTTCTACCATGTTATCTGACAAAACAAAAACAAACATGACAGAGAGAGAGAGAGGGAGAGAGAGAAAAAAAGAGAGAGGGAGAGAGAGAGATAAGGAAACACATACTATGCTGAAATAAACCATAGACAACAAACCAATAATTTCAGGAATAACTTATATGCTCCTAATGCCTTAGCATTTAAGTTCATAAAGAAAACATTAACTGAACGAAAAGAAAACATAAACATCAACACAGAATATATCACATTATATTCACATCAACACAGAAGATTTCAATATGCCTCTCAGTTTGAATAAATCTAACAGACAAATAAAAAAAAAGGAAAGAATGCAATTGAATATATTGCTGAAGGAACTAGAGCTAAAAGACTTGTAATATATTCTGAAATGGATAGCAAAAGAATACACATATTTCTTGGCATGGAAATTTAAAAAATTAATCATGTATAAGGACAGAGATATTGCATATGAATATAAAAAGGCAGAAATAGTATATAGGTCATAGTACAATAAAAATATGGTTTAAGTACTACAAACAAAAAAAAGAGACTAAATGGAAATTTAATAAGGAGTCATAGAATAAATTATAGAAACAAGTGAAATTATATGAAAGAAAAATATAATGATAAAATGGCATACCAAAATGTCTGGTATGTAAATAATGAAATTTTTACAGGAAAAATCATCTCTCTCCAAACATACATTAAATAGAAAAAAGGAGGCCTTAATAACAGAATATGAATTTTAAAATGAGAAAGCCAAATAAGTAAATAAACTTAAATAAAAGAGGAGATATTAAAAATGAGGAGAAATAGAAAAATTTGGAGAAAATGGGAAATAATAAACAAACCTAAAAATTGTTTCTTTGAAAAGATAAATATACAAATATAAAACAGAATTTGTAAAGATTTAACTAATCTGTTAAGATAACAGAAAAACAATAAAATAAAAAAAGAGCTAAGTGAAATTATTTTTTATAAAATGAAAAATCAGAATGTGACCCCCAGTATTTGCTAACAAAACTGAAAACACAAAATAGAGGATTGCATTTAAAAATATAAAATACCATATCATAGGACTAGATATAGACTGTAAATAATCCAATCTCAAAACAAGGAAACAGATCTAAATGTGAAAGAACTACCACAGGTTAGGGGAAAGAGAAGGAGAATATATTTCCTATGGATTAATAGTAGAGTTATATCAAATTTTTAAAGAATAGCAAACATCTATGCCCAAAGGTCTCTAAAACTATGCATCCTTTTGAGCCAGCAGTTTCACTACTGGGTTTGTATCCCAAACAGGTCATAAAAGAGGAAAAATGACCCACATGTGCAAAAATATTTGTAGTAGCACTTTTTGTAGTGGCAAGGAACTGGAAATTTAGTTGATGCCCATCAATTGGAGAATGGCTGAATTAATTATGGTATACTAATGTAATAGAACATTATTGTTCTATTAGGAATGATGAGCAGGCTGGTTTCAGAAAAGTTTAGAAAGACTTACATGCTGAGAGAAGTGAGCAGAACTAGAAGAATGTTGTACACAGTAACAAAATCATGGGATGATTAACTATGATGGACTTGGCTCTTCTCAACAATTCAATGATCTAAGACAATTCCCATAGACTTGAGATAGAAAATGCCAGAGAGAGAAGTATGAAGATTGAAACGGATCAAAGCATAGTATTTTCACATTTTTTGTTTGTTTGCTTGTTTGTTTCTTGTGGGATTTTTTCTCTTTTGATTTGATTTTTCTTGCACAGTATGACAAATATGGAAATATATTTAAAAGAATTGTACATATTTAGTCTATATAAGATTGCTTGCTGTCTTGAGGAGGAGGGAGTTAAAGGAAAAAGGAAGAAAAATTAGGAACATAAAGCCTTGCAGAATGAGTGTTGAAAACTATCTTTTTCAAATGTTTAGAAAAATAGAATACTATTAAAAACACAAAGAAAAAAGAACATGTAGTACCAATTAGTTCTACAAAAAATAATAGCTAGTGCCACAAATTATTCTAAAAATTTGGAGAAAGATACCTTACCAAAATCATTTAATGAAATAAACATTGTCTTAATACTTAAACATGTGAAATATAAAACCCCAAAGGAAAACTATAGCTTGATATCATTAATGAATATTGACTCAAAAATTTTAAAGAAATCTTGTCAAAAAGACTACAATTTATTTAAAAAAGCAACAACATGTATTATGCTCAAGTGAAATTTATACCATGGATATAAGAATCTTCAACATTAGGAAAACAATCAATGTAATTAATAATATTAAAAACCAAAACATCTAAAACCATATAATCATCTTACTAAATGTAAAAAATCTTTTGACAAAGTACAAAATTCTGTTATGCTAAAAGTTCTATAAAGAATAAGCATAGAGACCTTTTTAATATTATAAAAAGCATTTATCAAAAGTCATCATATCTAATTGGTATACCCTAAGACCTTTATCAATAAATGAGTGATGCAAGGGTGTCTGCTTTTCCCACTATTATTTGACATAGTTCTAGAAGTGCTAGCAACAGGAATAAAACAAGAAAAAAGAACTACAGAAATAAGCATAGTTAAAAGGGACATAAAACAATCACTATTTGCTTATAATACAACTTAGAAAACCCTTGAGAATCAGCAAAGATGAGACAATGAATAGTTTCAGCAAAGTTGCAGGCTACAAAATAAACTCAAGTCATTAATGTTTCTATATAATAAAAACAAAATCCAAGCAACAAAAATTAAAAAGGAAATACCATTCCAAATAACAACAAAATACATAAAATGTCTTGGAGTTGACCTACTGAATTACAAAAGAGATTTGTGTAGATTTAACTAAAATGTACTCCTTAAAGAAATAAAGAACATCTTAAATAGCTAGAGAAATATTCAGTGCTCATAGCTAGGCCATGCTAAACTAATAAAAATGACAATACATTCCAAGTTAATTCATAGTTTTGATGTTATTCTCTTAAAATTACCAAATTTTAAATTTAAATTTAAAAATGTTTTAAAAGAACTTGATACAATAATGACAATTTTTTTTCTTTCTTTCTTTGTTCCTTTCTTTCTTCTTCTTTTCTTCTTCGCTGATTTGAACTCAGGTCCTCCTGACTTCAGGGCTGGTGCTCTATCCACTGTGACACCTACCTGCTCCAATAATGATTTCATTTGGAAAAATAAAAGAGCTAGAATATCAAGGGAAATTTTGAAAAGAAGTAGGAATGAAGGAAAAATTACAGGGAAGATGGAGGAGTAAGTCAGAAAATTCTATGCTCTACAGATTTTATTCAGAAACAAGACAGAACATAGTGGCAAAAATCAAATATTGGGGTAGAACAGTCATCCTCCTAGGACAATTGAGAAGATCTCAAGAAAGATCTGAAGGATGGAGGCATGACCAAAATGACTCCAGATTGTCTTTACTGAAACAACAAACAACAATGCCCATCCCTAACTACAGCTGGTTTGGGGGAGACACTCTTAGTCTTGGCCATGGGAACTTTCATCTTACAGACATCTAAATAGGGAAAGATTTGAAGGACCCTCTGCTGCCTAGGGACTCAAGGTCCTGTTGTGCTGATCAGAAACACTAGGCTATGGCAGGTGAGCAGCTAGCACACATTCCTTGTGAGTGGGATAGCAGAGGGGATACTGTTGGTTGTGCCTAACTTTGTTGGGAGGAAGATGCCCTTTCTGGTGAGATCATAATAAAATTCCTTTCTGCTTTTACTTTGAGAAATCTCCTTTATTTATTTGAGCCAGTGGTCTTGACCCACACAAGGCCATGATTCAGTGCTGAGTAAATGGTCTTAGAATCAGCTCCAAATAGTGATCACCAAATGGTGATCACCAATCATAAATCGTGATCGTGAAGCTAATTAGTTTCCAAACATATGGCAATTTTCCTTTGGAGTAGGTTGAGATGCTATTCTCATTTTCATTCTCATTCCACAGTTTCTCCATCAAGATAGGAAATATTTAATCTGGAAGCGATCATATGAAGATAGGAAATGTTCTTCCATGGGAAACATAGCAAAAACTTTTAAAGTATGAAAAGAATTCATATTGGCTGGATGATACAGAAAGTGCAGCATCAACAGATGTAACAATGTAGATTATTATAAAAAAAAAATCTTTCTCTGACTTTAGGCAAAAGGACTGTAGTCTTAGAATACTAAGAAAAGAGATAAGAGCCTTAAACTGGCCTTTCTCTTTCTGCAGTCCTTGGTTCTTTTTCCTGACCCTTGGATACATAGTGACTGGAAATTGCTCTGAGTATAAAATGATGGTAAGCTCTTTGAAGTAAGGGATTATTTCATTTTTGTCTTTGTATTTCCAGCATCTAGCACAGTGCTTGGCATGCAGACTCAATTTTTTTTTTTTAATTAAATTGAATTGAATTAAATTTAACCAAATTTTATGCTAGCTACGGCAGGAGGCAAGGATACACAGATACTAAGGTGAATTTTCCCCAAAGATCTAAATACAATCTTTTCAGATTTTCTGAGAATTCTATCTCCCTCCCCCATTCCCACACCAATCTCTAAAAATCTTATAGCTTCAAAGAAAAAGTGTTTTTTTTCTCTTCTTCCAGAACTAGAAAGCAGCAATATAGTTATTGTATCTATACCACCTTGTGGTCATGCATAAGAAGTGCAACTTCACAAGAGAACACACACACACACACACACACAAACACACACACACACACACACCCCAAAAACTAATAGTTTTGATTATATAATATTAAAAAGACTTTTTCATAAATAAATTAAGTAGAATATATCAACAAGCATTTATTATGTACCTACTGTATTTCAGACACTCTTATTCTAATAAGGGAAATGGTCAAAAAGGCAATGACTTTCTGCATCAAATTTGCGATTAAGAGCTAGTACTCAACAGGTCATAAAATATGAATAAACAGTTTTCAAAAGCATTGCAAATAATCAACATTTTTAAATGCTCCAAGTCACTAATAAGAGAAATACAAATGAAGGAATGCAAAGTTTTATGTCATACTCATCAAACTGATAAAAAAAAAATTTGAATAAGTTTTGAGAGGATGAGTATACCTTAACAGAAAAAGGGGTCTCCAGTCCCAGTCTGTAAGTGAGGTTTTTGGACAAAAATTGGTTAATTTCACTGAGAAACTCTTTCCTTCAGTGGGCTGCTTCCTGATCAGGAAGATAGCAAAGGTTTGGGTATAGTCTGGTTTTTTATTTAGGTTTCTATGGTTTGGGGCGAGGAAGCAATTAGGGGCTAATTTACAAATCAATAAGGTTGGTGATTGTTTCCCAGATGAAAGTGATTTCCAGATCAGTTGGAAGTGGGAATTTCCCCTAGGAATTTGGTAGTTTTCCCAGAGCCAGGAGATTCAGGTGGGTGAGGATCATTTTTAAGAATTTCCCCAGGTCAGGTGGCCTGTTCTCCACAAAGATCAGGGGAACACAGAATCCTCTTACATCATAGTCATATTATTACATTTTTAAAATGATCACATTCTTTATTACAGACCAAATTTCCTTCAACACAAGTCATATTGATGAGATCAATGTCAGTCAGAAAGTTGTTAAAATCCCCTTTGTTGGTTAGTGCACAGGCTCTTCATGAAAGAATTCATGAACCTGAAATATTAATTGGCAAAAATGAAAGTTTATTGTTGGATAAGAAGCCAGTTTTGCTAAAAGACTGACTTCTTTAGTAGCAAAGTCCTATTAGGGAAGTGGAAGTTGGCACTGAGAAGAAAATGCCTTCTTAGTGGGCAGAGTCCTAGAAGCAGAGCAAAAGAACCCAAAAAAACAAAGGAGTCTTGAGACTTCAGGTTTCAGAAAGTCCAAGTCCCCAGGCCTAACTGCTTATTGGTATCCAGCCCAGATGGCCAATTGGAATTAACAACACTTCAAAGGGGTGTTTTTTGACCAAGATTTCTAATTGAATCAAAGGATCTGGCATACCCAAAAGATAACTTTTCTGGGGTGATATGCCTTCCTCAGGACGGGCTGAGACTCCAAAAGGGATCATAGATCAAAAAGGAACACAGTTTCAGAGTGATAATTTTAAAGGGAATACAGTTTTCCTCTCCCTTCAATACCATGATTAAATTTGAGATATTTTATTTATTTTAGAGGCTAAAATGGTCCCTAAAGGCTCAAATGGCACTGTATCTTTGATTGGAATCTAATAAATGATACTTTTCACCGCAGGATTTTGTTTTTTTACAATGAAAGCAAAAAATCAAACCAAAACAAAAAAACAAACCCCCAAATTCTCAGCTATAAACATACTATCAAATAAAACATTAAAAATATAGAACAACTTTGCTTTAAAAATGTGGAATAAATGTTAGTGGCAAACAAAACACATAAGCAAAATAATTTTAAAGGGCAGATTTCCTGCATAGAGTGTGAAAGTAAAGTCTATGTCATTTCTCAGTTCCTCTAACTAATACAGAATAAAATCATAATGAAGATCACACCTGCAATCCCCAATTCTACTAGCTTGAAACTTATTGTTGAAGACTTTATCAATAGCTTGGGGGTAAGACTCTGTAGTAACCAAAGAAATAAGGTCCTTCTTCTACTGGAAATGATGAGCAGGATGTTCTCAGGGAAAAAAAACAAACAAACAAACAAGCCTGGAAAACTTCCAGGAACTCAAGCAAAGTGAAATGTACTGTATACAAAGTAATAGTAATATTCTGGGATGACCTGCTGTGGTTGACTTTGCTGTTCTCAGTAGTATAATCATTCACAACTATCTGAAGGACTTATGATGAAAAATCCTATCTATACACAGAGAAGGAACTGAATGTGTTGAATGCAGATTGAAGCATTCTCTGTCTTTTCAATTTAACTTTTCTTGAGGGTTTTTATTTTCATTAGGATGAGAGATCTGGTTTTTTTTTTTTTTTCTCACAACTTGATTTTTATGAAAATGTTTTGCATAGCTTCATGTGTGATTGCTTATTTGTGGGTGGAGATAAGGGAGAGAACCTAGAACTCAAAAATTTTTAAAACAAATGTAAAATTTTGTTTTGTTTTGTATGTAACTGGGAAAAGTATTAAATAAAATAAAATAAACAAAAAGAAATAAGGTCCTTGCTGTGGCAGATGTCTGTGATTAATTGATCTAAAGTACATGGTATATAGTTGTGAGGGTGTTCTTGTAGAGGATTTCTTTAGTCCTAATTTCATTGTACATTTTTCTCTAAATGTCCGGACCTGACAAATTATCTGACATTTATGAAAATAGCCCAATTAGCATTAGCTATTTTGAAGGCAAAAATTCCCAAGACATTGAAATGATTGACCAAACCAGAGAACAAGTGATAAAGCAGGTGAGTATGAATACCTAATGTTCCACACACTATATGATGCTCATGAAGTTAATAATTTTATTTTTGACGAAGGAGGCTAAGTCTTATTTTGGGGCCATATATTGGAAAATATATATACATAAAAGAAAAACAACAATAATTTTAAAAGCATATGTTAAAAAAAAGTAACACATTTCCCAGCATTCCAAAAGAAAGTCTGATTGTGTTCACTTAATAATAATTCACATTTATATAAGGTTTTAAGATTTAGAAAATACCTCACAAAAATAACTAATATTATTGTTCCCATTTTACAGATGAAGAAACTGAAGTTCATAGATTTACCAAACTGATGAGCATTAGAGCCAGAATTTGATTACAGTTAGGTTTTCTGACTTCCAAGACAAGGCAGTTTATACCACAGAAGATCTTTTAATTAAAGAAATTGAAGAATTATGAAGTCAAGATAGCAGAAGAGTTATCAGTGTAGCATAAATAGACTCTCATAGTCTCTCCAAAACCTCTATTGTCGAGGTCCTTACTAATTGCATTTCTCCTCAAGATTCTAGGGGTAGAGGGTTCATTTTCTAATGCTCATGAGCCTCATGCTCAACAGATGATTTCCATTAGTCATTCTTAAATAGCTTTTAGAAATAATCATTTACTGTAGTGGTAATCTTGATACAAAACAATCTTCCCCCAAATCTGTGACACATTTCCATCAGTGTAAGTAGAGTTCAGAGGGAATGGATTTACCTTTAGGAACCCATAAATAAATGGTAAAAGATATAACTCAATGCTCTTGGAAATCCTTTTTTCTGGAGCTATCAAGATAGTTCTCTTATATGGTATAGCTTTTCTGCTGGGTTCCTTGAAGAACCTTGAATTTGATTTACATTGCATCCGGTGTTTTTTGGGTTTTTTTTTCCCATCTTAAAATGAAAAACAATCATGAGCCATTGTTTCCCTAGTGACAAAACTAGGATAGCAACAAAAAAGTACCAATCTTTTAGTTCTCTGAAATTCTAAACATTCTCTCTAGCTGAGTAAGGGGAAGAAATGTGAAGTTCAGATTCTGCTCCTTATCTCAATTAATTCATTATCAGGGCTTCGCTGGAACTGCTCACCACTCATTCAAATCTTCTGGGTTCTGAAATAGTCTGCTATTTTATTGACTTACAAGGAGAGAAAAAATTTCCTTGACAAATCCGAACATAATTCCTTACAATCCCACCTCATCCAATGACTTTGAAACCATGAGATAATGTTTCTTTTTAATTTTATGTGCCAATTCTTGGCACATGGTAGATGCTTAATAAATGGTTATTTTATTCTTTCCTTCTAAATTGATCAAAACTTCCTCACCTTTCCCTTACCCCCACTTTGTCTAAAGCAAGGTTTTGAGAACCTTTTTTTCTGCCAAAGGCAATTTGGATATTTATAACATCATTCACAGGCTTTACAAAATTGTCAATTTAAAGAACTCAAGAAGTGAGAGGTGGTCACCTGAGGTTGCCTTGGCATGGCCAGATCAAATAATTTCTCACCTGTAGGCTTAACTTTACCCCCACACCTCGTTTAAAGTCTAATTAACTTATTAGATGAAGAGTTTGACATCTGAGCAAGTTTCTTCATTTGCTTCTTGTTGACTTCATCTATAAAATTAAGATGACTATATTGAGTCCTTAGTTTAGAAGGCACCTTAGCCTCCTGAAGAATAGATATATTCTATATGTATATTCAGGGAAGGCTAGTACCTCTGGTATGAAGGCCCTGAGCCCTTTTGAGGCCTGCTTTCCAACTGTAGTTTCCACCTGATCCACCCAACTCTCACTTGTGACTCCAAGAGCTGTAGCAGGTGGCCTGGACACACCCCAGCAAACACTTTTGGCAGAAAGCTATATCAGGCTGAGGTGAACCAAGGATCTCAAATCCTTCAATGAGTTAGAAAGTGTGACTATCTCAAGCGTGTGAAAACTTCCCTCAGAAGAATGGATATTTGAGAACAATCTGTTTCAATGGCCATGAAAGCAACTGAAGCAGGCATTTGTGGAATGTTAAGAGCTTAGTGAGATATCAAAGATACTTAGGTCTATCAAAAACATCACTAGTCATCCTGACTTTGTCTTGCCACTGAACTTTGATGACTCTAGAGAAAGCCTCATTTAAGTCTAATTTATATGTGAAGCAAAAGACATTAACCATAGCATTTTTTTTTTTTAACTATTTTTACCTATCTTAAAGTCCTGTGGCATCAGGCAAGTAACAAAATAGTAGGTGCAGTTACATCGGGAGCTAGAGTTACAATGCTGCAGATAGATAGCCCATGCCATACAGCTGTCTTCTCAATGGAGGGAGCAGTGGGATTTGGTACTTCCTTGAGTGTCTGAACAGACTTTTAAAAGGATTGAACTGCTTACCTCCTGGTATGAGAAAGGAGATAGAAGAGGTGCCCTAAAAAAACTGTCTGCTTCACCCAATTCTGACCTACTTGCCATAGTAGATAGGGATCCCATCCTGCTGTTGAAATACCAAAAAAAAAAAAAAAAAAAAAAAAGGTAAAAACTTCTGCAAAGATGATTCTACTCCTCATTAGTACATGGAATTTGTCCATGCTTTTGTGAACAACACAAAATCCAATAAGATTTGAAAATTCTTGTGAGAGAATTTAGCAAGTATCATACCCAAATAGCAGCACTGGTTGAAAAAAAAAAAAGGTTGGCAAATGAAAAAATTTTGAATATTGTGGATAAATTCTCTTACCTTTTTTTTTTTTAAACTTTTCAGAGATGTACACATAAATGATGAAGTTGATGCACACATTGTGAGAGTTAGCTCAGTGTTTGGGAGACTCTGAATTGATTATCAAACTGAAAATTTACAGAGTCATTATGCTGATCCCATTGTTGTGTGCCTGTAAAACCTGACAGTACATCAGCATTATGCCAGGAAATAGAATAGATTCCATTTGAATTGTCTTAGGAAAATTCTGAAAATCACCTGGCAAGATAAGGTACAAGTCCTTTTTCAAGCTAAACTGCCAAGCATTCAGCCCCTATTGCAGAGATCACATCTAAAGGACTGGTCATATTATTTGAATGCCAAAGGTATGTTCAACTAACATACTATTTTATGAGAACTCATGCATAAAAAACCACTCACATGGCAAATGTTCTTCAGAAGAAAAAATACAAGGATGTTCTCCAGATCTCTTAAGAACTTTGGAATTGATTACATGATGTGGGAGACACTGGACAGTTGTCCAGCATGGTGTACCTATATTAAATAAGGCACTATGCTGTATGTATAAAGAATTGCAGTAGCTCAAAAGAAATATGAGATGTGCAACTTTAGACATACCTCCACTCCAAATGTTTATATGGATTATATAGGCCTGATTCATGATAGAGCCTTCTGAGCTCACATTGGTATGATCAGCCATAATTGGACACACTATATCTTTTTTTTTTTTTTGAATTTTTTATTTACAAAACATATGCATGGGTAATTTTTCAATGTTGATCCTTGCAAAACCTTGCGTTCCAAATTTTCCTCTCCTTCCCTCCATCTTTTCCTCCAGATGGCTGATATGTTAAATATGTTAAAATATATGTTAAATCCAGTATATGTATACATATTTATACAGTTATCTTGCTGCATAAGAAAAATCAGATCAAGAAGGGAAAAAAAAACTGAGAAAGAAAATAAAATGCAAGCAAACAACAACAGAAAGAGTGAAAATGCTATATTGTGGTTCACACTCAGTTCCCATAGTCTTCTCTCTGGGTGTGACTGACTTTCTTCATCACAAGATTATTGGAACCAGCCTGAATCATCTCATTGTTAAGAAGAACCATGTCCATCAAAATTGATCATTTTATAATCTTGTTGTTTCCATGTACAATAATCTGCTCATTTCAATCTGCTGATTTCACTCAGCATCAATTCATGTAAGTCTCTCCAGACCTTTCTAAAATCATCCTGCTGATTGTTTCTTATGGAACAATAATGTTCTATGACATTCACATACCATAATTTATTCAGCCATTCTCCAACTGATGAGCATCCACTTAGTTTCCAGTTTCTTGCCACTACAAAGAGGGCTGCCACAAACATTTTTGCACATGTGGGTCCCTTTCCCTCCTTTAAGATCTCTTTGGGATATAATCCTAATAGAAACACTGCTGGATCATAGGATATGCACAGGTTGATAACTTTCTGGGCATAGTTCCAAATTGTTCTCCTGAATGGTTGGATCCGTTCACAGTCCCACCAACAATGTATCAGTGTTCCAGTTTTCCCATATCCTCTCCAACATTCATCATTATCTTTTCCTGTCATCTTAGCCAATCTGACAGGTATGTAGTGGTATCTCAGTTGTCTTAATTTGCATTTCTCTGATCAATAGTGATGTGGAGCACCTTTTCATGTGACTACAATTTCACATCATTTCCTTTGACTATTTATCAATTGAAGAATGGTTTGAACTATTATAAATTTGAGTCAGTTCTCTATATATTTTAGAAATGAGGCTTTTATCAGATCCTTTGGATGTAAAAATGTTTTCCCAGTTTATTGCTTCCCTTCTAATCTTGTCTACATTAGTTTTGTTTGTACAAAAACTTTTATAAAATTTTATTTTATTTTATTTTATTTTATTATAGCTTTTTATTTGCAAGCTATATGCATGGGTAATTTTATCTCACTGACAAACCTTTTATTCCAATTTTTCCCCTCTTTCCCTGCTTCCTCTCCCCCCAATGGCAGGTTGACCAATATAGTGTACAAAAACTTTTTAACTTAATATAATAAAAATTGTCTATTTTATGATCAATAATGATCTCTAGTTCTTCTTTGGTCACAAATTCCTTCATCCTACACAAATCTAAGAGGTAAACTATCCTATGTTCTTCCAATTTGTTTATAATATCATTCTTTATGTCTAGATCATAAATCCATTTCGATCTTATCTTGGTATACAATGTTAGTTGGGTGGGTCTATGCCTACTTTCTGTCATACTAGTTTCCAATTTTCCCAGCAGTTTTTGTCAAATAGTGAATTCTTATCCCCAAAACTGGGGCCATTGGATTTGTCAAATACTAGATTGTTATAGATTGACTATTATGTTCTGTGAATCTAACCTATTTCACTGATTCAACTTCTCTGTTTCTTAGCCAATACCAAATAGTTTTGGTGACTGCTGCTTTATAATATAGTTTTAGATCTGGTACAACTAGGCCACCTTCATTTGCTTTTCTCTTCATTAATTCCTTTGAAATGCTTGCCCTTTTGTTCTTCCTGATGAATTTTGTTATTTTTTCTAGGTCAGTAAAATGGTTTTTTGGGAGTTTGATTGGTATAGCACTAAATAGATAGTTTAGGTAGTATTGTCATCTTTATTATATTCACTCGACCTATCCAAGAGCACTTGTTATTTTTCTGATTGCTTAGATCTGACTTTATTTGTGTGGAAAGTGTTTTGTAGTTTTGCTTATTGTTCCTGACTTTCCCTTGGCAGATAAATTCCCAAATACAATATACTATCAACAATTATTTTAAATGGAATTTCTCTTTGTATCTCTTGCTCTTGGATTTTGTTAGTGATGTATAAGAATGTTAATGATTGTGTGGATTTATTTTGTATCCTGCAACTTTGCTAAAGTTGTGGATGATTTCTAATAGCTTTTTAGTTGATTCTCTAGGGTTCTCTGTGTACCATCATATCATCTGCAAAGAGTGATAATTTGTTTTCCTCATTACCTACTCTAATTTCTTTAATCTCTTTTTCTTCTCTTATTGCCAAAGCTAGCATTTCTAATACAATATTGAAAGAAATAGTGATAATGGGTAGCATTGTTTCACCCCTGATTTTATTGGGAATGGTTCTAGTTTATCCCCATTACATATGATGCTTGCTGATAGTTTTAAATAGATGCTACTGATTGTTTTAAGGAAAAGTCCATTTATTCCTATATTCTCTAGTGTTTTTATTAGGAATGAGTGTTGGATTTTATGAAATGCTTTTTCTGCATCTATTGAGATAATCATATGGTTTTTGTTAATTTGGTTATTGATATAGTCAATTATGCTAATAGTTTTCCTAATATTGAACCAGCCCTGCATTCCTGCAATAAATCCTGTTTAGTTGTGATGTATTATTATAGGGATAATTTTCTGTAATCTCTTTGCTGATGTTTTAAGATTTTTGCATCAATATTCATTAGGGAGATTGGTCTATAATTTTCTTTCTCTGTTTTTGTCCTACCTAGTTTAGGTATTAGTACCATGTCTATGTCATAAAAGGAATTTGGTAGGACTTTTTCAATCCCTATTTTTTCAAATAATTTATGTAGTATTGGAGTTAATTGTTCTTTAAATGTTTGGTAGAATTTACATGTAAATCCATCTGCTCCTGGGGATTTTTTCTTAGAGAGTTGATTAATCACTTGTTCTATTTCTTTTTCTAAAATGGGACTATTTAAATAATTTATTTCCTCTTCTGTTAATCTGTGCAATCTATATTTTTGTAGGTATTCCTACATTTCACTTAGGTTGTCAAATTTATTGGCATAAAGTTGGGCAAAGTAACTCCTGATAATTGTTCTAGTTTCCTCTTCATTGGTGGATAGTTCTTCCTTTTCATTTTGGAGACTAACAAACTAAAAGTTTATTTATTTTGTTGGTTTTTTCATAAAATCAACTCTTAGTTTTATTTATTACTTCAATAGTTTTTTAGTTTCACTTTTATTGATTTCTCCTTTTATTTTTAGAATTTCAAGTTTGGTATTTGATTGGGGGTTTTTAATTTCTTCTTTTTCTAGCTTTTTTAGTTGCAAGTTCAATTTATTGATCATCTCTTTCTCTAGTTTATGCAGGTAAGCCTCTAGAGATATAAAATTTCCCCTTATTACCACTTTGGCTGCATTCCACAAATTTTGGTATGTTGTCTCATTATTGTCATTCTCTTGGATGAAATTATTGATTGTGTCTATGATTTGCTGTTTCTATAATATCACTCTTTATGTCTAAATCATGAACCCATTTTGACCTTATCTTGGTATATGGTGTTAAACGTGAGTCAATGCCTAGTTTCTGCCATATTAGTTTCCAATTTTTCCAGCAGTTTTTGTCAAATAGCGAGTTCTTATCCCAAAAGCTGGGGTCTTTGAGTTTGTCAAACACTAGATTGCTATAGTTATTGAGTATTTGGATGCACTATACCTTAACTACAATACAATGATGACATTTTGGTACTCTTCAAGAATGAAGGGCAGCAACTTCTCTTACAGTGATTTTCAAGGAAAGTTCTTTCCATCAATCCATAGGAGTTTATTAAACATCTTGCTGTTTTCTAGGCACTGCTCTAGGCACTAGAGATATAATTACAGAAGAGACAAAAATCTTTGCTCTCAAAGGTTATACAATAATGTTCACTGATAAGTAAATGTATCCAGATACTAGAGACAATGTCCATTGGAAAACAAAAACTTTAGAGTGTCCTCAAATCCCAAGAAAGGAGAGCTGGTTCTATGATGGACTATACTTAGAAGCTAATCTCAACTTTTTCTAAGAGGGACAGAGAGAGAAATCATGTGAGAGCATTCCCCTGAGAATCAGTATACTATATAAGAAATAAGATCCTAGCTTCCAGAGAGGGATATAACAATCACTGTTGCCAGTAGCAGTAGCCTATAACTGACTGGGATTTGCCATGACAGCCACTGGAGAAAAGTAGCATCTCATAGCAAGAGATGAGAAGACAGGGACTGTGTGATCAATTCCTACACCAGAGTCCCAAAGTAGGCAACCAAGTTTGCTGAAACTCTTTCAACTGCTGACTCTTTCTCATGCTACTCTTCTCTTTTCTAGTGCTTCTGTGTTTGCTCCTTGAATCTTTGTTTCTTAGGAGTTTACTTACTCTCCATTTCTTTTCAGTTTTTAAAGCAGCATTTTGTCAAGATAACTGGTTAGAAATTGCATCATTTATCTCTATGATTCATCCCATAGCCATCATTCAGGAAAGCAAGTGCTGTGGAGAAGGACCATGCATCTCCACAAACTAGTAATCAGCTGTTACACACAGAGCAGACAAGTCAAGCTAATCAAAAAAGCAGGACACCCTAACAGCAAAGAGATGCCAGAAAGTAAAAACACTACCACCTCCCCTATATCTTGATAGAGGCAGCTCAATACCCTGAACCCAAGAATATGGGAATAGCAATGCTTCTAGCCTAGTATACTTAGATATCATTCTGGGAAGCAACCTCTTGGCAAATGTGCCAGTAGCCATAACTACTGAAGATCTTGGGGAAAAAAAAAAAGTTTTTCCCACCAATCTTTGCCTTTGTCAGATGGTTCAACATCAGAAACTGATATAATTTTATCATTTTACATTTTTTTTAAAAAGCATTAACATCTGTTTTGTTTGTAGCACTCTAATAATCATGAGTTGATTATCTTTGGTTAGCCTCATTAAGCTTCTATCTTCTTTTTCTATTTAACGTCCAGGCTCAGCAGAGTGCTATGCACATAAGTACTTAATAAATACTTCATTTCTTCATTCATAAATTCATTGAATTTATTCAACAAAGAAAATAATAGAGTGGGAACACCCTTTGGAGAGAGGGAAGGATAAATTTTTAAAAACTGATCTATTTTCCTATCTGAAGACTCAAGTTGAGCAAAAGAGAATTATCAATTCAAATTTTTACACCTTCCCGAGACCATTAAAAAACTGAGACTTTGATTTTCCTGGGCAACAAATTAATAATAACTTGGTTGCAGCTTTGATAAGTTGCATGACCTAGTGGTCATGGTCATTTTCTTACCCCTTGTTTTGGTTAGATTTAAAGGAAAACCATGTTCTCTAAAAGAGAGGACAAAAGTAGCTGAGTAATAATAGTGACCACCAAAGGCTCTCAAAACAATATATACTTTTCTCAACCCTCAATGCTAGGTTCTCTCCCTCTCTCTGTATGTGTGCATTTATGGGTATAAAAGCACATCTATATACAAGCACACCTATATACATAGGAACATACAGATATACATGTACTATATATGTAATTTGGTGCTCTCCTACACATAACACATACAATTGAGGGAATCTGGTGAGTACCTGAGTTGAGCTTTGGAGGAAGATAGGGATTTCAAGAGGTGAAGGTGAGGAGAGAATGAAGGATTATAAAATGTACTTGGGCAATGATAAAATGTGTATGGGAAAAAGCAAGGCAGTCAATCTATCTGAGACACTGAATGGATAAGAGAAAATAATGCATAAATCAATCAGTTTGGAAGGATAAATTGGAATCAGATTATGAAGGACTTTGATTGCCAAGGAAGAATTTGTATTTTATCTTAGACACAATTGAGCCCAGTGAAGCTTGTTGAACAGGAGATGTAAGTCACATGGTCAGAGCCATGTTTTTGAAACGTCGGTTTTGTAGTTATGTGGAAGAAAGATTGGAAATAGGAAGAGATACAGGGAACTTAAATTCTTTTGGGTGTTATTAAGAGAAAAGAAAAAAAATTGATTTAATTTTTCTGGCCAGTCTTGCTCTCAAATCAACCAGCATTTTAAAGTACATCATTAAAGTGGGTATAATATTCCATACTCAGCATTAGAAACGGGTGCTGAGAATATATATAAGTAAAAGACCCTTCCTGATCCTCAAGAGGGAAATTAAAAGGGAAAAAAAAATTCTGGAAACTAAATTATTTCTCTATTCTTAATGACAGCTGGAGGACGAATAAAGGGCAGATGATATTTGTGATGCAACCATATCCCAAAAAGGATAATTGAAACATTTTTTAAAGCATGTTTCAGAAAGAAACAGAAAAATGCAGAGGTGGTAATTGAAAATAAAGTATTGCCTTATACATTTTTAAACAGTATTAAAATGATTCATTTTAATACAATCTTCCTCATATGCTTTATTTTCTATTAGAAATGCTCCTATTTTTGGTCGAGGTGCTTTGCCAAGGAGAGGATGGGTAGCAGAGAACCAGAGAAGTAAGTGGCTAGCGAAGGATGTAACTAACACAAGATGCTGAAAGCATTCTCAATCTCAAAGGACCTCAGATTGTACAATACAGATACATAGCGAAGGAGAGCAAGAACACATGTTCCAGGCTCACTTTGCAGTACAATTTTCCCTTCTTGACTTTCTCTTTGTGGATCACTATTCTAGTTTTGCAGTCGAAGGATATGGTAAAATAGCAAGGAACACATATAAACACTAAAGACACCAAGGAAAAGAACGAGGACATAACGCTACGCAGCTCCGCTGAAGAAGACGTCATGACGCACGTTCGTTTTGCCGCGCTCCGCCAACCCCCTTTCGCCTACTGCCTGTGGACAATACCGCCGCCATTTCGTACGGAAACGTGTTGCGTCAGATCACCATTTTAAACCGGATCCGGGAACTTCGGGTATATCCGATTCCGGCCGGAAGCTGTTCTCTCTTTTCTTGCTGGCCTGCTGCGTGGAGGAGAGTTGGCTACTCTCTCTCCGTGCAATCTGGATCCATCCTTCTTTCTGGAGCGATCCCCGAGGTCAAGTCGTCATGACTGAACAGATGACCCTTCGGGGTACCCTTAAAGGCCACAATGGCTGGGTGACCCAGATCGCCACGACTCCTCAGTTCCCAGACATGATCCTGTCAGCCTCCCGAGGTACCGCGCCCGGATCACGCCTGCGAGGGGCGGGGGGAAGGTTAGGAGAGACTGTCTCACTGACCAGGGAAGATGGGAGAGGCGAATGCTGGAGGAAGAACCGCAGGGTTCGGGAACGTGGAAGAGCACTTGTAATGAACGGTTAACTCGGCCCTGGTTGACGCGGCAAAAGCTCCAGCGTGGGGGTGGTGGCGGGACGAAAGTGGAGGGAGAGAGGGAGGGAAGAGAGTACTTTGGGAAAGAGCACATTACTGGATGAAGCTAATCCTAAGGGAGAGGGGAGCCCAGTCCTTGTGTAAGGGATGGGGCGAATAATAGTGCCCATAAAATTGCCTCGGGGGGGAAAAATGCCAGTATGGCGAGTGGTGAGGTTTTTTTAAAGCATTCTCTTAGGATACTGGAATGGATGGAAAGGGACTGTGCTCTTGCATGTTGGTTGCAGGGGCCGATAGGTGACGAAGTGGATTACCTGCCATAGAGTCAGTAGAATAAGAGTTCGAATCTGGCCTTGGACATTTATAAAAGAAAGTTGGTGGTTTGATGGTTTTTCGACCCGGCTTAGGGTTGTAGAAAGGGTAGTGCGCCCATGTTTACTGAAAAGAAGGGAGGCAGAATTAGTCTCATTCAAGGAATGCCAAGCCGAGTGTCCTGATTTGAGGACCTACTTTTTTTCCCTTTGAAACCCAAGCCCCATTTTATGATACTGGGCCCACCCCCACTTTGACACCCTTCCCTCACCACACACTTCTTTCCAAAGGCAAGAATCTCTGAATGGAGTGTGTGAATCCCGATCTTTGGATTCCCCTTGTTTCTAGAGATTTGGGTCTTGGATTTTCATTTTAATAAAAACCAGGCTTTATTTCTAACTGTGTCTGGGCCTGTTTCTGTAGTTTGGAAGTAATTGAACTAAGATCTCTGAGCTTCCTTCCAGCTTTATCATTAGAATGTGTTTTAGGGTACTATTTTTATTAATGGGGCTCCAACATAGACCACTACCGAATTTCTAGTGTTATTACTTGACTTTGTGCATTTAATCTTGTTCTCATTTGTATACCTGATATATACCAAGATAACTTGATTGTCATCTTTATGTGTCCAGGACCTAGAACTTAACTTAATTTTTTTTAGACTTTTGCTAGGGGAATAGTTTAAGACAAAGATTTGTAAAGACAGCAAGTAATTTTAGGAATGAGGAAGACCTTGGGTGTGGGGGGGGAGGAATGGGAGAAGAGCAGAGGAGGTTGGTTGTCTTTCAGGGAAGTGTTCTGGGGCCAGAGAGAAGCAATGATGATTCTAACATGCCATCTGATTGCTTGTGCTGAATACAGAGGCTGTTTCTGAGCTTCTGCCTTGTCCTGTTACTATCCTGATGAACTAATTTTTAATTCACCTAGTTTTAATTAACTTCTATTTAGTGCCAGGCACTTTTCTGAGTTTTGGAGATATGAAAAGGGCTAGTTCTAAAAGGGTTGGATAGTTTTGCCAGGCCTGGCATTATGTAGTGATTTCATGAAGTGCTCTTGTCAAATCCAAGTACTGGATAAACAATTTTCCTTTGGAATATTGTGATATATTGAAAAGTGTTATGGATGGGAGTGAGGAGACCTATCTGGTTCTAATTGTTCTGTAACCTTGGTTAAATCACTTAACCTCCTAATTTAACTTAAACCTCTTTGGGGCTAAAAACTATAGGAAAATCCATTTTTTCCATGCCTAAAATGAGATTATTGGGGACTTAATTGTATGTGAACAATGCCAAGTCTCTTCTCCAATGTTATCAGAATTAATTGCAATTAATGACTATATACCTGAAGCCATTTTTGTGTTTGGGTCACTGCTAAGCTTAGATCAGTGGGTCTTTTTAAAGAATTTGCAATTGATCCCGGGTTATTTCTATCTTCTGAATCCAATTCTCCCTGTGCAACAAGAGAACTGTTTGGTTCTGCACACATATATTGTATCTATACTGTGACAGTCAACATGTATAGGAGTCGGGGAAGGGGTATGGGGAGGGAGGGGAAAAAAAAAGAATTGGCAATTAAGTCAAGCTTTTAGAGAAGATCTAAGACTTAGAAAGTACAAAGAATGTTTAGGAAATAATATAGTCCAGGTTTGGGGGACATATATTAAGGAGTGTGAGACTGAAATGGTAGATGAAATAATACATTATGAATTCTAGGCAAAGGAATTTGACTAATTGGCTGGCCGGAGATTGGAAACAGTCCAGTGTGGTAAGAAGGGGGATTCAAGAGAGTATAGGTTTGGGGGTGAGTGATGCTATTCAAGCTTCTAATCTATGCTATTAACCTTTTGAACCCCAAACATTAAAATGGGTGTTGCAGAAATTGCTTGAAATCCAGTTGAAGCCAAAGTTTATGTGAAGTAATGAAAAATATAAAGTACTTAATTGAGTTATGATCTATTGACTTATAGCATTTGATGGGTTTTTTCCCCGAGACGCATGGTTTTTACATTTGTTTTTATGAGATTTTGAATTCCAAATTTTCTCCCCTCTGTCACCTCCTTCTACCTAAGACAGCAAACAATAGATTATACATGTATAATCATGTTAAACATATTAGTTATGTTGTGAAAGAAGAATCAGAACAAAAAGGAGAACCTAAAAGGGGGAGGGGGAGAGAGAAAATAGTATGCCATAGTTCTTTCTCTGGATTGTATAGCACATTCCATCATGATGAGTTTGTCATTTGGGTTTTAGAGAAAAAAGATAAATTGGGTAGGTAGAAAGCTTGAATGAATAAAGGGTGAGGGCAAGTTTCTTAGAACAAGTACCATGAGGACAAGGAGAGTCTGTATTCTCTAAAAATGCAGATAGATGTTATGAGTTGATCTCAAATTATAGATAGTTTGAGCAATAAGAAAATTAAAAGCATTTTAGAATCAAACTAATATTTACCCAACTGGTAAATATTTTTTTCTCTTCATTTGTTCCCTCCTATCCAGATAAGACCATTATCATGTGGAAGCTAACCAGAGATGAAACAAATTATGGGATCCCTCAGCGTGCCCTCAGAGGTCACTCACATTTTGTTAGTGATGTGGTCATTTCCTCCGATGGCCAGTTTGCACTCTCGGGCTCCTGGGATGGTACACTAAGACTGTGGGATCTCACAACGTAAGTACCTAGTTGAATGGCTATCTCTTAGGATAGATATTAAACCTGTGACTTTAGGTGATTTGAAGAGGGGAGAATTACAAATACTAGCTATGTGACCCTGATTGCCTCAGTTCCTCATCTGTAAATGAGCTGGAAAAGGAAATGGCAAACTACTCCATTGTCTTTGCCATGAATATCCCCAATGGAGTCACAGTTGGACACAACTGAAATGACAGAACAATGACATAAAATTGGTGTGTGTTGTAGGTGGCAAGATAATGGTAGTTTGAACCAAGGAAGAATAATCCTTGGGGATATTGAGTAAGAATAAAAGACAAACCAGAAAAAAAAACACAATAGTTTTATTTCTCATTTGAATTGGAACATTAGTTTTTATAAGGCCTAGATAGTTAAAGAAGTAGCCTGGATCAAACCAAACACATGGTAGCAGAGGGAATTGTTCGAAGGTCAAGAGACTTTGTCTTGAAAAGAGCTCATGATATCCCAGTGATGAATGTATGACATTGTCAGCTGATCTTCTTGGAGACTGAAGACAAGTCCTGCAATTCTGATGGGACCTTCAAAACTATAGGCATAGATTTTTTACAGTAAGACTTGATAGTATTCTTTCAAATCCCCTTCCCCCCACCACCACCCCACCCCCGCTTTATAACAAAGAAATTTAGGTGAAACAAAGTGACATCATCTGACACTGTATATATAAGATTTTGTACCTGTATTTTCCCTGTGCTTCCTTCATTCCCCAAATCTAGGGGGAAAGAAGGTATTTCATTGTGTTCTGAGACTAGTATTAGTCAGTGGGCCCAGATTTTCAACAAGGCATTCTGGCTAGCCTTATAAAGAAGGAACCATTTTTCCTGGTAGATTATAAAGATAACAGAAGGTCATTATAAAAGAAGGATGTGGGAAATTGTCTTGGGAGAAAGGGACTTCATGTGTTTTAGAGGAATACTGTTTTCTCATCTAGTGGCACCACCACCCGGCGTTTTGTTGGTCACACCAAGGATGTGCTGAGTGTAGCCTTCTCTTCAGACAATCGCCAGATTGTCTCTGGTTCCCGGGATAAGACTATCAAGCTGTGGAATACCCTGGGTGTCTGTAAATACACTGTGCAGGTAAAAAATCAGTACAGGATTTGTGTTAGGGTAAAAGACTTTGGGATTTATTGTACAGTAAGGTTAATTTCCCACTGTGATGCATGTATAGCTAGGGCAGGATGTATTTTTTCATCTAGTCTAAATTCTTTTGAGCCAACTAGAGTTGGAAACATAAGGCAATAGAACCACAGCCTTAGAACTGAGGACAGGAATAAGAATAATTGTGTCTAATTTCCCCTTTTGAATATTCCACAGGATGAGAGCCACTCAGAGTGGGTGTCTTGTGTCCGTTTTTCACCCAATAGCAGCAATCCTATCATTGTTTCCTGTGGCTGGGACAAATTGGTCAAGGTAAAAGTGATCAAGCTGCATCTACTAAAATTATTCTTAATCTGCTCCTGACTGGTGGTTTTTCTATATTTGGCAGTTAAAATTGTATGACTTTGATTAGTTCAAGTAGGCATGGCTAGAGATACTTTGTTGGTTATTTTAAGTTTGTTCAATTATCCAGTCATTGGCTACCAATTTTGTTTCATCTTATGGTTACTAGAGAAATTAGAGCTGTGACTATATTTACAGAAATTTTGTTCCAAAATCATGGGACTCAGTTCTGCAAACTGGTTATTTTCTGAACACTCCTAATACTTTTCATGGCTTCTTATTTAATCAAATTGGTAGGTGGGAGGTAAAATAACTCAAAATTAGGAAATATTCCCTAATAATTAAGTGGTTCTTATTTATATATTGAGCATCTAACAAAACTATGAAATTCAAAAGCCTGGTTACATTTTCAACTGTACTTTGTGGCCTAAATTAGCAAGTAACAATTTATCTGGTTGTTGGTTTTTTAAAGTTACCTGTTAAGGGGGGAAAAACAATCTGCTGCAAATGACTGATAGATTTTAAAGAGTACAAGTTTGTATCAAACTGCAGGCAATGTTGTGTCTGAGGAAGACAGATCCATTCTAAGTTGTTTCAATTGAATTTTCATTGTTGGACTCTGATTATCAGCCAGGAAAACTGAAAAATTGTGAATTGATTGTATGAATTGTCTATGCAGAGCAGATCCCTCTCTCTGAAACTTTTTCCTCTTTTGTATCTCTAGGTTTGGAACTTGGCCAACTGCAAACTGAAGACAAACCACATTGGCCACACAGGTTACCTAAACACAGTTACAGTTTCTCCTGATGGTTCTCTTTGTGCCTCTGGAGGGAAGGTATGGGAAATTAGAGGACCTTCATCCAAAAAACTGCCCAAGAGTTAAATATTAAAAAATCTTAGTTTGTGGTAATTGAGTTTCATGAGTCTTAATCTGAAAGGGATTCAGTTATTCTTGATGGAAACCAGTGCAGTAGAGTAGGGGCTGCTAGAAATGTAGATTCAATTTCAGTTACCACTACCTGTATGATTTTTTGATAGATCATTTAACCTCTTGGGATTTCTATCCTGGCTCCTTCAGCTTCTATAGGAAATTAAAGGAATTAAAGATTCACAGGCAGTCCTAGAGGAAGGGAAACTTGAATGAGTTGGGCTGGTTTTAAAGAAACGAACTGTATGGGAATATTTTTGATTTCTCTTTGTAGGATGGTCAGGCCATGCTGTGGGACCTTAATGAGGGTAAGCACCTCTATACTCTGGATGGTGGTGATATAATAAATGCCCTCTGCTTCAGCCCCAATCGCTACTGGCTCTGTGCTGCCACTGGGCCCAGCATTAAGATCTGGGTGAGTGAATGGATTTTATATTGTCTAGATTTCAGAGAAATGTTAATGAAAGGGGTCAAAGGCCATGGGAGAGCTGTGATGAACCCCAACATGCCATCTGAGTAATGCTGCTGAAAACCAGAGGCTGTTTCTGAGCTATCTTCTGGCACCCCAAGGTCTGAAATTAGAGAAAGCTGGGATGTTCCTAAACTGGTGGAGAGTATATAACTTTAAGTATATGTCTTATGTCATCTATCCTATATTTTTGTTAAAGGAAAAAAGAACATGAAGTGTCTTATGAAATAGTTTGATAGTTGGTAGACTGAGTCTGTCCTCACACACCTTGATATTGCCAAGGGCTGTAAATTGGGGATAATATCTAGCTTGACATGGTTGTGAAAATCAAATGAAATAAATAAGAATAAAGGGGGGAAAATGTATGTGTGTGTGTGGTATAATTCTAGTTGTTGTGAATTTCAGGACCTCGAGGGCAAAATCATTGTGGATGAGCTTAAACAAGAAGTGATCAGCACCAGCAGCAAGGCTGAGCCTCCCCAGTGCACTTCCTTAGCCTGGTCTGCTGATGGCCAGGTAAATCTTTATCCTGTCCTCCCTGACAGCTGATTGTCTCAAGGAAACCTTGGACCCTTCTTAGATAAACTCTCTCTGGGTTTGAGTGAATTTCTTGGATTGGATTAACATTCCATTTTAGGAGATAATATGCAAGTAGGAAAAATTCCACGTGGGGTGTATATATGTTTCCAAATTTCCAAGGGATGACATTAGCAAATGTGGTTAGAGAAAGGCTTCTTACTCTATAAAAGAGGAGGATTGCATTCTGGGCATGAAGATAATAAGGAATTTCTGATCTTGTGATTCTTTGGAAGTACTGTCATTGTTAAGAAATGGTGAAAGGGAAAGGTCATTTTATCTTGGAATTTATGTAGTTGTGACAAATTACATTTGTCTTCTTCTTGCAGACTCTCTTTGCTGGATACACAGACAACTTGGTACGGGTGTGGCAAGTGACCATTGGCACTCGGTAAAAGGGTCAATCGTAACTTGATATTTTGAAATAAAGACATTAATTTTTGCCTTCAAAAAAATGAAGTTGTTATTTCTTTGATTGGTTCTTCTGGTTTCTCGAAGGGTAATTTCCTCATTTTCTCAAGATAATTTTTTTTTTAAGCCTAAAATCTGGCAAGTGACTTTTGAGGACAGATTCCTAACTAAAAGCAAAGAAGATTGGGATTATTAAGAGAAAAAGTCTATGGATTTTTGTGGCAGAATCACTGGCTAATTGTAGTCATGGGAATAGAAAGAGCAGTCTTTTTAGTATGTGGGAAGTCGATCTTGATGCTAAAAAGTTATTTTTCTATTTGGGAACATGGTACTATTTTAGATAACCCTCCAGTAGCTCTTTTCCATCCTAGAGTGAACATAACATAAAATTATTTCTGTAATTATTACACAACAGGAAAGGGATTATCAACAATCTTTTCTACATTTAAACTATTCAGTGATGGTATAAGAATAAATGTATAATTTGAAATGAAACATATAGGATGAGTTAATAAGCACCCAATTGTAGTTTCAAAGTAAAATTGAAGTTTTTATTGGATTGTTACTTCCATGATAATGTCTCATTTAAGTAAGTACAGGGAATTGGGGTTATTTGAATGCTTTATAAAAACCTTCCACTAGTGTTTAGCTGGAATCCAATCAACAACTCAGTGGCCATAATTCAAGCACCTTTATAGACCCTTCTGGTGGCTTTTGGGGTAGGGTTGACAAAGGTGTGAGGGGAGGAGAATGGAGACTTAAGTTGTCTGCTATTCATAAAAGGTAATTTATAAGTCAAATGTAATTTTGGTAGATAGTAATTGATGGCCTTTTCCTTATGAGGGAATAAAATGGCATAGTGGTAAAATACCAGTGGAATTGGTATCAAGATCAGGGTTTGGATTGTGATTTCCTTACTGTGTAACATTGCTTGGGTCACAGACATCAATCAAGGTTTTTTTGTTTTGTTTTTGCTAGTTAACACAAGGTTATAAATAGACCCTCCATTTCCCAGGTAGGCAATAAATATTATCTTTTTGTGTGTCACCCAGCTTTTTGTAAAATTCAAGCAATGACAAACTTTGATGACTTAGAAACTGAAATATATTAAGGTTTCATGCTAAGTTGGAAGTAAAGGCTTTTTTTTTTTTTGCTTAGGGGAGGTGGGTGGGCTACAAATAAAGTATAGAAACACATATGAGTGTATCATGTAATTCTGTAACATTGGCCTATTTTGATCCAAGATTTCCTTCTGAATGAAAGCAGATAATTCAGCTTCTGTATAACCATATCCTTTAATTCACGTCAGGTCAAGTAATTAAGAAAACCATTACAAAGAATGACAGAAATCCATGAGCAGGAGAGTGGCCCTCTAGGCTATATTCCTAGCAATGCTAGAGTTTGTGTTTGGTTAAAAACAAAGTAGTTGGGTGGAATCTAGGGAATTCTAAAGATGTATCAACATTAGGCAAACTACAACATCCAGGGCTTGGGTCCCCCATTCTAGAAACTTAAGACTTGACACTTGAAGATTCCAGCTTTTGGAAACTGTCGGGTTTGTTGGCAATTTCAGGTCAGCCCAGAATCCAAAGTGAAACAAAGCAGCGCTGATTAACAAGTGCAGCAAGGAGCAGAACCTGACATTGGCACAGAACCTAATTCAGATTCCCCTAAAGAACTGCAGATAAAACCTGGATTTTCTATAAGGACTACTTAGAAGTAATCTTAAACAATATATACACTACAACAGTGGTATGAAGCTCAAGTGGAAATGGATCTCTATATATAAAGTTATATTGGCTTAGAAAATTACAAGTTAGCATCTGTTTTATTTTTAAATAGTTCACAATTCTGTTTGGGAGGTGCTTAGTTGTTTTCTCTTGAACTTGACATCACAGGCACATTGCACATACCCTAAGCATATTTTTTCTGCCTGTCCCCCAAAGGATATTGTGTGAGGCACAGGAAACGAATGAGACCTTAGCTGCAGAATTTGGGGATGTAGGGTGAAGTAAGGTTTAGAACAGGGGTCCTCAAACTTTTTAAATAGGGGGCCAGTTCACTGTCTCTCAGACTGTTGGAGAGCCGGACTATAGTAAAAACTTTGTTTTGTGGGCCTTTAAATAAACTTCATAGCCCTGAGTGAGGGGGATAAACGTCTTCAGCCCACATCTGGCCCACAGGCCAGTTTGAGGACCCCTGGTTTAGAAAATGAGACACACGAAAGCAAAAATGATTGGGAAAAAACGAAGGTAATCATGGATGAAGCTGGGAAAAGAGGAAAAGGAAATCCAAAGAACAAAACAAAAAAAATGAGAAGTCCCCATTTTGCTTCATAGCATTTATATGAGTGATCTTTGTAGGATGGGGCCACCCTCCTTAAAACCAGATTTACATGATCAATTTCTTCCAGTTATTTGCTGTTTCGCTACTTCATGCAGATTGGCACTCACTGGAAGAATCTTAACTATAGTGGCAAAGTAAGTGGTAATATGGATAAGGAAAAGCATTAAAAATTTAAAGCAATTAGAATGCATCTTAACCCAGAAGGTACAAAATAAAATCATACTTGATGCAACTGATAAACAGTAAACTTTTATTGTCCATTTCTACACAGAATTCCACTCCCACCCCTCAATTCCCTCCCCCCCCCCAACCAACCTCGGCTAAAGAGCAGTACAGAGAAAGGCAGGAGGCTAAGAAATGGGGTGGAGCAAGGGTTACTCTCAAATTTTAAGTGGAAGGTTCTAGAAAAATATAGACTATGCCCAAGACTTCTCAAAGGATCAAATTGATCCCTACCTCCTAGTGGGCTGCCAAGTAGGGTATGCTGCAAACTGGGGAGGGGCAAGGGAAATCTGGGCCTGAGAATATAGTCATATTTTTTGGTGACAAACTCCCCTTCAGAAAATGGAGGCAAGTGAGTAGGAGAAAAGAAAAAAAAAGGTGGAGACAATCTAAGGTGAAAAAGAACAAAACCATGAGGATGAAACCAATATGGTTTTGATCTGAGACAACTTGGAGGAATCCAGCCTTCCCATCTCTCCCTCTCAGCTACAGACAGTTGACAGGTATTTGAGGATGGGAAAGGGTCTCATACCATTAAAGAAAACAAAACAACAATATCCCTTCCCTAAATAAAATTCATTTAGGTAAAACAATACAGGTGGAATTGGAAAGGGTTAAGGTAGAAAATGGGGAAAGCAGATTAACAATTTTTCTTTCAGAGACCCAACCATAGAAAAGGATTGAGAGGAGAGACAAGGGAAGAAGATGAAAACCGGAGGTGGGAACATAGGAGAAAAGAATAGGGATGCAGAAGAAAACCAACCTCCCCAGCTTGAGGACCCACCCTTAACCTCTTCCAAGATAAAGGAAGTTTGGGGGAGGGGAGAGCAAGCATTGGGATGCTTTAGGGGCACAGTTTGATTCGAGTACCTTTGGAAATCACCCTGAAGAAGGGAAAGACCCTCTCACCCAAAAAGGCAGCTGAGAAAGTATGTACATGTCCTAGAGTCTCAGCATTATAGAAACCTAGTCGTCCTGCTTCATAGTCCAAGTATACCCCTAATCGATGTGGCTTGTCACCAGGGCTCAAAGGTGTCTGCTCAGTTGAGCTCTGTGCCTGGTACCGCTTTCCATTGGTGCCCACACACCATACCTCCCTTTGAAACATTGGCTGCTGGGGCAAATGGGGCCGTCTGCGGCGATGGTGGTGGCGGGATGGTGTGGCATCCCCACTACCACCCCCAGGACCCACTGCTGGTCCTCCCTTGTCCTTGTGACGAGTTGATTCACGAGCAGCCCCTACAGCCCAGCCACGCCGCCCCCCGACTTCTACCTCCCAATAATGGCGACCAGAACGGAAGCCCTGGGCACCCAGCACACAGCATTCAGCTGAAAATCGTTTGGGGTGATCAGGAAGTTCCTGGCGCCGCTCTGCCAGACGGACCCCACGTCGGTCTGGTGACAGGGCTAGAGCTGGATGAGCAGTATCAGGATCTAGAGTCAGGTCCACTGGAATGAAAAAGAAAGGGATGGTTTTCAAGTTTACTTGGGTCAGTCCCATTTCTTCCCTTTTCCCAACCTAGGTGTCTTTATTCAAAATTCTTACTCTCCTTCAAAGAACCAATCCTAAGTTGCATCCTTCAACTTCTCCTTTTTTTTTTTTTAAGCATAATTTTAATACAGGCTTTGAAATATTATTGCTATATTCTGTCCACAGTTCCAAAGTATCAGAAGGTAAGGGCAGAGGGAATATTATCCTTGTCCTAAAGGAATATCCTTCAACTTCTAACCATTTTTTGAGGACCTACGTAGCCTACATTAAAATCCAAGTGATCACCTATATATCTTCCTTTCCCATCAATTCTATCAATATACATATACCTTCCCCAAATTCTGGCTCTAGATTGTACAGGGATGAAGGAAGAATATTTGTGAATGCTCTTGTACCTCGGGCAGCCTGACAGAACATCCGGCTCATCTTCCTCACAATGGCATCTGTCAAGAAGTCATGACTGTGGGGATGACTGGGATCTGGGGACCAGATCTCTGGAGGTTGCTGCTGTACCTCCTCACACCTGGGAGAAGATCAGAGGTTGGTACCCATGGGAAAATAAAGGAAGAGAAAGGAAAGGGAAAGATAGGGGAGGAAAACTGGGATTTGAGAGAGAACATTTAGTTCCTGAGAAGAGAAGGATTCAGGGGGTGGGGATAATATATATAGGTCCAGGAAACGGGATAAGGCAAGAGCTAAACATCTGGTTAAGCTTATTAACAGGGTATGTAAGACAGTTAGGGCCAAGAAAATCAGATGCATTGGTCCTAACAAAAATCTGTATTCTGAAATTGAGGAATACAAACTTACCTGTTAAAAGTCTCCTTGATATCCTGAGAATAATAAGAGACAAAAAGTGAGGATAAGGAAGGGGAAAGAAAGATTAAAGTCAGCCCTTCACAGTTGTTTTTCCTTATCCCCCTAGATAGCTAACCCAAAACAGACCAACTTTGGGGATGTTTGAGAAAATGGAGGAGTTTTTAATTCATCTCCTCCAACCCCTTATCCCTCCCATTATTCAACCCATGTCCACTGAGGGTCTTTTCCATCTTTAAGGGGACCTAAAAAAAGCAATGTCACATCTCCTATTTACTTGGTCCAGTATTTTATTGTTTAGAACCTTTTCTCAAGTCTGAGTAAATATCCCACCTATTGAAATTTAATTCTATTACTTTTCATTCTGTAAAATAAGCCTTCAAATACTCATGTCAATTACTCTGGCTCCATTCTCTTTAGGCTGAATCATCCTAGTTTTTTCCTACTGCGGAAAGACAACCTAATAACAACCAATCCTTTAAGATGCACAATATTGTAGGGGAATAATAACAATAATGAGTAATACTAAAATTACTAATAACATAATCCAAAAGATACAATTCCAAGGTATCATTTCTATTTACTTTAGAATGTGTTTTATGATTTTGCTATCTCATCCCTTCCCCAACATTGAGTTTATCTTCCTAATTATGTTATGGAATACAGATTCATCTTAACAGCAGAAACCTAAGTATATATTGGGGGAAAGTAGCCCAGAAAAATGCTGAGATTGGAGAAAAGCTGTCTTGGGGAAAAAACAAATCTGTCACAGATAACTGCCTATTTAATGCCTCTCTTACCTTTCTCTCTTCTCCCAACTTCTCTGATAATTCATGACTCTCAACCACTATCATCATTCCATTTCTCTGTAAGGTCAAGGAGAGTTGCTAAAAGCAGCACAACCTTTAAGATTTGGCCCCAGTTCAGCTTTAAGCTGTCCAATCTTACCTTAACATCTATTTCTCTGGCAATTCTTTTATTTACCCTTGACTCTCTAATATATTTCTCCTTTAAACTTCCAATTTCCTACCCTCACTTACTGCATGATCTCTGCCCCTTGAATTACAGGATTCATCTGATAAGAGTTTCCTTTTACTACCACATTTAGACCAATACATTGAATGTCAGGAATGAATTGGGCCTTGGAAAGAGTATCTAGTCCAATCCTGAAATGAAATTAAGGGACACTAGGCCTAAGTTCCCTTTTCTGTAAATATAATTCCTCCATCTAAATGCTATACCCCATTTCTCTTAAATGCTACTTAATCATTTATAGCTTCTTTACTCTCCTTTTCCATATTCTCCTTTCTTTTGTGTCTTAAGAAAATACCTTTTAGATGACCCAACTATTCTTTCTACCCAGCCAATGTTTCCCTTCTTTGCCTCACTCCTCAAACATGGGATTGGCATCTATTGGCTCCACATTTGACATTTTTGTTTCTTTCTTAACTTGATACTCCAGTTTCCATTCTTATAAATTTATTGAGACTACTCTGAAGCCACTAATAACCTCCTTTGTGAAGTTTAAAAGACATTCTTCCTTGACTTTAATACTGATGACACTTCTTGAAATACTTTACTCCTTTGGCTTTTGTGATGCTGCAGTCTTCCTTTTTTGATACTTCTCAATCTCCATTAATCATTTTTCTTCTGCCTCCTAAATGTGAGTGAACATTAAAAATATTCACAGCCCTCCTCTATTCTTTCAGAATATTAATTTCTGTCAAAAAGTATTATCATCCTTCTAAGATCCTAAATTCTACTAGATTCAATAATTATTAAGCAGTTATTATATATAAAGATACAAAGATAAAAGAGAGCATAATTCCTGCTCTCAAAGAGTTTACTATGGAGGAAGGTGGAGGTGTATATTGGGAAATGATGTGATGTAAAAAAGGAGCAGAGTTTGCTAAATTTGCTAAATTGCTAAACTTAAAGTAGATACTTCCCTCTCCTTCAATCACTAAAGCCAATTTGTGGGAAGCTTCCTACACCCTCCTTTTAAAAAATGCCTCTCAGATTCCTAAACATAATTCCATTGTTCATACTTTCTCTCCTAGATGAAGTTTAGGTTTACTATAAAAGTCTTGCAGTTAGCTTCTGCAATCAATCATAAATCATAATTCACTTCATTCTATATAGCATAATATCTTACAATAGCCTAGCATGGTATGAGTATTAAAGAGTATGAAGGAACAAGACACTAAGTTGAGAAGTCCTGGGTTGTAGTTCAAATTCTGCCACTAACTATGGGCAAATTGTCTAATCCAAGATATCAGTGATTTGTCTGTTTAAAAAAAAAAAAAAGGCAGAAAGGGAAATCTGAACTAATTGATCTTCTAATCCATTCTATCTTCAAAATTTTGATACCGTACAGCTTTCAAAGTCCTTCATAATCAAGTCCTACTATCCAATTATATTTAAAAACTACTTTGTCAAGCTATTTTGGCATCAATCAGGTTGTTTATTCACTGTTACCTCCAATAAACTCACTCCTATCGCCAATCTATTGCACTTGTTATCCATGGCTGAAATGTCCTCTTTCTTCATCTCTATTTAATTGAATCCTGCTTTTAAAACACTTTTCTAAGAAGTCTGTGAAGTGATAAGTATAGTTATTATATATCCATTTTACAGGAATAAGAAATTGGAGGTCAGGGATAAAGTAATCCATGGCCACATATCAGGGATAAAGTAACCACGCGGTCACTACTTGGAGACTAGGCCTACCTGTTTTTTCCCCCACCTTAAAAACGGATCTTAGTCTCTCTCCTCTTCAATTCATTTCATGCATTGAAGCCAGATCAATCTTTCTACCTCAAGCCCTGTGTGACCCCTAAGCATTCCTGATACAATGGATTCAGCCCAGATTCCTTCACTAGATGTTCAAAGGCCCTCCACTAACTGGTTCTAAATTACCAAGTTTATCTCACACACTGACTAAAATCAAAATGGATTCAGCTACTACTCCAACATGCCCTTAATTTTTTTCACTTTTGTAATGTACAGCTTTTCACTATATAATACTTTCTACATGTCACCAATTCAGAATCCTACCTATCCTTCAAGCTCAGCCTTACAATTCACCTTCTTTCTAAAACCATTCCTAATTCTGCCTTACCCTGCTTTGAACTCTGATTACACTTTTTTTCTTTACAGATCTTTCATGGATTTTAGTTTGTATTTTATTTACTTAGGAACTTCCATTATTTCCATATCTGAGATTATGCCTTACTCTTCTTTTTCTCAGTAGAACCTAGAGTATAGTGCCTTGTACAAAATAAGTGAAATTAAATTTTTCTCTGAATTTAAGTAGTTCCCGTCTTCCAAACTATAGTTACATAGACATGCTGGGAAACAGGCCTTTACATTTATATACTGAAGCAAACATTTTGATTCCTATGAATTCTAGTGGGACCTAAAAGAAATTCTTCTTAAAAACTTTCTGTTCTCTTTCATACTCCATTTTTAAAAAGGTTTTTTTGAATAGATATATCCATGAGTTCCAGTTCTTATGCTAGATATATTCCACAATTTTAAGTTTGTAAATTCTAAACTACAAATAAGTCTTTTTAAAATGCTTTTTAGTACAAACCAATCTTGTCTAAGTGATCTAATTAAATGGAATAGGGTCCTGAGTCTATGCTGTATGAGATTAGTTACAGTCAGTGGGGATATATTTAGCCTGGAAAACAGAAAATTCAGAGGAGACAACATAGTTGCCTTTGAATGTTTAAAGGGCTGTTGTGTAGAAAAGGGATTAGACTTGTTTTTTCAGCAACTTTCAATTCCTTCTAATAACTTAACTATAAAGTATCAACCATCCAGGGCCGAACCTCCTCCTGATCTGAATTGCTATAGAATTTAATGTGACCACAGAAATACACATTTATAATTTTCTAATTTAGACTGGCAAAGACCATGACTCTTCACTCTGCTCACAGTGAATGGCAAATAAATACATACTAATGATTATATTTAATAGATTTTCAATAAATGCTGACTAAGGAAAAAAACAGCAGGAATAGAAAGAATTGTGATTAAAGAGAACAAAGGAAGAGGATATGGATAGTTAGATATGGAATAGAATTTGAAGTTGCCCCTCACCTTGAGCAGCCGAAGTCCCCCCTGTTGGCTTCGCTCTTGTGCCTCAGCCAACAGTCGACTTAGCTGTGTAGCTTGCTCTCCTAGGCGTCCCGCTGCTGCTCCTGCTCGCCCTAACTGGGCTTCATGCTGTTCTCTTAAACGCCGTTCAAGCCCAGCTTGTTCATCAGCCAGAAATCGTGCCAATCTTCCAAATTCTGATGCTACCGCTGCCAGCTCTGTCTTCATCTGACTCTAGGAGAAATAAAAAAGGGACAAGGAAATCACTTGGCCGTTCATATATCATGAGTTCACTTTTACCCCTCTCCTCTAATCCTGGCCCTTGCCATGGGATACCAAATCAAAGGTTTCTAAGTAACATGCTGAAAGAGTACTCACCAAGAGTCCATAGACCCTGCTTCTCATTTTTGTGATGATGGGAAAATCACTTAATTTCTTTGAACCTCAGTTTTCTCATTGGTAAAACAGGGAAGCTGGACCAGATGATTTCCAAGGCCTCTTCTACCCACTTAGATATATATATATATATTTAGTCTTTCTACCCTTCAATCCCTCTTCCCTAATATGCTCACAAAGACTCTCCTAGTATCACATTTTCTACACTAAACTTCCATTCTTCTCTAAAGCAGCATCTGGCCCCTGATTGCCACTCTATCTCCCACTATGGGACCCTTTCCTTCCCTCCCTGTTCCCTTATCTCACCAGTATCTGACTTCTTCAAATTCTGCTTCTACCCATCCTCTTTAGAAAGAGGACTCTTGCCTTGGACTGTGCCCATCCTCCCAATCACATACACCTGCCTTGAGCTCTGTGACCCTCCTCTCTTCCTTGGCCTTCAGTTTCTGCACAGCTTCCAGGTGCTTCCTCAATGGCTCCACGTGACCCTGCAGCTTGGCCTGTCACATGTAGGAATGGGACAAATATATATATTTTTTACAGAAATACATTATAATTTATCTCTACATAAAATACTCAGCTTCCCTTTATGGGCAGTGAAAAAAAAACTTCACAAACAGGCAAAAACGGCAGTGTATTACATTTACATTTACCTCTCACTTCTTTCCTTTATTGAGGCCCTGCAACTTTTAACTTTATAAAGGGTTGGCAATTTACAGTCCTTGTCACCATTGGAATCATATGGCTTCAGTACTCTTTTTATAAAGTCAGTCTGCACAAACATACATTTCTTCCCATCATCCCAGAAAGGGAGAAGACCTTGACACACTTCTTTAAAGGCTTGTAAGTCCTAGGTTTGCAGTTTTATTTTTAATGGACATTTGTTTTATTTTGGATTATTTAAAGTTAGGAGTAAAAGGAATAGGAAGGTAATTTCTCAACAAGAGTTAGAAAATCAGATCTAGTTTAGCTCTCCAGTTTTCACTTTCACAATGCCTAAATGAGATACTCTTTGTGAACAATTTAACTGAAGGTATTTTTTCTTTAAAAAGAATTATTGCATGGCCAGAACAAGAACATATGGGTGATACCAATGAAAATCCACTGACAGCTCAACCCTTTTCAAATTATATGCATTTATTATCTATCAATCTTCTACTCTCGTGTTTTCCCTCCCCTCTTCTCTCTCATCTACTTTGATGGTTACACAACAGTAAACCCTACTGGTGGTCCTCAGAGTCAAAGAGAATGAAAATTCTATGAAGTAAAAAAGGAAAACATTTCTCTCATAATAGTTTTATTTACAGTTTTTGATGAAATATTTTACAATAATTATATTAAGTTAGTAATTCATAATTATTAATCTGTTACAACTTTTTATAAATTCCTAGCTGTTGATATGATATTTCATTCTGTGCAACAAAGTTTGTCAAGAGCAAGAATCATATGTTGTCCTTTGTATCCTTCTCTTTCCCAATGAAATTCTGATACGGTATTTAGTACAAGTCTATATAGGTAAAACTCATAACATATTGCCAAGGGAACTTAAATTCAGGCCTAGGATTCTGCTAGGAGTTATGTCTGGAGAGAGTGGGCAATAATTCAATTTACTCTCAGAACCAATACCAATACTAATGAAATTAGTTTTTATATACCATTATGGAGGGTGCAGTTCAAAGTAGTGTGGGAGATTGAAAGAAAAAAAAGAAAAACCACCCCCCTCAGGCAGTTTACAGTTTTAGGTTATGTGCAGGGATCATGATATTTAGATAAACCCAACTTGGCCTCAAGATACAATTTACTATTATAACTTAACCCTTCAATGCCAAGTTCAACAAAACACAGTCAGGCCCAGGAATAAATGCAGTATCAATCGGAATGTAAAAGTGAGATCTCAATCAGAAGTCACCCAGAAAAGAAAAAAAAAAAAAAAAAAAACAGGTAAGCTAATGTTGAAAGCAACAAAGACATCGTGTTTCTTGCTTTTCAGTATATACTATCCGATTAGTTTGAACAGGTCAGCAAGCCCAGAGAATGAAGCAAGTGTGGGTCTGAAAAGCACCTTGCCCTTATTATTTAATATTACAGTATTACAATATTACATCTGACAAATGAATAGTCATCAGCTAACTTTTAATTTAAAGTGTTTCCCCAAATTGTTTTTGTCCTAATTTTGTATAATTTTCCATCCCTGCCACTAGGAGTTCTTGGGATCACTAAAATAACAGTACTTGTGAGGTAACTTGAAGAAAGTAGCAGAAAGCAGAAATCACTTTATTTCTCTAGGTAGGTCTTTCCTTATCTTTGTCTTCTAATATAAAGGTGAAGAAATAAGATTGACCTCATCCCACCACCCCGAAACTATATCCCTCTCTCATTCTCACCTTATACTCCTGCACCACTTCCTCCAATGGCACCACACTGTGTTGCTTGTGATTTCTTGATTCTCGGCATACCACACAGATAGCCTCTTCATCCACCTCACAGAACAATTTAAGGGCCTCTTGGTGCTTGGGGCATACTCCTTGTTCATTTCCCCGACTTCCTCTCCGAGGCGCAGGGTGCATTTGCCGAATTACCTGCACCATGTTGGCCAACTGTAGATTGGGTCTAAAGCTCCTACGTGGAAAAGTTTTCCTACACTGGGGACAGGTGAATCTACGCCTAGGAGCGGTGGCTGGTGGTGGAGGGGTAGCTGGCTCTAGCTCTTCCTCTTCCTCCTCATCTTCCTCTAACACTTCCTCGTCTTCATCTTCTTCCTCCTCCTCACCCCTTAGTTCCTCTTCCACATCCCCCAAGTAGTAGTCCAAATCTTCCTCTTCATCCTCATCCCATACATAATCCATGTTGTCCCAGGTAGGGCCATTGATGCTATTGGTCCAAAACTCCTCATCTTCCTCTTCCTCTACTTCTTCTTCCATATCCCCCTCGTACTCGTCCTCTCTCATAGGAGTGTCCCACCCACCACTGGCACCCACTGCCTCCACTTCTTCCTCTTCTCCTTCATCTTCCTCTTCCTCCCTCTCCTCCTCATCCTCTCCACCCCACAATTGGGTCACACACACCCTGCAGAAGTTGTGCCCACAGCCAATGGACACGGGATCAGTAAAGTAATCCAGGCAGATAGCACATACTGCCTCCTCTTGGAGGGTTTGGACTGGGTTGGGTGCCATAGCAACGGCAGCCATCTTAGTCTCAAATCAATCAGGGAAGGTTATAAGCAAAGGGTTAGGGAAGTCGGGAAGAGAGACTCCTCCTTAAACGCTACAACCAACCTCCCTTTCTAGACCCTATCTCTTCCTCACTCCCAACGGAGACCACAGAGACACCCTGACCCCAACACACACTCTATCGAATACACAGTTTCTAGCTCCAACAAGAAAGGAGCTCTAATTTCCAAACCTAATTGATAAATAGCCCTTCCCACCCCAAGTCCTACGCTGTAGAAGGGAATATAGCACTATTTTGGTCCCCTCGACTGTTTACCTCGTCTGGGTTCTGAATGCAAATTCTACCTAAGTTCCCCCTTCCCCCTCCTCATCTGGCCCCCTCCCCTTACACCTAACTCCTCCCCTTCACTTCCTGTATCCTTTTCGTGACTTCCGGGTTACGTCTCACATTCATTTCCTTCCACTTGGGACTCCTTCACTCCTGCTTTGGGCTGTCCCACCCCTCCCTTCTCTTCTACTCGCACTCTAAGCCAACGGGAAGTGACTAGAAAGAGGCGCCCGAAGCGGAAGCAGGGGCGGGCATAGAAAGTTCAAGTCTCTATGGTACTTATTAAGGAGGCCAAAGCGGTCTCTTTCGTTGGAAAATAACTCACTACCATCTCATCCAAAATGGAATATACGAATTTGAAGGAGGGAGGGGAATAGGAAGGATGACTCTGTTCTAAGCCATCCGTCAAAGCGTTTTAGAATCTTGCTAGCGTCGTAGACACTCTAGCCCCCAACGGAGCTGTTGGGCAGCTCTTCTCGACAGCTACCGGAAATGGAGTTAAGTTTTGGGGAACTGGAAAGCGAGTAGGGAATTTTACGCCTACGTTATTGTAAGCTTCCGGTCTCTCTAGCCCAAGGACTTTATGGTTAGGAGGACTCTGGGCGATTTCGCTGCGGAGGAATTTTGGGGAGAGGTCAGTTGCTTTTAAAATGAACCTCACGAAAGAAATTGTGTGTGGAAAAAACAAGATTAAGGGACTGAAAGACATAAAGTTGTGGCAGTTATTGGAAACCATTTGGGTCCATGCTTGTTGCAACTTTGCAAAGGAATGAATGGAAAAAGAATAGGTGTGAGAGCTTAGAGCATTAAAGATTTCATATTCCAAAGAAGTCGAGCTTCGAGCTTAAAATGCATTGAAATGGGGGCCCGAAAGCAGAGATGACATTTGGTCCGTGGATTTGAGAAAAACAAAAAGCAAAAAAACCCGGGAAACAGTTCAAATAAGCATTTCCTTTAAATTTAGCAAATTATAGTGAAGAACAAACTCGATAAAGCTTTTTAGGGCTTGGAAAAAAAGCAGAGTAGTCAGTTGGTTTCCGTAGTGTAGTGGTTATCACGTTCGCCTCACACGCGAAAGGTCCTCGGTTCGAAACCGGGCGGAAACAACTTTTGAAAGTTTACATTACAAAATTTTTCCTTCCTCATTTATCCTCTCTCCCCCGTTTTAAGTGATTGTTTTCTTTGTGTTTTCACTCCTTCCCCCACCTTATTATAGATAATGTGGGAGCACTAGAAAGGAAATGAGTATAGAGAAAGCAACAAAAAAGATAAATTTTTTGAACTAATGGAGAATCCTCCAGCCTCCTGAGATATGTGAGTCAAACTACTTTCCCAGAGCCCGGCTAGCTCAGTCGGTAGAGCATGAGACTCTTAATCTCAGGGTCGTGGGTTCGAGCCCCACGTTGGGCGCAAGTACTTTTGAGAAATAACTGCATTTGTTGTCTTTTTGTGTTTTTTCTTTTCTTCTCCTCGTCTCTTATATAAAAAGAAACATTACTTATGTATGCTACGGCAAACCCCAATTCAAAAATACTTAGAAATATCTCAAAATGAAGAACAGAAGTTTTATTAGGATCTCGCGAGAAATGGACAGTCCTCTTGCTAAAGTTCCAGAGTCAGGAGGGTCGGTCTCACAAAGATTGTGAGATAATTTAAATGGTCAGAGAAAAAAAAATTACAGAAACTATTCGCCCACCCACTAAAATCATTGGCAAACTCGACCTTTATTCTTTTATTTGTCTCTGGATTATATGTGGACTTCTGTGACACTAGGGTCTTGGTTTATGCAAGACTTGTTTCAAAAGAAAGGAGTCTGTTCTGCTTCTAAGGTATTTAATAGTCAATTTAAATAGTTTAAGGAGGCTCGGTTTTACCTCAGGCTTCTCTCAATCAACAAATAGAGATTAGCCAGTTTGTAGACTTCTGGAATATCTCCAGGCCATTAAATAGTTGGTCACATTCTTCTCTAAGCAGTTATCTCTTAAATGTTTCTTTTGGAAAGTCTTCTAACGATTAACAATCCTTTAGTGCTAAATGTGGAATTATCAAGTGATTATTCTGAGAAGTCCTCAGTTTCCCGTTTCATTCACCTGTCTATATCCTGTATCTTTCATTCTAGTCTCTGTATTTTTTTTTCTGTCTTCTATTTGCTTAATTGTCTCTGCTCCACTTTTCAGTAAGGAGGGGAACTTGGTGTAGACAACACCGGGTTGCGGGATAGGGGTACAGTAAGGAATGGAGAACCGGCAGAAGTGGCAAAAGCAAAGGAAATGAATAACCCTTCCAGCACCCTGACAGATAACTTTCTCTTCTGCGAACCTGTTCTGAACAATGTGCAGAAGAGGGTAATGGAGATGGGGTTGGGGTAAGGGATGTGGAAGAAAGAGCGTCAGGGGTAAACAGAGAACTCCGAAAACTGGGAGCCGCCCCACCCTCCTATTCATAGAGGAAACTCCTAGGTGATCTCCACGTACAATTCAATTGGAGATCTTGGCCTGGGGCATAATCACCACTCTTTATTGAATTGAAAATCAGCTCTTAATTGCTCCCTAGTCCCAAACCATAGAAGACTAATAAAAACTAACTCCATACTCCAAACCTTTGCTAAATTCCTTTTTGGAACTAGCAGTCTGGGAAATTGTTTCTCAGTGTAATAAACCCAAGTTTTGTCAGAAACCTCCAGGACTTCGAATTGTATAATTCTTTTGCAAAAAACCTGTGACACCGGCCTGGAGATTCCATTGCTGTTAGGGTATCTCTCACCCCTCATTTCTCACACCTCAACATTAGGAACAAGGTTTTCCCCCTTTTCTACTTCCTCATCCAGAAACCAACCAGTGTGGGAAATCTCAAAGATTTATCAAGGCCAAAATCCAATCAGACAAATTCTAAGTTTGGGTTAGTGGATGCTTTCTTGCTCTTTGTGTTTGCTTAAGCAGGTCTGGGGAAGTGTTTCTTCTAACTTTTATCAGATAGATGATATGGAAATGGATATATCTTTGACCAAGATTGAGTGATCCAAGTCTTGTACCCTAACACCCTCATTTTAATAAATCATGCCTGCCATTGTAATGTTTATTTTCTCATTATTAACCTATCAGAGTTGATTGTCATCCCTTCAGAAATACCTACTCTTTGAAGGACATATAAATTCTAAATCCACCTCAATGAGGGGTCTTTGATCTAAGAGAGATGGCCAAATGACCATCCTTTTATTAATAAACATCCTGGCCTTATTAATAAAATTAAATTACCCACAAACTATGTCTCTTGGAACTTTTTAAATCACAGTGTTAAAGTTCCATTTTCAAAAGTTCCAAATACCTTTGACCATAATCTAATCACTCATTATTTCATCTTTCCCTATGCCTTAAAATACTCTAATCTTGTTCTTCAGTCTTAAAGTGACTTCTATTACTGTTGACGGGGGACACTGAAACTGTTGTCCTTGACTTTTGGAGTGAACTCTGAAACTCTCCTCTGATGGAAGCCCACCCTTGGAGCAGTTAAGTGGTTTCATTAAAAATAGCCCAGGACCACTCCCTACTTAGCTTGAACTTAAGTGATCTTGATGAGATCTAGATTTAGGGTGGTCAGGGAATCAAATGAAGAGATTAGGCTTCCCTACACCATCTTGGGATTTGGTGCATGGGTAGGGAGTTTTGGGAAGCCCCCCTTCTGGCGGGACAAAGATTCTTATAAAGGAATTTACAAACCTGAAAAATAGATTGATAAAAGAGGTTTATTATAGGAATTGGGAAGTTCCTATAATAAACCTCTTTGCTATGCACGAATAGGAAGGCTAAATTCCTTAGTGGAGAAGTCCTGGCAGAGAAATAAAATTTAGAGAAATTCTCACAGAGAGGCATGAAGTCTCGTTAGGGAAATAGGTGAGGGAGATAAAGAGAAGGTAGCGCTGGATGAGAATATTTCAGCGGACAGTTTGCTATGCCAGGAAGAAAGAGCTTCCTTGGCATTTTAACTCCTCTGTTTTCAAAGAGAGTGTTTTAGACCGGCTCTTAAAAGAGTTTAGAAGTTTTGACTACAAGCCAAAGGGGGCTAGTGGAGGCTAGTGGGTAGAGTTCCAAGTCGGCTCTTTTTATCTACAAGCTGGGTTTCAGCTTGAGCTGGAATTGAGAAAATCTTAGATTTGAATGGGTGTTTATCCAATTCAATGGGATTGGTATCTCCAACTCTGAGTTGAGCTATCCCAACCTAGATTACAGAATGAAGCTGTTTGTCCTCGGACAGGGTCTTTCCAGTGGCAGTGTTTAAGGAGATTTTCTTCTTCAAGGAGCTTCAAGTACTTTACCTCTTGGCTCATTCCCAAAGTCAGAGAGAGGGAAAGAGAGAGTTTTGGGGCTCCCCTCGTCAATCTCATTTAGCTGGATATCTGGACCTGATATTTCTATGGAGTAGCTGTGATGAGATATATGAATGAGGTGTATGAATGAATGAATGAGATCCCTTCTGCTCGGAGGCAGACAGATTCAGAAGCGGAAAAAATTAGGTAACCCCAAAGGCTGTGACAAAAAAAAAAAAGGTTTTATTTTACACTAAGAGGCTTTTCCCTTAGCGGACCTATTTCTTAAAGAAGAAATATTTTGTAAAGAATGACTGGCAAAGACCCACTTTAAGAGTAAATCTGGGGCGGTTTGAATTGATAATCAAAGATAATCAGAATTTCTCAATTGAATGAAAATTTAGAATTTCCTGAATGAGGATGTGACTTACCAAAAGATCAATGGGAGTTGATTTGTCCTTGAATAATGTTGCTTCTCTCATCCTGGGAGATCAGGTCCTCTCTCTAGACTCTTTGGAGCCTGGAAAATCCTGATCTCTTCTTTTGCAGATCAAAGGGGACATGGTTTCAATGATTATTTTACACTGTTTCTATAGAGTTCACTCACATCAGCTGTACCCTCTATTGAGCTGAAAATTAGTCCAGGACCACTCCTAGTAGCTGGAACTTAAATGGTCTCATTCAACTGGAAATCTAAGGCTGGGGGCAGTGACAATGATGGGGTTCTAGTTGTGGAAATCCTCTTTTGGTCAAAGGTCCTTCATGAAAGAATTCACCAACCTGAAGAGTTTTAGGTGGCAAAAATGAAAGTTTATTCTTGGATGAGATGTCAGCTTTGCTAAGGACTGACTTCCTCAGTGGCAAAGTCCTATTAGGGAAATAGAGGCTGGCACTGAAAAGAGAATCCTTCTCAGCAGGCAGGGTCCTGGTAGCTATACTAAAAAGGCAGAGCATTTTACTTTTGACCTTTTGCAAAGAAATGAGTAAACAGAAACCTATTATATGAGCAGATCTTGGTGGAAGATGGGGATTGGGACAGTTTGAGCTGATCAGACCAGGATCTACCAAATGAAATTGCTTTGAAGGCTTTTTCAGCTTGAATTTGAATGGGCATCTGGCTATTAATGGGGGTGATTTGCCTTAGAAATGGCCCAACCTGAAAAACAGGCTCTCTCACAACTCCATGGAGCTTGGGAAGACCCTGATCAGCCAGGGGAGAGCTTGAGACCCCAATCACCCTAAATCATTGAAACCAGGCTCTGTCTTCTGCTTTGGGATCATGCTAGCTTCTGTTTCACCTTCTGTCTAATCTGACTTATTTACACTATGAACTTCCCTTTAGCGCTGCAGGTTAAATCTCTCTATGTCTTAGAACATGGTTTGTGGAGCTGAGAATGAGAATGAGACTTCTGGATCTCAGCATAATTAATGTTGAGAAGTAATTTCTTTAGAAGCCTATGAAAAATAAGGAAACAGAAAGGATCTCCTAGACCTGAGTAGCAAGTGAACTGAAATCATCACTCATTAGGGAAAATGTAGCCTCTCATTTTTGAATCCTCGTTGACAAAATTTTAGAGTCAATAATACTAAAAGTCATTTTAATTCTTTATTTGTATCATAGCACTTATAGTATTTGGACATAATAAGCATTTAATAAAGAATTATTGACTTACTGATAAATGAATATTTTTACAGTATTTTAAGGCTTAAAAAGAACTGTCCTTACCTCATGGTATAAGATGGAATCAGTAGCATCTCACACTGTATATAGTGCAAATATACCGTTTTACAGATGGAGAAATTAAAGCTCCTCTCAAGAGAGTTCATGACACACTAAGAGGAGGGATTTGCTTCTATTCCCTTTTTCAACAAATTTAAGTCCATCTAACTTTTATTAATGACCTAGAAGATTTGAGGTATTTTACTAGGAGTTCAGAATACAAAAAAATGAAATAAGGGATTTCAGATCAGAATACTAACTACTTCTTCGAATTTGCAATTCAACGTAATATATACTTCAGAACCTTCAAAGGCTTAGGTTCAAACTAGACCAAAGGCCTTCAAAGTCTTCAGCAGGTGTTAAATCATCTAGCCTTTGAATACATCCAGAGACTCCCGGCCTTGTAAAGAGAAAAAAGGCGGGGAGTCCCAGGGGAAGTCTCAATAAATAGTCTCTGCGTCTAAATTGGGGGGGGGGGAAATAGATACCTATCTATGGGGGAAAAAGATAGAAAACTTATCTTCAAAAAAGTTTTTTTTTTTTTTTAAATATGGGGAAGGGGGGGTGGAAGGAGGGAGGGAAAAAGTCGGAACAGAAGTGAGTGCAAGGGATAATGTTGTAAAAAAATTACCCAGGCATGGATTCTGTCAATAAAAAGTTATAATTATTTTTTAAAAAATTAAAAAAAAACAAATAAAATACATTGATAGTTTTTTAAAAAGTTTTTTTTAAAGGTTTAAAATGAGTCTAGTTCAGGTTGGCAGTGTCTTAAGTGAGTTTAAACTAAAAAGCGTGTACTGTTCTGTAGCAATTTTAAAAATTAAAAAAAATCTCATTAAAGATACATATTTAAATTATTGAAACCCTTTTTAAACTAAAAAATTGTATGTGTCAGAAGTGGGATTTGAACCCACGCCTCCATTCGGAGACCAGAACACTCAGAGAGGAAGGCAGTGCCTTGAGTCTGGCGCCTTAGACCACTCGGCCATCCTGACACGACGAGTACAGCCTTCCCTTTTAGCCTATTCAAGTGACAGATTCGTTTTTAAGAGCCGTGTTAATAAAGAGACGTGAAGCCTACGATCTTTGAGAGCAGATGTCACAGCGATTTCCAGAGGGAAATCTGTAGGAAAAGATTACAAGAAAACTCTCCGTGAAGCAGAGATCGGCGAGACCATAACAGTCATAGCAACCTCCGCATGGGGATCCAAAGGGATTTTTAAAAATGTTAAAATGGAGAACAAGACTGGGGGATCCAAAGATGACCAAAGTGAGACAGTTCCGGGAAGGAAAAAGTGAGACTCTTAAAATGTCATTATTTTATTTATATTTATTCCCATTAGACTGGGAACTCTCTAGATGCAAGGATTGTCCTTTTCCCTTTCTTTGTACCCTCTGTCCTTAGCACAGTATCTTGGTACACGGTAGAAGTTTAAAAAATGCTTGTTGGCTGCCTGGATATAGCTAAAGGACGAACCAGAGTCTTCAGAGAGAAATTAACCTCAGCCGCTGTACAGATAAACGTTATAAATAGCCACATAAACATCGAGTACTAATTGGGAAGTAGGGAGTTCCCAGACTATACAAAGAAGAATTAACACGAAAGGAACAAAGGAAAGAAAATAAACTGTCACTGAAAAGATAATGAAATCCGTTGTATGATGTTTAACTTCTGTCTCCGCATCATTGCGGGGTGGATCCTGAGCTGGTCAGGACAGGAATCCAAAGTTAATTCTCACTCAGCGAAATCTCAAGGACCGTGATTGACAAGAGAGACATCTTATCCCCAGGGAACTGAGAGGGTGGAAGTCACCCCTTCCGAGCCCAAGCTTGGGCAACTCCAGACCGGAAGAGATGTGGCAGACAATTGTCTTCCAGTCTGTGGTACCTAGGTACCCGTCCCTAAGCCTACAAAGATAGATCCCTGAAAGGCAGGGGTGCCAGAGGTGAGAGCGGCCCGAGGGAGATAGATCATCCGAAGCTGGGAAACACAGTTGCCCTGAAATCGAGACCTAAGCTGAAGCATCCTCTCCCACTTGGGGTCCACTTGTCTTTTGCCAGGATGGGCCCCCATTCCGTAATTCCCCTGGCAGGACTTGCACTTTCCCTCCAAAACTCTTTAGCTTTTTTTTTTTTTTTTAAAATCGTTTCTGCTTATTTCGTCTTTTTCTAAAAAGTCACTATTAAGATAAAGCCTTGATTGACAGCATTTTGAACAGCACTCTTTTAGGGGATACCCTGTTGCCTTTTGCCAAGAACAGAGTAAAGGGGAAAGCTAGGTATATAGCAATTATCATTTTAATCTCTGGAACTATCACCTGTGGGTTCCAGAGGAAGCAAAAAAAAATTTTTATTGGAACATAAGATTATAGCTTCTTAAAAACAGAAGGGAAAAAATGAATCCTTATACTATACTGTACATGAGATGAATAGGCAGTTTTCTAAGTGTGAGATTTAATAAATGGGCTGGAAAAAAACTTAATTTGAGGAAGTGGCTTTAGGCAATTTTTCTTTCCTTTATCCCTCTCTCTACGTTTAAAGAATTCCTTTATTCTGTTATGTTTAAAATGTTAGAGGGAAATGATTCCTGGGTAATGACTCATTTTCTTAACAACTAACATTTTAATAAAAGATTGTCACTCTCCTATGTCAAGACCTCCACATGTCGGTGGACTCAGTTTACATGCCCTTGGCAGAGTAGGTGTTCTTTAGGATGGTAGTCAATAGAATATTATAAGAAATTTTGATGGTATCCAAAAAGATATTGGGAATCCTGGGTAGTGTCAGTTGTCTCAAAATAATTTGTAGACCTAGACAACTACAAATCAAGAGGCAAAAATTTTATTATGCTCTTTTCATTGGGCTAAGTTTCTAATAAATTAGCTATTAAGGAGGGGGAGAGTAGAGCCTTACCTTGAAAAGAAGTAACCTTGGGGTGACATATATACCTTAGCATCACAATTGGATATAGTAACTATGGGGTTAAAATAATTCAGTAAGTGCCCCTCTCTGCTTGCTTCAGAGAATAACTGTGGGAATTTAAAAGGTTCCAAGGCAACAAAGGCCCACTTAAATTCAACAAGGGACAAGGGCACTCTATTGTCAAGGCTCCCCTTCCCCCCCCCCCCCCCCAATGGCTCATCTGGCTAGCAAGGACCTACTCTTTTGCTTTTTTATTTTATTTTTTTTACTTCTTTTGCTTTACTAATTTTTTACCCCATCAATTCTAATGAAGTCTTAGGGGTAATGACCAAGTCATTACCCAAGTCTTGGACAAAGAGATTTATCAATCTCAATATCACCTGTCTGACAAAAGGGACAATCCATATTTTCTTGAACTTATCTGAGTAAACACAATGAGCAGGAATAGTCTTGATTGATTTCTGGATGAGAAAGTAGAAAAGGGGAAAAACCTTGGTCCTGATTCAATAATTAGTTATTAATACAAGAGAGAAATAATCATTTCTTTTATTTAGAGGCTGTGATTAAAATTAACCTGTTGGAAGGATTTGGTTAAGAGTAGTATTAAAGGACTTCTCGAGAAACAAAGTACCCACTTTGTTGTAGTCCTTGATCAAAACAACTCATAGCCCCAAAACATCGCTAGATTAAGATAAATAAGGAGTCCTTAAAAAAATGTTCCTGGGGTAGGCAGACCCTGTAACCTACCTAAACAGGCAGACAGAAAAGTATTCATATCTTTATAACAAGAAAGTGTTTGCATATTATGTAATGACCATTTGTACTTTTGCAATGTTTCCGAAATCGTAATTCACTTTGTTGACTTTCCAATTTATCTGCATATATATATTATACATATATATGTGTGTGTGTGTATATGACAAATATACATATAATTTTTACACAGTTTGTATGCTCCTTGAGCCCCTTTGAGCTTATTGAAAACTAGACCCTGTTTTTTATGTGTATCTGGCAATGAGTAGCCTAAATATTGATTACTTCCATTTCACATGGCCTTTAACATCTTAGATTTAGAGTTAAAAGAGAACTTAGAAGTGATATGGTTACAGTCTTCCCCTTTTTTGAAGATAAGGGTCTGAGGCCAAGAGAATTAAAATGACTTACCAAAGATCCCACCAGAAGCATCTGATCAGAGCCTTTGTTTGTTTCCACTGTACTGTGCTGCCTATACCATAGGATGGGGGAGTGGGAAGGGAAATTTTATTTTAGGGCAGTGAAATTTAGAGGACACTAACAGTTTTATCCTGTCTTAGAGGACACTAAGGCTAAGGCGGGGACTTGGATCATTGTTTTTTCTTTTCTATCCTTCTTTGTGTCACAATGGTATGTAAGACTCAATTTCTAGTCTTAAAGGCAAGGAAGGGAAGGGGTGGGGATGGAAGTGGGAGGCAGCGCCCAATACTGCCAGTTTATACATAAGATTTCTCCCCTTCTGGTAGCTGCATTCTTCATCCTCATTTCTTCAGTAACAAAGAAATTTCTACATTTTCCAGGATATGCCACCTTAGTTTTGCATTGCACCTTAAATGATCTGCCCCCACTGTTATCTTCCTTTAAACCCCAGACAAAAATTCTTAATTAAGATATTGTTCCTTTTTGCGAGATGATATTAAGTAAAAACAAAGTCGTACGATTCAACAATCCCATAGAACTGAGGGTGCACGGGAGAAGAGAAAGAGGCAGTTGAAAATAGTGGGGTTTGTAGAGACAACAAAAATGATTTTGAAATGAGGTTTTCTTTGAAACCCAGGTAAATCTCAATAGGGCCAGAAAAATTTAATACACAAAACCTAAAAGGATACCGAATATAAAATATTTAGTATAATGGCCAATGCATATGTAATATTGGCATAAAATGGCACAATGAGACTTTGCTATGAATTGAATTAGAATTGCAAATACTAGTAATTTAACTCCTGGGTTTAGTATTCTGCTAGAGGGAAGAAAAACAGTAAGTTGGCGGCTGTATTGACACCAAAGGTAAGGAGAAAAATAAAAAAAAGCTGCTGTTTTAGACTATTATAGAACCGGAGACCTATTATGTGTAAAACAAATGTAATAACCACTTCACTACGAAAACTAGAAACAAGAAGTTTCTAATTATATCAATAATGGAAGAAAGCTGTAATATTATCGTATTGATTCTTCAAGATTGATAACTGCGTGAGAATAGTGTCACTTATGCATGTCACTTAATGCTTACCTACTTGCCTTAATTTCAAAAGTTCAATCTTCTGCAGATTATAGTCTACTAAATTTAAAGATCTGCGGGCGCTAGTGTTTTTCATCTATCAGTATTGGAGTTTAAAAGACTTTTTTTAAGAGTAGGTGCAGGGGAAAAATTAGTCGCCCAACGTGGGGCTCGAACCCACGACCCTGAGATTAAGAGTCTCATGCTCTACCGACTGAGCTAGCCGGGCAGCTGAGTATTGGCTCTGCCAATTGCTTTTTTCAAAAAGTATCAAGTTGTGCCAAACTAACGGGTTCTTTTTTCCTTTCTTCCCAAGTGAACAAAAGCACCAGCGGAAAAAACGCTTCTTCTGGAGGTGAACTCCCTGCTGGCTATGAAAGACCTCCCTTGGTATCCTGCCAGCACCCCTTCATTAACAACAATGTTAAACTATTTCTCGCCCTACAGCACCATTAGTCCCAGTTTTTCCCCTCCTATTTTCCCCCTTCTGAGACGGTTTCCTCCCGTTTCAAGTCAAATCAGATTATGGGAAACAGCGGGCACCGCAAAAGTCCTCCTAGAGGGCAGCGAACCCAGGAGAGTGAAGCGGCCTCAATCGCACCCTTATTCGACTCAGTATTTAAGGAAATTAGTCCAAAACCGAGCACGCAGACGTACTGTGCGGAGGAGAGATGGGAAGAAGGGAAGTGTAAGAGGCCGAGAGAAATGTTAAACTTAGGGGCGGGGCTTTGCGCAAATCCTGTCTGCGCATGTGAGTCTTTTGGCAAATCCTGGGAGGGCAGTCTGCTAAAGGTTGTGGAACTGAAGAAGCCACGTCGCAGAGGCCGAAGAGCAACAGGAAGCAGTCACTCCTAACGTCAGGGTGGGCTATTTGCTTACTCGCATTTTTAAGCACGAGTTTGCATTTCTTACTCCAATTTTTTTGGATTTTTCAATTGTAAAAGGGTGTGGCTAGAAGGGAAGAGAGAAAAGAAAAGCAAGTGGAGATGCCGGGGATCGAACCCGGGACCTCATACATGCAAAGCATGCGCTCTACCACTGAGCTACATCCCCTCCCTGAGAAAGAGTGCTTTTTCATCAGCTACATGATGATATAAAACAGACTTTTATAATCAAATTATTAATGAAATGAAGGAAATGAAAGAAAATGAGGGGAAGGAGAGAAAAGGATAATCTCGTGCTTTTAGAATGTCAGTTTAACTGCATATTTGTTACCAAGCTTTTTCTTTTTAGTCTATTGGATGGATGGAAGTAGGAAATTTAAACAAATTTTTTTTTTCAATAACAATGTAAATCTTCCTATGCAACAAATCCCCATAGTTTATATCTGTAATTACTCCCTTATTTAACTCTTGCAAGGACTATTGCAGTAGTCTCCTTATTAGTATCACTGATTCCATCCATACTCTCCCATGTCTCATTGATGTTTTACAGTACTGCACATTCCTTATGCCTACCTATAAGGTGGTTATAGTGTTCTCAGGATCTTTCAATAGCCTCCAAAAATGCCCATAAAATGAAACCCAAACGCCTAACCTTAATGTAAGATCATTTCCCCATTCCTTTCTCTTTTAAACTACACTAGTTCCCATAACCTAAAGTTACTACAAACTCAATTGTATCCTATTTCCCAGCGTCCTTTTCCAATACTCCAAAGCCTGTAAGGAACTTTTTCTATCATCACCTATTGAATACTATCTGCCCTCCAACATTACCAATGCTATACAAATGCTATAATAGCTGCCATGAAATCATCATTGAATTTCCTATGCTGAAAACAGTCTTTCTTCTCTCTGATCTTTCTAACTTAGAAGATACATTGCTCAACTCCTCTCCCGAAGGAGCCTACTTTCTTCCTTAAACCCAGATACCAAAGTTTAATCCTGAAGTATCTAGTATTTAATGAAAATTAATTTTAAATTAAATGAAATGAACATTAATTTTATTAATAACAATTTTATTAATTTATTAATAATTTATTTTTTGTGCCTAAACTCTCTTTTCTTAATCTGTTTGATGCTTTAAATCTTCAATCCATTTGTTCCTTCAAATGCTCCAAATGATGCCTAAATACATCCCTTTCCTACCTTCATTTACTTAAAGACTAGGTTGTGTAACCGTCCCCAAAATAAGAGAATGGAAAGTTACTCAGTGTATGATATAAATCAGGTATGGGATAGGTATTTGTTTCCTATTCATAAATGAAACACTAAATATAAAAGCCTTACAGAAAAAGTATTATGATTGATTAAGGACTCCAACCAGGATTAAGTGGAGAGGAGGGACTGATACTAAAATCTTATCATAATTTAGAACAATTTGCAGGCCTGCTGAAGCTGAATTTTACATTTCACTAATCTCTGTACTGGCTCAAAAATCAGTATCTTCTGGCCACCTAGGCCTGGAGCTTTGTTTTTTTCTTTTTTCCATCTTTGTCACTGATGAGGAAATTCCTGAGGTCAACTTTACTCAATGGACAAAAGACCTCCAGATTTGTCAGACTCAGAGATATCTACATTGTCAGTCCTTCAGCAAAGGAAATAGATATTTAAAAAAGAAAAGAAAGAAAGAAAGAAAGAAAGAAAGAAAGAAAGAAAGAAAGAAAGAAAGAAAGAAAGAAAGAAAGAAAGAAAGAAAGAAAGAAAGAAAGAAAGAAAGAGAGAAGAGAGAAAGAGAGAAAGAGAGAAAGAGAGAAAGAGAGAAAGAGAGAAAGAAAGAAAGAAAGAAAGAAAGAGAGAAAGAAAGAAGAAAGAAAGAAAGAAAGAAAGAAAGAAAGAAAGAAAGAAAAGAAAGAAAGAAAGAGAAGGAGGGAGGGAGGGAAGGAGGAAGGAAGGAAGGAAGGAAGGAAGGAAGGAAGGAAGGAAGGAAGGAAGGAAGGAAGGAAGAAGGAAGGAAGGAAGGAAGGAAGGAAGGAAGGAAGGAAGGGTAACCAGGGATTCAAACAAAGCTAGCTGATGGAACATCTCTATTCTAACTTCCACTTTAGAGTAGGAGATGATGTCCTGCTGAGAAAAGGTCTGCCAATCCTCCCCAGCATCATTGGAAGCTTTGGAGTTACCTGATGTCAAGTAGAAGATGGGAGGAACAGAGTTCTTCTCTTTTCTCAAAGGTTATCCTCCTCCTCCCCTCCAATCCCATTATCACAAAGTGGGGGAGGACTAAGGGATTAACTTCAGGATTTTTTGCATCATACCAGAACTGTTTCTAATCATAGACTAAATCAATCAGGAAGTTTATCATACCTGAAAGATACAGCCAATTCTTGCGTCCTAAAAATCTCCAGAATCTTCCAGGGGTTTTCCCAGAGGATCATCCCTGGGATTGACTTCTATAGGCTAAATCAATTAAAGCTATTTGAGTGATTATGTCCGTTACTTTCTATTCATCTTATAAATGTTTATGTATCCCTTTTCGTTCATAATTTAGTAAATTCTTTGAGGGACAGGATCATGTTAGTAATCTTTGTATAGAAAATGTGCTTTGATTCACTCTGCCAGACTTAGGCTGATTTGCCTATTCCTCAGGATTCTAGGTGTACCTTAAAGCATTTGCGGTGTCTTTTCTAGTGCTTGAGCATATTGTTGGATGCCAATGACTGGTACCTCAATTCCATTTTATCATTTGACATGACTTAACTTTTACAAAGGGATATTTGTCTCAAAGAACAAGAACATAACAAGAAGTAAAGTACAAATATTTTCCAGCACCTGTGGGCACTGTCCCCTATTCTACTTTGGGAAGTACAGGCCCACCCATAACACAATTTCTACATATTACTGGTTCTACCACTTCTGATCATTCTTAGAAACTTGCTCTTCTAAACTTTCTAAACTCACAAAGGACAAAGCATGAAAATTAACTTTTTCATCTACAATGAGTATAAAAGAGCAAATTGGGAGACAAAAGGACCAAGGCCACAAGTAGGCCCCAGAGGGAAAAACAGTCAAGACCTCTTCCCTTATAGCATTGTTGACATCCATCAAAATTAAACTAAGGAATGGACAAGAAGAATGAAGGCAGTCAGCCTCCTTCCTATTCATCAAATAGTTAGCCAAGTGGAACGAGATACGTATTCCAATGTCTCTCCAAAGCACTTGGATTACATATTCTCATCTCTCTCTCTTTGTTTCTCTCAAGCAGCCCGCCCCAGCCTTTTCCATACTGTCAAAGATGTTCTCTATATGTGCCAGTCCCCATTACATTTGTTTTTCTTCCCCATTTTCTTTCTCCCAATTCCTACCATTCATATATTTAGCTATAGCAGTGCTTTAACACATAATTTTAAAAAATATATGCATGTATGTATGTATATATATTTATACACATACATATACATACTTACCCTCACACATATATGTATATAGATACATATATGTGTGTGTGGAATAGAGAGATAAGGTGAAGAACTTACAAGAATATGTGAATTCTTTTTCTGCATTTTATTTTCATTATTTCTGTGTTTCCCCTATGACCTGTATAATATGTGCAGGCCCATATTTACTTGAACCTTGGTCAGCTATAAACATATTTACTTAACCTGAGCTGATGACATTTATCAGTATTTGACATTTATCAATATTTAGTCTATTAGCTTGACCCCTATCTGTTTGATTAAGCCTGAAGGCCTGATTTTCTGTTTCCTAGAAATCAGGTGATTTTGGGGAAACAGAAATCTTTCATTCCAATCTCTCCGGATAGCAACAACCAATTAAATGCCTCCCCCTCCCCTTCTCAATGCTCTCTTGTATTGTAATCTCTTGTATAAAAACTGTGTATCTTTACTATTTCTTTAGCCCTCCTATCATGAGCTTTCTTTTTGCCTTATCTCATGATAGAATGGCTCATCCTCTGGAGGTTTTAATAAACAACCTTTCTGATTTCCATGAATGATCTCTGAGTAGTCTTTTGGGGTAAGGGTCTTCTACATCCCCCACATGTATATAAACACATTTGTGTGTCTTGATACACATACTTCCCAAAAAATATCTATAAAGGTACATTCTCTGAAAAACAGTTTATCTATCTATTGATAATGAAAAAGAAATGTTCTTTAACTTTGACACTATGGTCTAAGATTGTCCTCTGTAGTTAATTAGACTCTGGTTTGACTTTATTTTTATTTTTCTCTAATGCCATTGATTTAGTTACCTTGTCAATTAGAACTAGTTAAATTCAACCACACATTCTTATTTTGTATTTTTCCTAAATATTCTATAGGGAATTCATACAATATGCTTGAGGCACTTGGGCTGTTATTTTTTTCTATAAAAAAATAGCTTGAATCTTTTTCTTTTGTCAACCATATCCCTGATGGTATCTATTTTATTGTTTTATTCTTGTATCATCATTGGTATTATGTTGGAAATATACCCACCATATATTTTTCCAATTGCACTATGGCCACTTGAAATTTTTGTAATTCATGATCCTGTCAAAATAGTGGTATTAAAAAGATGAGTCTTTGTTGTAGCAGAGAATATTTGGTAATCACTGCCATACCTTTCAATAGCAATTTAGTTAGTTAATTGGAGACAAAATGGGTACCTGTAAATTGAAGAATGGTGCAATAAGTTGTGGTAGATGAATGTAATGGAATAACATTATATATCAAGAAATTACCAATATAAAGGTTTGAGAGAAACATGGGAACATTTGTGTGAACTGATGCAAGGTGAGATTAGGAAAACTAAACTGTACACATTGACTACATTATCGAAAAGATCACTGAATGTAAGCTTAATTAAATGAAAAACCAATAATGGTCCCAAATAAAACTTCTGTGATCATTCCAACTTTTTAAAAAATGACAAACCAGACTTTTGTTCTTTGATGAATTAAAATGTCTTTATAATTGTGCCACCTCTGATTTTAGGAAGCAAACAAACAAACCTGGGAACACGTGTATGAACTGATTGACCAAGTAAATAGAACCAGAGCACTCTGTACTATAATAATAAAATTGCAAAAACAATCAACTTTGAGAAACTTACGAATTTAACCAACTGGATAATTATTCATTATTCCAGGAAACCAATGTTGAACACTGTTTTCTGACAAAAAGGTGATGAATATAAAGAATGAGATAAACATTTTTGGACACGGTCAATGTGGGAATTATTACAAGAATTTTTATCTTTCTTTTTGTTCGATAGAAAGAGAAAAGTGATTGAAAACACAAGCTTGTTAATTGAAAAATAATTTATTTTTAAAAAGATTGTATTTATTGTATATTTATTTGGTCATAGTAAGATATTCTTTCCAATTTAATATTAAGTTCTGTTCTTCACCTTGGCTAAGGTAAATTCCACTATTTTCATTCACAAGAAAAGAGCACCAAAGAGATAATAATAATATGACATTTATATTGTACTTTATTGTACTTGGATTTATTGTATATTTATTTGGTCATATTAAGATATTCTTTCCAATTTAATATTAAGTTCTGTTCTTCACCTTGGCTAAGGTGAATTCCACTATTTTCATTCACAAGAAAAGAGCACCAAAGAGATAATAATAATATGACATTTATATTGTACTTTAGCGTTTTTCATGGTATCACAGTATTAGAAATTAAAAGAAATCTTCCCCTTCCCTCCCCGCCTCAGGCAATTGGGGTTAAATAACTTGCCCAGGGTCACACAGCTAGGAATTGTTAAGTGGCTGGGACCAGATTCAACCTCAGGTCCTCCTGACTTCAGGGATGTGGCTCTATCCATGGCACCACGTAGCTGCCCCAAAGAATCTTAGAGATCATCTAGTACAATTTCTTCAAGTCATAGGTAAAGAAACTTTATCAATATTAAAGAGATTTGCAAAAACAATCTGTGGGTCAGTGATAAAGTTCCTGAAATAAGGGTGAATAGACTACTCTGTAAGCCATAAAATTAGCAAATAAATAACATGAAGCTATTGAATTCTCTAACTTTTCCCTATGAATTTATCTTCTTGCTCCTGATTCTCTGTAAATTCTTTTTGCACTTAACCCACTTCAATTGATATTACAATTATAATAAACTTTGCCCCTTGACTTGGACATAGGTTCGAACCTGCAAATTCTTTTGAGACATTCCATGACACTGTCTGAAACCCCAACCTTTTGGGGCTCTCCTTTGAACTCAATATTTGATTGCCCTATATGAGTCTGATCTCCCCTGGTTTCACCCCCTCTCCTTCTCAAGGTAAGCCTCCCATTCTTTTCTCCCTTGATTCTATAGTTGGGATACCTCAAGCACCTGGAAAGGCTTATCTGGGTTGTCTTGAACTCCACACTGAGCAATTTTTCCTTGCCTGGAGACACCTGGACTTGGAAATTCTTCAAATTTCCAACATAGTTCCCTTCTACCTAAGGAACATCTACCACTTTTTCACCTTTCCTAGAATGCTGGTGGAGGTGAAGTACAATAGGATAGCTCTGGGCAAGTAAGGAAGGAATCTTTTGTCACCTTTTTCACCCTCCCTGGAATGCAGGAGGAGGTGAGGTGCTATGGCAATAGAAAATTTATGGCTTTTGCCAAAGATGGGACAGTCCTCTTCCATGTCATTTTGTCTGTTTGTGTTTCTGTGCAGAATGTCTGTTTCATGTTCTGTGAACTAAATTTTGTTATCTGAAAGATTTAAAATGCAGCCAGCAAGAAAAAAACTTTTATGCTGTAGTTAGAATGCTGGGAAACATTTCTAAACATCGTTAATTCCCATCTGAAAAAGGCAAAACCCAGACTTTTTTGCTGTGGACCCCAGTTCTGGCCAAGTTGGGGATTATAGAAATAAAACTAGAGAATTAAAATTATGGAAGTAAAATAACATCTTAGCAGATTCCCAAGGTTTTGAGAACAATTAAGGAGTTTGGTATGCAATGAATAGAGCAACAGCCCTGAATTCAGGAGGAACTGAGTTCAAATGTGACTTTAGACACTTAACACTTCCTAGCTGTGTGACCTTGAGCAAGTCCCTTAACTTAATTACCTCAGCAAAAACAAAAACAAACAAATAAATAAAAAATTCCTGAGACATTGGGGATAATTCCAGAAATTTACCCCATTCTGAAAGAAGAGAGTGAAAAAGAAAAAAATTAACTAGATAAATAGTAATTTTTCTGCTAACCCCTTCTTCATTCCTATCTTATCCAGAGTCCTCTTCTGATCAACTGGGAAAGGAAAATACAATTCACTTTACATAAAGACTAAGCTAATATCTCAGAAAATATTAAGGAATCCTCTTCACAGCCATGATCATTTAGCATGTTCCACTCCCCCAAATCCTGAAATACCTTATTTATGAGGATTGATAACAAAATCAATATAGCCCACGTTCCTTTTTTAGCCCCTCTTATCTCAAGATCAGATTAGGAAAAGAGAATGCTGAAGAGTTGTCCCACCTGTAGAAATGGGGAAAGAAGCAACAGCAGGGGGGACCCCACAACCTTGCCCAAGCACCTCCCCAATTCAGGTTAAGGGATGGGAATGGAGTGGGGTCAGGTCCCATGATCAGCATTCCCTGAACCCTGGCACCTTAAACTATTATCAAAGGGAGATCCTGGGACCAGCCATCTCAGCCTTCAGCAGGTTCTGTCCAGCAACTGCCTGGGAAGAATCCGGGTGCCCTTGGCAGCACCAAGCATGGCAGTGTGAAAAGAGAAAGCCTCTGCATTTGGTAAGTCCACCATTTTTTGTTCCAGTTCTAGATGTATATTAGCTATGTAAATTATTTTATCTCTGCCCAGTTTTATGATTTGTAAAGAGAAATATTAATGGATGTTGTTGTAAAGATCACATGGTTGCAAAAGTATTTAGCATAAAGCAAATGCGACATGATGTTAACTGGTTTATTGAATATAATTGTTTCATATTTAATAACTTTGTATGAGTTTTTTAATGCAACCAATATACATTGCCAATGTTGATATAAATGATTTTTTTGTGTGAGTATAAAGTAATGTAGAGGGTCACAGACAGTGGGGGAACTCTTGGTGAGGTATAAGACTCTGTAGCCCAGAGGAAACCTGCTGACAATGTCGGGTTTGGCTCTCCATCTCCCCTAAGGGCTCTCAGCCTTCCTGAGAAGTCAGGGGGAGTGTCAACATGTGTGTACTTGAAGCAGAGGTAACTTGCAGTAAAGAAGCATTTACAAAACAGTAGCAGGGTGCTTATAGTTATCACATGCTCAGTGTGCTATGGTGAAGTAATTGTACTAAGGTATTTAAGGCTGATAATAAATAAAATAAATAATAAAAGGGTTCCATATTTCAGCTAGTCCAGACACCACATTTTGGCACCCCAGCCGTGGGGCTCTAGAAAGCACACTACAAAGTCATTTGGAAGCAAATTCAACTAAATTAAACTTCCCACACTTAGGCTTCCCAGAGGATAATGCATTATAGAAAGAGAATGTCTTTCTCTTTCTTCCCCTTTCCCTTCTTCTCTGCAGAGGCTTTCTCACTTCACACTGCCATGCTTGGTGCTGCCAAGGGCACCCAGATTCTTCCCTGCAGCAGGGATAGAGGAATGAGAGGAAAAGAAAGAAAATATACTCAGTTCAGTGAAATTTGTTATTTAAAATATGATAGTAAAAGCAGTTTTAAAGGAAATCTAATCAAAGCCCACTAAAGGTTTATGTAAATTGTAATCTATTTGCACTGACAGTGTTAAAGTTAAATCAATTTTAAAATGACTTTATAGTGGCATGTATGTTAAAATTGGAAATTTAACTGTTAATTATGAGATCCTATTCATTTTTGAGATAGCTTCTGTTTGTTCTGAATTTTATTGTTTTCTTTTTTTCTAAAATAAAAGGTCATCAGCCCTGAGAAATGAGCCTGTTTAGGAAGTATGGCTCCTAAACAAGGAACATGTTTACCAAGAATCTATAGAGTTGTTTACTGATTAGTCCTTGGACCAGGATGAGCTTAAATATATAAAATGTTTTAAACAAAATCTCTTTGTGTATAAGTCCTGGTAAATTTTTAAAAATAATGTATCTAGCCCTAAGCTGTGACCCGTAGAATTTTCTATTAGAGATAAAATCTCGGGATTGTAATTGTAATCTTTTGAGTTTTGAATTGGGTATGATTGCCTGATGGATCATTAAGTCAGTAACCCACCATTTGAGAGAAATGCTTTAAGTTACTTAAAGGAGTGCCTTCCTGAATTGTCATAGGTGGATGTTTCAGCTGGGCAAAAAGTTGGGAGGACAACCTTAGTCTCTGTTCAAGATTGGATCCTTCTAATGTAGTTTCATTCTTTGGTATTTATTCTAGGAAAAACTGAGTGAATGTGAGACATTCATGATAGCAGTATCTACCCCAACTCCCCAGTTTTCCTCTGGGTGAGATTCCTGATTACTGTCCCTAGTAACTCCCATACTGTAATGTCTTAGTTTCCCTGCCTCAGTTTAGTTTCACAGTTCTGTTTCTTTGTTTCCCACCTGATTATTCCTGAGTCTGGCTCTAAGGTAGCATTGTCACTGCATGATTATCAAAAGGAGCTATGCTTTTTCTTGTTATATATGTGCTCTCAGGCTGAAACTAGTATAATTTGTACTCAATTTTTCCTCATATCAAATTTCTATAATCAGAGCAAGTGGTCAGTAGAAGCCATGAGCACAATACAAGTATGTGGATGATATCTTGATCTGCATCCCAACCCGAGAGACTTCTCTGGCTGTAGCTATAAAAATGCTTAACTTTCTGACCTCCCAACTGCCTGTCAGTCTGTTAAGTATTTGGGCCATGATTGAATTCCCTCCTCCAATTCCTTCATAGTAGAGAGAAAGCAATCTTATCACTCTCTGAACCTGTCTCAAAGAAACAACTGTGTATTTTCCTAGGCTTGGCTGGATTTAGTAGAATTTGAATACCTAACTTTGGGATTATTTGCCAAGCCCCACTGTGATTCTATTCAAGGTCTTGAGGGACTTTCTCTCCACTGAGACTCTGATCAGGTCAAGACTTTTATGACCCTGAAAGCAACACTAATCCCTGCTCCAAGGGCCAAACCCATTGCTTTAGAATTGGGGAAAGGCCCTTTAATCCCTTGTAAAACTCATTTTCACTGGCCACAAGCTAGGAGAAACAATTAGATAGGTCTGCCAGGCCTGCCCAGTTTGTGCTCATGTAAATTCTGAAAGGTCTGTTAAACTCCCTCCTCCTGAATTCCATCCAGAAGAGGGGTACATTCCCAGGGGAGGAATGAGAGATTGATTTTACACATATGTCCTTTTGCAGGAGCTTCAAATTGGTTTTTGATGACAACTTTATTAATTGCCTACTTCCTTTACAAAACTGAAAAGGCTCAGAGTTTTTGCTAAAGGAGATCATACCTCATTTTGGTCTGCCCAGCTCTTTACAGAGTAACACTGGCCCAACCATCACTTCTCAAATAACCCAAGCTGTAGCTGAGGTTATTGAGATTAATTATCATGGGGCAGCTCGGTATGGCAGTGGATAGAGCACCAGCCCTGAAGTCAGAAGGTCCTGATTCAAATCTTATCTCAGACAGGTAACACTTCCTAGTGATGTGACCCTGGGCAAGTCACTTAACCCTCATTAACCCCTCAAAATAAATAAGTAAATAATAATTAATTATCATTTCCACTTTGCCTGTCATCCTCTCTACATAATGCTAAACACTTTTAAACATTATGGGTACTTGCACCCTAGGCTACCTGAGTTTTTCACTATGTATAATGACACTGCTCTGTCCATTGCCCCTACTCCTTTGAGGAGACAGAAGCAGAGATTTTGGAAAAATGTTCTTTGGTATTTATTCTAGGAAAAACTGAGTGAATGTGAGACATTCATGATAGCATTATCTACCCCAACTCCTCAGTTTTCCTCTGGTGAGGTTCCTGATTATTGTCCCTAGTAACTCCCATACTGTAATATCTTAATTTCCCTGAATTATTATGTTATAACCTGAATATTTTATTCAGGCCACCCCCCCTCCACCCCTTCCCTTTTCCTTACCCCATTAAGCTCTGAACACTCTTACATTCCAGTGAGTCATAAAACTCTAGATGGTTTCTCTCAAATGCCTTAGTAGTATTCACTATCTTTTTTTGCCCCAGATTTTCTGTCTCTTGACCTTCTTGTAAGAATTTATGGTCCTTCATGAAATTATGACTTACACAGTGTTCTGCCTCCTCTCCTTCCTCCCCTTCCTTCCCCCCACTTTTGTTTCCCTGATAGCTGGATCCCTATAAAAGTTTCTGGAATTACTTGTTCGATGCTGGATGCTTTGAGACAAGAGTCCCATTCAGCCCGGCTAGTATCAGCTAGTCCAAATTCTCCACTATTAAAATATTTAAAAAAATTAATCTCTGTCTTGCCTCAGTTTCGCCAGCATTACAATATAACCTCCATTTTTGTTTATTCTTTTTTTTTTTTTTGCTCAAATTTAGTTCCTGCATTTTTAATCTACTTGTGAGAGTTGTTTCTTCCAGATTCCAAGCCATGAAATTCCACTACTTGGTCAATTTGAATATCATCTGATACCTGATTCTGATAATCGGCACCCTTTGGTTGCTGCTGCTTGTCATTCAAGTAAAGTATCTCCCCTCCTCAGTCTGGACTCCACTAGGCTGGGCAAGCTCTCTGCCTCTTATCAACCTGAAGCAGCTCCAGAAGATTAGATGGGTGTTCCTTTGTCCCAAAAGAATTTGGGTTTCAAACTGCTTGAGAGAGGAATAATAGGATATAGTCTAGGGTAAGTATAGCAGTAATCCTGAGATCCCCTGATTTTAGAGTATTATTGTTCTAACAATCTGTTTATTTATTTTTATTTTTATTTTTTTAATAAGTTTTTATTGATAGAACGCATGCCAGGGTAATTTTTTACAGCATTATCCCTTGCATTCACTTTTGTTCCTTAACAATCTGTTTATTAATGATTCTAAAGTTCCCTGGTTTTAGGAATACTATAATATAGTCCTACAAACATTGCTGACTGTCAGATAATCTGTTGGTCAAAGACAGCCAAGTTCCTGAGACAATAGTAAATAGACCATCTCTCAAACTTACCTGTAAGCCATAAAATTAGTAAATATTTAACTTGAAGCTCTGTTTTCTATTAACTTTGTCCTATAAATTTATCTTCTTACTCCTGGGTCTTCGCTAAAATTCTTTTGGAACTTATTTCAATTGGTGTTAAAATTATAATAAACTTTGTCCCTTGACTTGGAGATGGGTTCAAGCCTGAAAATTCTTTTGAGACACCTCACAATACCAGTTTGCACCTCCAGCCTTTTAGGGCATCTCTTTTGAATCTCAACAATATCTTTATTTAAATAAATTGGTTTGAGAGTGCTACAGATCAATGATGTGTTTTTATCTTTAGCCTTTTTTCCCCATTTTGCTTCATCTCTTTCCCTACTGTGTAGACTTCTGCTGGGAAGGACTGGGAAGCAGAAAAAGAGAAATGAAACTCACATTGTGCTCTTAACAGCTCTGATAATACTATATAAACACATATATAATTAGGTTTAGAGATAGGAGATGCTCAAATAAGTCAATGAAATAGATTCTGTAATTGTTTCTTATGTATTTTCACATATATGTATATTATATCTTATTATATAAGATATTAGATATCTTTATGTTAATTTATATGTAATATAACTTCTATATTTGTATATAATTTGTAATATGTATTATTTATAAATAAATAATATGTATTAAATTCTAAACACGAAAGGGACTCTTGAGTGATTTCATGAGTTCAGAGCTTGGACTTGCTAGGTTGCTATGGTAACTGCACAATCAAATTATACCCTCCAGCTAGGATACCGAGCCTGAGGTAATGTGTGTTCTAATTTTCGGTTTTCTGGAGGTTATGGTTATCATAAGCTAGTGGAAAAGCTAGCATCTCCAAGTATTTGTTATTAAAAGGGATGGCAGCTTTCGTTTTTTCTAATAGCACCTTGTTCTGGCTCATTTGGTCTTTTTACAAAAGGTATGGAAATTAGGACTAGAAAATATATTTTCTCAGGTACTTTTGCAATATTTTTGGTACAAATACAAGCTCTTCATGACTGAACTTTAAAATTTGATGCCTACCATCATCTGGTGTCTACATCAGCTATGTAGATTATCACTTAAGAAACAATCAGCCTTAAGCAGCTTGTAGAAAGAAATATTTATTAATGTGCTGATGAGGTGTGAGAAAGTGGCAAGGCCTAAGAAATCCTAAGGATAGCCAGCCACAAACAACGTTAGTCAATAGCATACTTCAATACTGAGAATATTGGTCAATAAGCTGTGATGAGAAGTACTTCACCCCTATTATTTCAATGGTACCTTTAAATTGTAATATTAGTATATCAATCTAATCTTTGTTTCTCTTTCCCTTAAAGTTATCTCCCTGATTCTGACTCTTTGCTAGATTCCCCTAGAATTAGCCTGCTGGTAAACGAGATAAAGTGAGATCTTTCAAGACAGTTGTGAAAATCGAGTAAGGCTTTATCTATTTCAAAGTTTGAGTAGGCCTGAAGGACTTTAAGCATTAAGTCAAGGGCATACTTAAAAGTGTCTCCTCCCTGCTATCCCCCTAAGGGCATACTTAAAGCATCCTCCCTGCTATCCCCCTAAGGGCATATTAAGTCCCCTTCTTGTTATCCTCCCTATTTCAACCAAATATAGGCAACTATGTACTTATTGATCAAGTTCAATTTCTTGGGTAGTTCCCGAGTTTAGAATGTAAGATTCTCAGCCAATAAGGATGCGGGTCAGTGGTGGGAGGGGGAATTTGCGTTAGGAATTAAAAGTGTTAACCCTGCCCCCTACGGTGCTTCCCCCTTTCGATTATCTGCTTGATGGGTGGGACACCTGATTCTCGATTCTCGCCAGAACGTATAATAAACTTTGTTTTGCTTCTAGAGATTTCTCCAGCTTTTTTATTAAATGGTTTCTGACCCACACACTGGGGTCACAGACTGACATCACAAGGTGTCTCAAACGAATTTGCAGGTTTGAACCTATCTTCAAGTCAAGAGCAAAGTTTGTTGTAATTGTTAACAACACCAATTTGAAGGGGATAAGTTCCAATAGGATTTATCTAAGAACCAGGAGCAAAAAGACAAATTTATGGGAAAAAACAGAGAGATCTGGTTCTTTATGTTACTGATATGTTAATTTTATGGCCCAGAAGTAGAATTGAAATGTGATCTATTCACTATTATCTTAGAAACTTGGTTATCACTGACCAACTGACAGTCAACAATATTTGTAGGACTATTCGAAAGATTCCTGCTATATTTCCCTTAGAAGCTGTACCCTATCAGATACAATAACTCTCTTCCCCTCCTCCCGCCCCCCCCAAAAAAAAAGTGTGACACAGTCTTCCACAAATATATATGGTTATGGAGAAACTGAGCTCAAGATTCAAGAGCACATGTAGCAAAGGAGTAATACAGCTCCTGGTTTCTGAAAATCCTTTTTCTTCATTAGTTTGGCACTCTTTGTTCTTGTCTTCTGATGCAAAAGCTACCACCAGTTGATCAAACTGGTTCAGTTAGGACACCAGGGAAAGACTGAAAGTTCAAAGTCCCTTTGATTCTGGAATGATCTTGTTCCTACCAAACATGGGAAAAGAGACCTGGGAAGGGCCAGAGTTTTTTCAGGAATGTGTTGGGAAAATACACTTGCTTTAATTTCTTTTCTTTTTTCTTTATTATATAGCTTTTTATTTACAAGTTATACACATGGGTAATTTTACATCATTGACAATTGCCAAACCTTTTGTTCCAATTATTCCTCTCCTTCACCCCACCCCCTCCCCCAGATGGCAGGTTAACCAAAACATATTAAATATGTTAAAGTATAAATTAAATACAATATAAGTATACCTGTCCAAACAGTTATTTTGCTGTACAAAAAGAATCGGACTTTGAAATAGTGTACAATTAGCCTGTGAAGGAAATCAAAAATGCAGGCGGACAAAAATAGAGAGATTGGGAATACTTGCTTTAATTTCTGCTCTAAATTTCTTGCTTTTAATTTAATTTCTCCAATTCTAGATAATTGATGGCTTTTTACATTGGTCCCCTAAGGGCATCAATTCTTAAGTAAGTTTTAGTAGATTTCTCATCTGGTGTCCTTTTACCTTGTCAAATGATTTTCAAAGACTTTTTTTTCCCAATTAGTCTAAGGCCTATGGTTGAACTTGCTATATTAGGGGTCATAACTTAAGTGAGGTTATTTTGGGGAGAACTTTGGGGGGGGTGTGCTTGAGAAATTCTCCTTGAAACCCCTCTGGGAGAAATCTGCCCCAAGGAATCAAGATAAGTAGTTTCTTTCTTGAAGATTAGTCCAGGGACACTCTTTCAATTGGAAATCTTATATTCAATTGGAAGATTTTGGTCTGATTCCAACTCAAACTGCCCCTGTCCCCAGCCAAGATAAAATAGGTTCCAGCTCACTTGTTTCTTAGCAGAGGCCCAAAGCTCCTGCCAGTGGATCTGAAATGGACAAATCCCTCCTTTCCGCCTCAGGCCAGCAGAAGAAAGTTTGCTTAGTTAGATTGGGGATCTCTTTTGTATTTCAAAAGATCGGGTCAACAATGCCCTTAAGATTATCTGTTCCAGGTGGGTGGTGCTCAGGTGGTGCTCAAGATTAATCTCTTTATGCAAAATATCTACTCCCACCCTGTTGTTAAATGCTAATCACAGATTCCAATGTAACATAGCTGAACAAAGAAAAATATTTATAAAAGCTGTCCTTAGTGGTGTGAGGATACAGAATTTTGACCATTCCTTCCCGAGCTCGGTACCAAATAAATTCTAAATCTTCCTCATTGCGGCTGTCTTGAATTTTATTGCCTGGGCTATTTCAGATCTCTCCTTGGCATAGCTATCTTCGAGGACCCCCTGCCCACTGAGAAAACACCCTTTTCTCAGGGTTAACCCCTCTTTATCTCTCTGCCAAGATTGCTCTTCTAGACCTTTACTTCTCTGTCAGGACCTTGCTACTGAGGCAAAAGCTGACTTCTCAGTTCCAATAAACTTCTTTTTGCAAGTCTAAATTTCAGGTTCTGTAATGTTGGAGAAACTGAGGCAAGATAGAGATTAGAGAGTATTTAATATTTTCTTTGAAAGGGAGAGAGATTTACTGGGACCAAATGGATGCATGGTTTGGTCCCAGGGTTGAATGAGACTAGAGAAGAATCCAGCAAACAATGTGAGTTCTCAATGACATATATGCCCATGGCTCAGATACAGGGGGTAGACAGCAGGGGTGGAGTCAGAGTGCTAAAATGGGGAATAGGACTCTGACAGAGTGGGGAGAGCACCTTACATTCTGGGATTGAAAGAGGCATTCTGATAAATAGGGAAGGGCTGGGGTCATGATGTCTAAGATAGAAGGTCTTTTATCCTTATCAAATATTCTGATGATTAGGAGGGAGAGATGGTGTTGCTGGATTGAGCAGAACAATTAGGAACTGAAGCAGAGCAATTCGGGGAAAGTGAAGCAGGACAATTAAAGGGAAACTCAGTCAGAATGATTAGGGGAACTGATTCAGAGAACTGTGGCACAAGTTTGTAAATTCTTTCACGAAGGATCTGCACTGACCAGAAGAGGTTCCCACAACTCTGCCCTGCGCCAAACCTCATCAAATCCACTGCTATGAGGGGGGAGGAAGCAGATTTCTCCTCAGTGTTCATTCCTCATTCAGCTACTGTTGCTACTTGTTCCACTGGTATTTATTCAGTATTTGGCATCTGAACTTCTACTAGCTCTTCTGATATTTCAACGCTCACAAAGTCCTAACTTGGTCAACTCTGTCTTTGAAAACTCAGGAAAGAATTGACATGAGAGACAAGTGAAACAGAAATGCCACATATTCAAGGACTCTGTCTTTGAAAATTCAGGAAAGAATTGACATGAGAGACAAGTGAAACAGAAATTCCACATATTCAAGGACTCATAAAAAGCATAGACAAAAGAAGCAAAAGAAGTCCCATGTACTCATGGATTCAAATTGAATCAGGTGGAAGAGCTTGTTGCTTTTATCACATCTTGTAAACCTCCTTACTCAAAAACTTCTAAGGAAGAGAACAAGAAATCATCTACTCCCAAAGCCAGAAAATAATGTTCAGGTTAGTCTTTTTTTCCTTTCTTTTTTATTGCTATCTCCTATTTTTACACCACCTACATTTCCTTTTTTTTTTTTTTTAATAAAGTCCTTTATTTTCAAAATATATGCAGATAGTTTAACATTCTTCTTGCAAAACCTCATGTTCCAAATTTTTTTCATCCTCCCTTTCTCCCACTTCCTCCCCTAGACCGCAAGTAATCCAATATATGTTAAATATGTGCAATTTTTCATTCATATTTCCACAATTATCATGCTGCATAAGAAAAATCAGATCAAAAAAGGGGGAAAAGTGAGAAAGAAAAAAAAAATGCAAGCAAACAACAACAAAGTGAAAATACTATGCTGTGATACACACTCAGTTTCCACAGTCCTCTCTTGGGTGCAGATAGCTCTATCTGACCATTGGTACTGCAGACTCAGTCTTTACTGAGTCATTAGTCCATTTGACTCCTCAGACTTTCCATCTTTAGCACATCTGACCTGATCAGATAAATTTCTGACAATCAATATCATTATCACTCATGGCCTCTCAATCACTTATAACTAACTCTCCAAAATTCCACGTATTGTATTAGCAACAGGAAATAAATATTGGACATGATCTAGTGTAATGCCAAAGAATCTGAGCAAGACAGAGGTTAGAGATCAATTCAATAATTTATTAAATGGAGAGAGATACTGGGACCAGATGGATCTTGGTCCCAGGGCTGGAGGAGACGATCATCTCAAAGAATCCAGCCCTGAGTACTGGGACAGCAAGATTTTTTTTTTTATAGGATAACAAGAACAGTGACATAATGGGGGAGGTACCTAGGTGGGGATAACCTAATGGTGGGGGAGGCCCCTAGTATAACACTATGATGGGAAGTTACTGATATTCTAATGATGTCTTAAAATGGAATGTCTTTATCTTGTCAAACATTAAGAAGGAATGTCTATAACCTAAAGCTATAAAACCTTTATCTCAAGCATTTAAGAGGGAATGATCATAGCTTGAGGTTTTGGGGCAGAGCAACTGAGGTAGATCTTTATCTCATCAAACATTAAGAAGGAAAGGTTATAAGCTGAGGGAGAATAACTAAATAGGACATTTGGAGAAACTGGGTCACAACATTAAGAGGGAACTTTGGTACAACACTAGAACGCTCCAAGAAAAGGCAAATTCATTGGTCGTTTGCACATTAAGATGCCAATAGATATAAATACTTGTCAATCACAACAGAAGTGTATGATTCTCAGCATCTTTTACCTGTCACGATGAGGTTAAGTTCTGGAGTCAGACATTTATTAGCGCTGTAACCCTAGGCAAACCACTTAATCTTTGTCTGCCCACATTTCTTCAACTATAAAATGGAGACAATAATAGCATCTAACCAGCTTGTTGTGAATATAAAGAGATTTGAAAAGGACTAAGCCTAAGCATTTAAGAAATTCTGGTATCCTTCTTTCTTCTTCTAATCCTTGCTTCCTCTCTCTCCCCCTCTCCCCCTCCTCCCTCCCCCCCCTTTTGTTTTTAACCACTGTACAACAGTACACACAATCCCATAAGAGAGGTGGGACTACATAAGAATGACAATCTTGACAATCTTTTTGCATTTAAAAAAAATTTATGGTCCCTGTGACCAAAAATTTTTTATTAGCTATTGACTAATTTTGTGAGGATGATACTCTATATTTAGTTAATCCAGTCTTTAAAGAGCAGACATATTTGTCACCAATTTTATTTGAAGCCTTTTCTACCAGAGTATGGGTTCTGCTTGAAATGGTTTCTGAGAACCCAGAGTCACCTCACACCTGAATGAAGAATTTGAATAACTTCTCTGGAAACTCTGCACATAATTGGTGCTATTGACTATATGTGTATGTATATATATATATATATATATATATATATATATATATATTATATATATATTTTTTTTTTTTTTTTTTTTTTTGGAGGGGGTAAGGGTAGTTGGTGGAGATAAATCCATAAAAAGGTTGTTTGGACAACACAGCACTTTTACTTCTTTCTTAAAGATCATACAATTTCTCTCAGGGCACAACACCTGTTCAGCTAGCTGATGCTCCCTCCTTCATTGCCAAAGGAAAGAATTCTATTGTCTGCAGATTAACAGAGAGAATCTTATCTCTTCTGAGTTCAAAGATGAGTTTTTCTCCAAACTACAGCTTACCAGTTTTACTGAAGAAGATAAAGTCCTTCTCTTATTAGTTCTGAAGATATTCTGATCCATTTTTTTTTTCATTAGGAGAGTAACAGAAGAGTTGCTGGCATCAGTGAAACAAAGGTCATAAAATTTTTTGTTTGTTTTCAGTCATTTTTATTAAACCATAGTCATTTTGATTTAGATAGAACAGAAAAACATGAAGGGTGCAAGTCTGGAAGCAGTATTCTTATAATTTTCATTCAGTTCCTTATTTGCTTGATGAATAGTGCCCAGGGAATTCTTTCCCCAACCAGGCAGGTACAATATGGACTAAGAACAAAAATGGATTTTTGACCACAATGCAAATGAGAATTAAATTAAAGGAGTGAGCAAAAAAAACAGAAGAAAGAGAAATTATCTTAGCCTGTGAAAAGACTATTCTTTTTTGAGTAGCCTGACTTACAGAAAAAGCTTCATAATCATTAGCTGACTAGAATATCTTTGGCTTTTTTAAGGAGAGATCTGCTAACCATAACATCCACCACTGGATGGTGAACAGGGTAGCTCAGCTGACTATAACTTAGATCCAGTGAGAGACTGAAAGATCTGACTAATAGAGCAATTGCAGTCCCCTAGAGTGAGGGTGTGGAGTTAGGGGGAGAGGAGGAAGGGAACTGCTCAATGCAGCATTACAACATTATAACTCACTAGCTGAAGACCAACTGGAATTGGAGACGTTAAGTTTAATTCATCTGAAAGCAGAAAAGTGACATTGTCAAAGATACCAGTACCTTTGCAGTATTGGAAGCCTGGTTAGCCTCTTCATGCATGGACTTTGATCATATTTTCTTTGTGTATATCTCTCCATAAGAGTGCCCTAACCTCATAACTTCTGTATGCATTTTGCCCTATACATGATCCCTCTAAATATATACTTTTTCAATAAAGGATGGCATGCTTTAGAAAATGAACTCAAATATTCATGGAAGGATATTTTATTTTTACTTTTATTTCTCTGGAATTTGATTAAAACACCTTTACTTTGCTGAAAATTAAATCACGTGGCTGATTAGTAAAAGTAAATACATTATTAGGGATTTTTGAGCTATGCCTCGATTTGTAGATGTTACCACATTTGTTATTTAAGTTGACCAGTGAGTTGATGGTTAAAAGCAACTTTACTATCACTCAAAAAAGAAAAGAAAACAGTAGGATCAAAGGCATAAGGAGTTCCTAGCATTCCTTGAAAATGACACTTTTGCTATAATATGCAATAGAGACTGGAAGAGGATAGAAAATTTTTTTTATTAAAGCTTTTATTTTCAAAAAGTAATTCTCAACATTCACTCTTGTGTTCCAATTTTTTCCCTCCTTTCCCTCTTCCCCCTCCCCTAATAATGCAATATATGTTAAACATGCAATTTTTCTTTACATATTTTCACAATTATCATGCTGCACAAGAAAAATCAGATTAAAAAGTGAGAAAGAAAACAAAATACAAACAAACAACAAAAAGTGAAAATATTATGTTGTGATCTACACTCAGTTCCCAATGTCCTTGCCACTATTAAAAGGGCTGCCACAAACGTTTTTGCACATGTGGGTCTCTTTCTCTCCTTTGTGATCTCTTTGGAATACAAACCTAGTAGAACACTGCTGGATCAAAAAATATGCACAGTTTGATCACCCTTTGGGCATAGTTCCAAATTGCTCTCCAGAATGGTTGGATCAGTTCTCAACTCCACCAACAATGTATTAGTCTCCCAGTTTTTTCACATCCCCTCCAACATTTATCCTTATCTTTTCCTGTCATCTCAGCCAATCTGACAGGTGTGCAGTGGTACTCAGGGTTATCTTAATTTGCATTTTTCTGATCAATAATGATTTAGTTACCTTTTCATATGATTAGAAATGGTGTCAATTTCTTCATCTGAAAATTGTCTCTTCATATCCTTTGACCATTTATCAATTGGAGAATGGCTTGAAATCTTATAAATTTTAGTCAATTCTTTATATATTTTAGAAATAAGGCCTTTATCAGGCCCTTGAATGTAAAAAATTTCCTCCCATTTTATTGCTTCCCTTCTAATCTTGTCTGCATTAGTTAAGTTTATAAAATTTTTTTTTAACTTAATATAATCAAAATTATCCATTTTGTATTCAATAATGTACTCCAGTTCTTCTTTGGTCACAAATTTCTTCCTTCTCCATAGAGTTGAGAGGTAAACTATCTGAAAAGATTGTCTCTTATGGGATAATCCCAGATATAAGGAACTTAAATCAATAAGCATTTACTATGTGCCAGACATTGTGCTATGACCTGAAGATACAAATAAAGAAGAAAACATAATCCCTGAATATTAATATTATTATTATAGAATATTAATGTTCTAATAGAGATGATAATATACAAAAAAATTGTTATACAATATATATGTATATATTTTGGCATCTGAATATGATGCTGTTTGAGTGGTCTAGAGGTTAGTGGCTATAAGAGAGTTATTAAGAATCCCCTTTAAATCGGCCACAGGTTTTAGGAGTGAAAGAATTCACTCATTCCCGAATATTAGTTGCAAAATGCAAGTTTATTATTCGATAGAAATCAGTTTACCAAGAGACTGACTTCTATAGTGGCAGATTTATGAAAAATGGAGTTTTGCCCTGAGAATGCAGTTCTCAGTGGACAGAAAGTCCTGACAGCAAAGGGAACTACCAAAGTCCATCTGCAAAGACTTTAGCTGATGGAAGCTTATTATATTGGGTTATCTTGATGAAGGCTGGGACAACGGGAGCAGATAGAACCAGTGGGGGCTGGGCAGCCCAGGTTGGCTCTGATCCAGTGAGGTCTGGGACAATCCCAGATCTCCTATTGGAATTCAAAGGGATGCTTTTTGACCAGAATTTGTAACTGAATCAAAGGCTCTGGCATCCTGGAAAGATAATTTGTCTGGGAAGGATATGTCTCAGCCAGGAGGGACTGAGAATCTGAAAGGAATCACAGATCAATAGGAAATATAGTTTCTTAAAGGGACCCAACCTTCAAATACACACAAAGGTAGCATGTATATATATACAAATATTTATGTACATATATGAAAAATGTATATTTATTTTACACATACACAATGTAAATGGAAGGTCATCTCAGAAGGAAGGTAATTAGCAACAGGCTAGTAACTGGTGATCAGAAGATGCTTCATTTAGAAGTTGGGATTTGAGCTGAGTTTTTTAAAAAAAGCTAGGAAAACTAGGAAGCAGAGGTGAAGAGAGAGAACATTCCAGTTGTGGGGGACAGATAGGAATATGCAGCTATTCCAATAATAGCAAGATGAAGGCCAATGTGCCATAAATATAGATAGCTAAAAAAGAACTGAGATTGAGGTAAGGGAGGGGGTGGGGAAAGGGACAGACACACAAGAGGCTATGACAACCACAAAGTGTCCTGAGAATAAGTCAAGCAGATATGAAATAAAATATCCAAACAGGGAGTAGGGGGGAGGTTGCAGGTATGTGTGTGCAGGGGAAGAAATACTGGTAACTAAAATCTTAAAACATTTATCTATATTCATATACACACACACACACACACACACACACACACACACAAACACACATATATGTATATATAGTTAATGGGTTGAGAACTGGCTTCCTGAACCATCACATAATACAAAAATAAAAAGGAAAGAGAAACAGAAGAATGGGAAATCTGTTTAAACCAAATTATTCTTTTGTGTATGTTGTAAAAATGTCTTTTTATTTTTACCTTTTGTTTTTACATTAGTTGAAATTCTGAATATATGCTGCCCTTATTCATTGAGACTTACATTGTAACAAAGTTTAAAAATAAATTAAAAAATAATTCTGCAAAATCAACAACCAACATATACAGCTGATCTAATGATTTATTTCACAACCTCTGTAAAGAAGGGAGGTAAGTATGTTTCCTAACTCTTTTCCAGGACTGAGCTTGGTTATTACGAATTTATCTATTTAAAGTAAGACATTTAGGGGGTTGCTAGGGATTTGAGTCAGGGGTCCTATATTTAGTACTGTAGAGGAGTCTGGGCAAGGTCTTAGGAAACTCAATACTGGTTGTCAGATTCATGTTCTGTCCCAGTTAGGCCTGATTCTGGTTATGGAGCCAGGATTGACGCAGGGATTGGCTCCTTGGGAAAGGGAGGAATGGGTTAGGATACTTTTCGGGAGTCTCTTCTCTTTACAGAGGGAATGCAAATAACAGATTCTGGACTTTGATTTTCCACCTAAGGTCACCCGGCTGAGCCGGCCAATTCAGAAAGCCAGAAAAATGGAGACGGAGTAGGAGGAAGGGAACTGAAAGGAGAAGAGGAGAGGAGTGAAAGAGCTATGAAAGGAAGGGGAAGGAGGGAGAGAGACAGAGACATGGAGACAGAAAGACAAAGGCAAAGAGAGAGAGACTGAAACAGACACTTGATGGTTTACTTTAAGTAACAACTAAAATCCCAGCTCTTACCCCCTTCTGTTCTTCATCCAGCTTATAGTTCGTTTTGTTTATATGTTTGTTTTCATGTTGTCTCCCCGATTAGATTGTAAGCTCCTCGAGGGCAGATCCTGTCTTTTTGCTTTTTTTTTTTTTTTTTTTTTTTTTTTATCCGAAAAGCCTAACACAGAGCCTTGATACATGTATATTAATTAAATCAATTAAATAACTGAGTGCGCTTAATAAAGTTTATTGATTATGGCAGACAGAAAGAATCGGAAGTTGACTGAAAGACGGCGGTAGTGAAAAATAACAAGGCTCTTAGACTCTCTCCCCAGTCTGTACAAAGAATCTGTCAGAGCAGGGTTGGCGAAGAGGGAAGGGGGTAGTTAAAGGTGTGGTGGTTTCTCTTTTGGGGCGGGGTAGGGGCTTAGAGGATAGAACTGGCCTGAACCTTTGCACGCTGCAGAACCGGGTACTCGGCCTCTAGTGCCCAAGTCTACTCACCACGACCAGAAGAGGAGACAACTTCAGCCGATTTTTGCCTCCAGGAACCCTCCATTTTGGTCCCTCCTCAGGCGCGCCCCTTCGAGCCCAGACTTAGGCCACGCCCCCCATCAGAGCCCCACCCCTTCAATCAGTCCCCAGGCCCTAGCAAAGAGGCGGCCGGTACCTCAGAACTGGGGTTGTTGCAGCAGAGGCGGCGAAGGCGGGGTCGGAGGCGGGGGCGACGGCAGCGGCAGTTAGAGCCGCCTAACCCGATGGCTGCGGTGGGGCAGAGATCCGGCCCTACTGCCGGCGCGGAGGCTTTGGCTCTGGCGGCCGAGCTGCACGGGGAAGCTACGTGCTCCATATGCTTGGAGCTCTTCCAGGACCCCGTGTCCATCGAATGCGGCCACAGCTTCTGTCGTTCCTGCATCGCCCGCTGCTGGGAGCGCCCGGGGATCCCGGTGTCACCTGCTCCCCGTGCCCTGCCCTGTCCTCAGTGCCGGGAGCCAGCCCGGCCCAGCCAACTCCGCCCCAATCGCCAGTTGGCCGGAGTGGCCAGTCTGCTCCGCCGCTACAGCCTCTCCCCGTCCGGAGATGGGGACGGGGAGGGCGCGGGGAGCCTAGTGTCCGGCTGCATTCAACACGGAGAGCCTCTGAAGCTCTACTGCCAGGATGATGGGCGGGCCATTTGCGTGGTGTGCGATCGTGCTCGGGAGCACCGCGCTCACGCCGTATTGCCGCTGGACGAGGCGGTGCAGGAGGCCAAGGTGAGCGAGACCCCGTTGTCCGCGCCCCAGCCAACCCTTGACAGTGAGCGACTCCTTGTGGCGGTTTGCCGGCTTCCTGCTCCTCTGGCTCTCGGGCTCCGCAGCCACCCCCTCGAACCCCATAGCCCCTTTTTTCATCTTTGTTCCCGACCCTTCACTCAGCACCGACCCCTACTCCGGTCTCCCGTCCTCGCATTCCTCTCCTCCCCTCCCCCCGCCGCCGGCAATCCTACGTAGATTTTTAGTTCTGGGGTTGTTCTCTCCCATGTTAGATCGGTATTTCCTTGAGAACCTGAACTGTCTTCGGCCCTTTATATCCCCGGAGCTTAGCATATAAAAGATTCTTAAGGCTTGCCGACTGATTATGCTTCGGGTGATCTTTTGGTGAGCCCCCCTCCTGTGGCAGTCTTACCTAAGGGATGATCCTCCTTGGTCCCTCACTTCCTCCTCTTCCTTCCCTCTTGTATCATCTTCCTGTTTAAATGGATAGATTTTGCCAAGTTGCTTCAGCCCTAGGTTGCGCAGGCTTGCGGAGCGTTGTGGGACGTTCTCCTCATAAGCTGGCAGAATTTATAAGAGCTATACTCTGGCCTGAGGTACTTTGTAGGTAGCTTGGGTATTTTAACTCGTATTTTAGAGACTACCTTCTAAAGGACTGAACCAAGAACACTGAGACATATGTGTGTACTGCACATATATGTGTATGTATATATACATATATGGATGCGTGTATATATGTATATATGGAGGTGGAGAGAGAGATTTGAAATCAGGAAGAACTTAATAATTAAACCTGTTAGAACCTTTTTAGATACATTCTTTCTCCCTTGGTTATGAGGAGATTTTTGCAATACCTAGGACTGGGTGGGAGGAATCTCATCCAGCCACTAGATGCCACAAACTAGTTTTCCTTCAACAAAGAGGTGGCAAGCTTCCTAGACAAGTAGGAGTCACCTGTTAGAGGAAAGCTTGCTCAGCTCTTATTGAGGGGTAGTGTTGACCTAAATCCTCTTCACTGGTGTGGAAACCTATCCCTTCCCTAAACAATCTCACAGGATTCCTGTGTAATGAATGCTTTGTACATTTTCATTAATAGCTATTATTTATGGTGTAGTGGCTAAATAACTGGGATGGTAATCATGGAAAAAGTTGAGTTCAGAAGCTTATCTTCAGTACCAAGTATTGATACAGTGTACAAGTCACTACTATGAGCCTTATTTCCTCCTCTGTAGAATCAGGAAATTATTACTTATGAATGCTAGTTTGGGGAATTGTTGTGAAGCTTTGAGAGGTTTGCGAACCTCTTTAAATTTTTTTTTTTTGTAAACTATTTTTGGATAAACTTATTGACAATTATGTCCAATGTAATTGATTTTATTTTATATTTATTTTATTTCATTTAAAAACATTATGAGAAAGGGACTCATTTGCCAGAGGTCAAAAGGGTCTTTGAGGACAAAAGAAAAAAGCTAAGAATCTCATCTCTAAGGAAATATATGTCAATTACTTACTTTAAAAAAATGCTATATAAATTTATTACATCGATCCCACTCCCTTATTCTAATTGGGCTTTTCTGGTGAAACCTTGACCTAGAGCAAAATACTCAAATGATCTGTAGGAAGGGAACTATTCGATTCTTTACAATATTGTCTCACAGCTTTGTGAGGTAGTTAGTATTATTTCCCACATTTTACAGTTGACAAAACTAAGACAAACAGATTAAGGGACTTGCCCAGAGTTACTCAGCCAGTAAATTTCTAACAGATTTTGAGCTCAGATCTTCTACTTTGCCATTCAACTGCATAGTCATCTAGTTGAACCAATGGTCAGGTATGCTTCAGTGGTTATTCCTTTCTGTTATGAGTTGTATTAGATGGTTACTGGGGTCCCTCTCGAGGTCTGTGATTCTGATTGTTTGCTCAGGTAGAATAGGGAAGGCTGGTGAGGATTGTAGGCCTGTAGGGGATGTATTTTTGGGTAATGGGACCTTATGCCATTGTTTAAATTTTATCATAATTGTAGGCCAACACTCCAGTCACTGAAGGTTATTTTTGTTTTTTCTTCAATGAATAGATTCAGCCCTGTATTCTGAGAGCAAAGCATAGTGTAAAAGTAGGACATTCTAAATTTTCTTCTCTCCCACCCAAAGTCAGTGAATTCACTTGTTGCTTCTCCATCCAGGAGATGTTGGAGTCCCGACTAGGTGCCCTGAAGAAGGAATTGGAAGAGTTTGAAGATTTTAAATCCATGGAGGAGAAGGAGAGCCGGGAGCTCTTGGTAAGGAAGTAGACTCTAGGGAGGTACCTTTTATTGAGTACTACAGTCTGGGAACCCAATTTGTAGCACTGCCTCTGAATGGGTATATGTGAAGTAAGAACAGGTATAAACATGGGTGGAAGAAGCAGAAATATTATATGCAGGGTATCCCAGAAGTCTTGGTGCAGTTGTAAACTATTAAAATTGCACTAAGACTCTTGGAACATCCTGTATAGACTTGATGAATTTGGGGGAGAGGGAGGAATATTTTTATGCAGAAGAATTCATATTAAAGAGTTAGAATTTCTATAGGAGAGAGGAGTGTGTGTGTGTGTATGAGAGAGAAAGAAAGCAATATATACATGCACTCTTATCCATTTCAGATGTCTCTCTCTCTCTTTCTCGCTCTCTCTCTCACTCCCTCTCTTTTTCTGTCTTTTGTCTCCTCCTCCCTAATTTCCAATCTCTCTACCACTTTTGGCAGGCATATGAACAATTAGTGGGGAGATTGAGTAGAACTGGAAGACTGAGAACCCAGGCTATTTTTTATTTTTGAATTTCTAGAATTCCCGAAAAGTGGATATGGAAGTCCCTCTGCTCATGATCCTTCTGTGACTTGTAACACCTACCCCTAATAACTTTCAGTCTTTTGCTGCTGGAGAATGATGGGTATTTTTGTTAGATCAAAAACACACCTTTTAGTCTATGGTTGCTGTGATTTCAGTAGGTTTGGGGAACTCTTGGTGTGGAATCTCTCCAACAAAATTTATAATTCCTGTGTAACTTAAGGTCATAAAGTTGCCTTAGGGCACTTGGAATAACTTTTCAATAGGCACTTAAATGTTGAAAGGTTTCCATATGATATTCTCAGAGTTCTAATTTAGAGATAATCTTCCCTCCAACTCTAAGATTCTATGCTTCTTTTATCTGCCTTGAAAATCTCATTCTGAAGGATTCTACCTGATGTTTAGTTTGTCTTAGGTCGGATGCTGTATACAACTTATTTTTCAACATTCTCTCCAAATTCCCAATTTGTAATGCAACTAGTTATGTGAGTTTTTTGTTTAGTCATTTTTTGGTTGTGTCCAACTCTTCATAATTCCATTTGGGGATTTTCTTGGAAAATATATTAGAATGGTTTGCTATTTCTTTTTCCAGACCAAATGGGGTTAAATGACTTGCCCAAGGTCACACAGCTAGTAATAGCTGTACTTGGATTTCAATTTAGGTCTCCTGTCTCCAGGCCTTGCTCTTTGTCCACTGTACCACTAGCTGCCAGCTGTAGTGCTAATACAATTAATACACAATAGACTTGAAAAGGTTTTAGTGAGGAATTAAGGAGAAAAGCAAAATAAGTTAAAGTCTCAAGCTAGAAAGTTGACAGAGACAGAGGATGGTTATCATGCTTAATTCTGTAGACCCCTTCCTGTTTGACCTTTGCCCCAAATTTCTCTATTACTTTCTGGCATTTGACACTTAAAACACACACACTCCATCCTATGCTAAGTCCAAAATAGCCTCAGTCATTCAGTCAAAAAGCTGGTTGGTAGATAAAGGCAGATATAGCTCCCCCTTCAGAATAGCTCATCTCTACCACATGCCTCTTCTATCCTCCTACCCCCATCCCAATCTCTCCTTCATACATATCAACCAGTTTAGCAAATACCTAGGAGCACTTCTTTCTCCCCTTCTTTTGAGAAAAGGATAAATATGAGTAAGGCAGGTGGAAAGTTTTGGCCCATTCCAAAATATGGAAGAGTTGAATGTTAAGAACTTCTCACTTGAGACCATTTCTGATCTTTCCTCAAATACCATTGTCTCTCCCCCTCTCCCACTCTTCCCACCTTTGTTCTTTATTTATATTCCTTGTATTCCCTACTTACTTATATTATTTAAGGGAAGGGATGATTTTGTTTTTCTATTTGTTTACCCTATGCCTACCATAGTGCCTGAGACTTAATAGGCTTTTAACAAATGCTTGTTGACTTTGTGAATAGATGAATAAATAAGAATCTGTGGGTCTTTAGGAAACTGAACTGAAGAACAGGGAGGGCATTCAAGACTCTTTGCTTAGAAAAGATAATAAATATATAAGCAAATGGAGATCATGACTGATTTAAAAAAAAATTAGTTTATGCTCCAAGTCAATGCTACTTTCTTCAAAGTAGTCACTTTGGGAGAACATACAATTTATTCTAATGATTCTTCCATTGTTCCAAAACATTTCTGAATTCTTTTGGAAGTTCGGTACAAGAATGTATTACAGGTTCAAGAATATTTTCATTAGTTGCAAATCTTTCTAATTAATTTGGATTTGATTTTTGGAAACAGCCAAAGATCATCATGGCCAATCCCAGTCAGTAAGGTAAGTAACCAAGTTGAATGATATATATTTTTTTGTTACTTTGGACTAGTAGAAAGAGTTAGGACATTTCATTTGAGTCCTAAACTAGGACTATGTAATATATAACTATAACTATAACTATATATATATGTATATATATATATATATATATATATATATATATATATATATATATATACACACACACACACACACACACACATATATATATATAAAATAGGACTATATAACTATATAACCTATAACTTTAGTTAAGTGGTTGGTGGATCTCATTGAGTCCAAGCCTCCTAATATATTAAATGGGGACAATACTTTCCTGCCCTATCTAGAACCCTATGGGTTCTAGAGAGAAGGCACACTATAATTATAACCATAAAATGATTTGTAAATGCAAGTTGTTATTATTTCAAAACAGAATAATTTATATAGTGCTTTAAGGTTTGTAAAGTTTTGTTCACAATAACTGTATTAGAGTAAGCCCTTTCCTCACAATAATCCTGGTAGGTAGGGATAAGTAGGGATTGATAGTGCAAATATATATGATTATAGATAAAAAAAAACTGAGGCTCTGAGGAATTAAGTCACTTGTATGTGATCAAATCAGAAATGAGATTCAAACCCAGTTCTCTTGATTAGAATTTAAACTACACTGCCTCTTTAGATTTGTGGTTATTCAATAGGTTTTTGATTACGTCCAATTCTTTGTGACCCTACTTGAGATTTTTTTGGCAAAGGTATTGAATGGTTTATCATTTCTTTTTCCATCTTTTTATGGTTGAGAAAAGTGAGGAAAATAGGGTTTTTTGACTTGCTCAGGGTCACACATCTAGGAAGTCGCTGAGACCAGATTTGAATATGAATCTTCCTGACTTCAAGCCTGGCATTCTAACTGTAAAACCTAGCTATCCATAAATTAATGAATGTTGTTCAGTTGTTTTTCAATCCTTTCTGATTCTTTGTGATCCTATAATAATATTCTTGGCAAAGGTACTGCAATGGTTTGCATTTCATTCATCATGTCGATTCAAATACACACAGATCCCTGAAGGCCTCATATTGATAGAGAAAACAACAAATTGACACTATCTGTGTTGTACTGTATTTTTACTTAGTTTGTTAAACATTTCCTACTTATATTTTAATTTGGTTCTGTGGGTGAGTTTTTCAATACTAAAAAGGAATTTGATACCTAGTCTAGATATATCTAACTATAAAATAGACTGCATTTTTTTAGTGTTTCTAAACTTGCTTTAATGACAAGCAGCTGCATAGTTCTGTAATCTGAAGGAGCAGATGATCACTTTATTTTTTTTTTCAATTTATCTTTTTTTAATTAGAGCTTTTTATTTACAAAACATATGCATGGGTAATTTTTCAACACTGACTCTTGCAAAACCTTGTGTTCCAGATTTTCCCCTTCTTCTCCCCACTAATCCAATACAAGTTAAATATGTTAAAATATGTTAACTCAAATACATATTTATACATTTATCTTGCTGCACAAGAAAAATCAGATCAAGAAGAAAAAAAACTGAGAAAGGAAACAAAATGCAAGCAAACGTCAACAGAAAATGAAAATGCTATGTTGTGGTCCACACTCAGTTGCCACAGTCCTTTCTCTAAGTGTAGATGGCCCTCTTCATCACAAGATTATTGGAAGTGATCTGAATTCATATGATCACTTTAAAAGGACAATTCTCATTTAGTAGAAAAGTAATGAGGAGTTGAGCAGTGGCAAATCTGGGTACATTTCCTAGCATACTTGTATAATAAACAAAAGGCTGTCTCACCGAGAATTTATTTCCATGAGAAGGGAGGCTTATTTTGTCATGGAGAACAAACAGATAACCTAGAGGAAGAAAAAGAAGCTTGGGAAAACCTAAAAATTTCCTTCTCTTTTCTGCAGTATTAGGCCATAGACCCTTAAGATATTATGTCCTGGCTAGAAGATTTAAGATATCATCACCCTGGCCAGAATATCTGTTGCCTAACACAACACAATGAAAGTTATCAGCTTGCTGAAATCCAGGTTTCCTGACTTCATTATAAATGTATAAGTTGCTTTTTTTTTCTTTTTTAAACAAGCTGAATAAGAGACTAATTGAAATGATAGAATAAAAGATCATTAGAAAAAGATTTTGTGAATATGTGGTCTTATTTCATATAAAATGAATGATATGTAGGAAAGAATTGATAATCACAAAGAAAGAATATATTTGTAAAATAGATGAGAATATTTAAGAATATATAGGAGAAGAGCAGGTTCAGTTATATGGATATATGTAGACGGGTGTATGTGTACCTATTCTGATCTTTGGTTAAGAGTTGGGAGAGTGTATTCTTCCTTTATAGGCTGCACAGTGTAATCTCAGTGTTGAGATCTTTTTCTCTTAACTTATTCCCACACACTTTTCTCCTTGAGCAGAAGCAAGTCACTGTGGAAAGGGAGAAGGTCGGGGCTGAGTTCCAAGCACTGAGGGCTTTTCTGATGGAGCAGGAAAGTAGGCTGGTGGGGCGTCTGGAAGAACTGGCCAGAGAAGTGACCCAAAGACAAACTGAGAACTTGAACCAACTTGGCAGTGAAATATCCCTGCTGTCCAAACTCACCACTGAGATGGAAGAGACATCCCACAAACCTGACTTGGACTTCCTTCAGGTGAGCTGGGCCTGACTTGCAAAGAATTACAACCATTAGAGATTAGATTGAGATTGTTTAAGATATATAGAAGAGAAATACTTGTGGGATATTAAGTTTATTTTATCATCAGGGCTTCTTTTGGTGGGGAGGACAAAGTAATAAACAGGGTAATATTAGAGTAATAGGATATTAGAATTTGATTTTGTGATTTAATGAAGATCATGCAATCCTGACATTGGGAGGGAGTGGGAGAAATCAACTCCTGCTTTCAGGTAGCAAAATTTCTAAATGGTTTCCTCTCCTTCGAGTACTGATAGCGTTCTATCTTAATTTAGCACTTAGCTGCATATTTTGCTTTCCTTTCATTTTATGTAACTAGAACTAGGCTTAGATTCAGAAAACCTGGGCTCAGATCTCAACTCTGAGTCTAGCTGTATGTGCTTGATCCTTTTCTACTTAACTATTTTTATGTAAAGTGAGACTGAGCTCTAGGAATGTGAGTTGTCTACCCATTATGGTTGTAAGCTCCTTGATGGCAGAGACTGTTGTGCTTTTTAACTTCATTTTATTTTAGCATCTAGCACAGTACTGATGTCAATGTTCCATTATTTTATGTTGTTTGATAAACCATCCAGCACAGATGACTGATTGTTCTTTTCTCTAAAATCATTAATGATGATTATACCCTGGCTAAGAGAGGTATTTCATAAATTTGAACTGGAAGGAAAGTCAAAGGTCCCTGTTTTATAGATGAAAAAATTATTTTATAGATGAGACCCTAAGAAGAAAAATGATACCCAAAATCCTATATGTAGCAAATAGCAGGACTACAATAAAAACCTTAATTCTAAAGCCTGAGCTTTTATCTTGGTACCCTTTCTGTGTCTTTGGTCTTGGTTTAAGAAACATCAGGCTTTCCTTTAATTCCTGTGCCTCCTCTTTCTCAAATTCTCGTGTGTGTGTACCAAATAGCATTAAAGGATAAGGAATTTGTGGCTGGAGTTGTTGGAAAGCTGGAAGACTACATGTTCTTCCTGTAGTTTCCTGTGGTCTTTATTCAATTGACTGATAATTTGTTATATACAAAGCTCTGTGCTAGCATTTATTAAACTTCTGCTGTGTGCCAGGCACTGCACTAAATGCTAAAGATATGAAGTAAGGTAAAAGAACTATCCCCGCTCTCAAGGAGATTATAGTCTAATGGAAGAGACAGTGTGCAAACAACTACATCCAAACAAGACATATGCAGAATAAATTGGAAGTCATCAACAGAGCAAAGGAACTAGAATGATGGACTTAGCAAAGATTTTTTATAGTGATACTGAAATACAGAGAAGTTTAAGACATGATATTCGACTGAGGTTGTTTATACAGTCCAGTTGAGAATAGAAAGCATAAGCACTTAAAAAAAAAAAAAGATAATACAAGGCAGTGAGCAACCAAGTGCCAGGCGTTCAAAGGAGAAAGTTATTCCTAGAAAACATAAAGTAGATAGAACTTGAATTAGATTTTAAAGAGTGTAGGTAGGATTAAGATATGAAAGGGGTAGAAGGCTAAAAAAATATCATTTTGTGGGAAGGGAGAGACCCCAGGACAACAAATTTAGCCTATATTAGGGCCCAGAAACCTAGGAGAGAAAACTTTTCTCTACAAAGAAGGGGAAAATGAGATTTCCTAAGGGGATGGTTTTCAGATCGGAGAAAATCTGAGAGAAAGAGAAAATGATCATGATTTCTTTGTTTGAAACCTAACCTGATTTTTCTTTCTTTATGGAGAATGAGACACATTCAATAATGATTATTTTCTTCATTATTTCTGTTTAGGAATTCAAGAACACATTAGGCAGGTAAGTAAACAATAAGTCTTTGCATTTAAAATAACTTTTCTCTTCATTGTGACCATTGTGGGGAGGAAAAACCGGATGGCCTTCCCCAAAGAAAGTTGATGTCAAGCAATAGTGCAAAGGGTTCTGGAACAATGGTTCTCTTCTCTACCAACAAGCTCTGAACAGTATAGGTTCCATCCCTTCCAAGGTCTTCAAGCGTATACTCTGTGGTTTTCCAGGGACTACTCTCCAGGTTGCCTGTATAAGTAGAAGGAATGGACCTAAGAAGGGTTACTTTAGGTAAGGCTTCGTGGAGGCTTACATTAAATCCTGTTTGTAAGAAATTGACATTGTCAGGAGAGGCATAGAGAGTCTGTCCTAGAGATTCCTGTAGACTAAAATGCAAGAACCATGCTATAAAGTTCTATGATATCCCCTTTCTCATTATCAGATAGTTGCATGGCTCCATTGTGCAGAGATCAAAAGGGAAAAAAGATCAGGGAAAGTAGTTGGTGCCAATGACATCCTCTCTGTTTTTTTCATCCAAGGTGTGACAATGTACCAGGCCCCAAACCAGCTTCAGTCTCTTCTGAAATGAAAAGTAAAGTTTGGAATATTTCACTCAAGACCTTTGTTTTGAAGGGACTGCTAAAGAAGTTCAAAGGTGATGGGTTTTGTTGGAGATGAGTAGCTGGGAGGGTTTGAATAAAGACACTATATATAGGATAGCAGGACCTAAATATGTCTAATGAGGCTCAAGCAGAAGGGGCAAGAGACTCTAGGTCCAGCTTTATTAGCTGATTAATTCAAAAGCATTTATTAAATACCTGCTCTGTGACAGGAACTGGGCTCAGGTTCTAATCTTGGTGGAGCTGGAAAGGTGGAAAAGGTGAAGCAGGAAGGTATAAACAGTTACAGGGTCTTCCTATAAAGGTATCTCATCTATCTTACTAAAGACTGTTCTATTATTTATCCTGAAGAAAGAATAGGAAAGGTTTTTGAGTGGGTAGCAGGCACTGGAATAGGCAGGGTGGGGAGAAAGATGGCATTTTAAACTCTTTGAGGGACCTGCAGTCAGGTTACAAAGTGGAAGGAGCACTGGGCAAGGAGAAAGGAAGATCTGAGTTCAAATGTTGATTCTGATTTTTATTAGCTCTGTGACCATGCAAGTCACTTAATCCCCATTTATAAAATGGGGACAATAATATAACTCACCGCCCAGGTAAATTGCTTAACACAGGTACATGGTAAGAGCCTCTAAATGCTTGTTTTCTTCTTTCCCAACTCTGTCTTTCCCAGTGCCTGGTCTTATAGCATATTTAATAAAATATTGCTTGAATGAATGTTGGTTTGTTAACTTAGCTAGAACATTCATTCTTGCTGTTTGTGTTCCTCCTCCTTTCAGAGGATCTTCGAGGAGAACTGGAAAAAGAGGAGAAAGGTAAATGTTGTTAGTAGTAAAGATGTCAAATAAAGCAATTTCCCCCATCTCTGTAAATCTGTTTCCCAGAATGTCTCTGTCTCTGGCATTGCCATCTATCTCAGAGAGAGACAATGTGTGCTGTAGGGGCAGAGAGCCTCATGGCATCTAACCAGATGAGAGGCCATGGGCAGATCACATCTGCTTTCATTGGTCCTCCATCTTCTCTGTAAATTGAGACAATACCCAAGAGCCTTCCCAAAACTGACTTTCTATTACTTTTGTCTTGTATGTGTATGGGTTGTGGATCTTTTCCTATAGATATGTCTCTTTTTTTCTATGCCTTTTTCATGATACAGGTGGGATTATGCCAAAGGGCAATGGGGCATGTGCTCAGTGGCCTGTGGGGTAACTTCTCCAGGGGGAGGGAGAAACACTATGGCCTGGGTCTCTGGATACTTTATTTTGGGGAGGTCTGTCAGTCTACAACATGTACTGACCCTGCTGTGCCTCTTTCCCCCCCATTCCCGCCCGCCCTGTACAGATAGATCCCTGTACCAGGCACATTGGGGGGGAGAGACAGAAGAAAGGAAGAAACATGGTCCCTGCCCTTGGAGAACTCCTGGTATGATGGGGGATACAGGGCATACACTTAACAGTGACTTTTTTTTTTTTTTTTAAAACATAGAACACAGTGCAAATGATCAGAGTGAGATCTGAATGTACACAGGATAAAAAGAATGATCAGGGTCTGGTGGGATGTAGGAATCCTGGAAGGCTTCCTAATGGAAAAGGGATTTTTTTTTTTGTCAGGTTTAGCAAGAGAAGAGAAATGCAGCTTGTCTGAGAGGAGGGGGTGGATATTCACCTTGTGTCAGGGAGCTATATCAAATGATATCTTTTTCTGCCTTTGTTTTTTCTTCTTTTTCTTCTCTCCCAAAGTGGAACTGACACTGGATCCTGACACAGCCAATCCCCGCCTCATCCTTTCATTGGATCTAAAGAGCGTCCGCCTGGGCCCACGACCCCAAGATCTGCCTCCTAATCCCCGGCGCTTTGATACGAATACTCGAGTGTTGGCTTCTCGTGGATTTACTTCAGGCCGTCACCACTGGGAGGTGGAGGTGGGCTCAGCGGATGGCTGGGCCTTTGGGGTGGCTCGGGAGAGTGTCCGGCGTAAGGGCCTTACTCCTTTTACTCCTGAAGAGGGTGTATGGGCTCTTCAGCTCAATGGTGGGCAGTACTGGGCTGTAACATCTCCTGAACGTACTTCACTGAGCCCTGGGGGGCGGCTGGCCCGTGTTCGGGTTGCCCTGGATTTAGAGGCTGGTGCAGTGTCTTTCTATGCTGCTGAGGACATGCGACACATCTACACCTTCCGAGTGACCTTCCGAGAGCGAGTCTTTCCCCTCTTCTCTGTCTGCTCTACTGGGACATACTTGAGGATCTGGCCATGAGATAGGACCAGGTCACTCAGAGGATGGGGCTGATTCACACCTCTCGCATACTGGGAGCTGCAAGAAGTTAATCCTGTACAGATCTCTCTCCCAACCCTGGCTTCCCACCTGGCCAGACCAAATTGTTTTTTTTTTTTTTTTTCCTGAGAAATGGGGTACAAGCAGCAAGTTAATGTATGTATAGGTCTCTACCAAATCCTGGCTTCTTGTTTGCTATATGCTGGCTTTATTCCTTCTCCAACTTCTTGCTGGGCCTTATCAAGGAAACAGCCAGATTATCTCATTCAGTTTTTTACTCTTTCCCCTCCTTATTTTGGACTACCTTTTCACCAAAACTTGTCTGTGGATTTAACCTTGAAGACTGTGGATGCTGGAGACTTTGGCCAACCCTCCCCCTTGCCTCTTTTGGCAGGTGGCAACAATTGTTGCCAAGTAGCAAGTTTAGGCTGTACATATCTGCCTGGCTTCCTGTTCCTGGTCTCGATTGAGCTCTAGATCTTAAAACTGTTCTGTGTTTCCTTTCTCTGGCTATTTATATTGGTTTTCATCTCAGTTTTCTTCTGCATCTTCATTTTCCCTCAGACCTTAGAAAGTGTTGGGGAAAGGTAGTAGGAAATGGAAGAGGGACTAAGTATAGGTTCCTGCTTACTTGAATCTCAACTCTGTGCTCTCCCAGCTGAGGAGGAAGGCAGCTCTGGACCTGGGGCAGTATGATTTATTTTTTCTGCTTTGCACTTTTGTCAGGTTGTAGCCAACAGGATCAAAAATGGACTTAAAGCTGAGTGGACTTGGCTGCTTGTCTTTAGACTCAGAGGTCATCAATTTTCCTGGCTATAACTGACATTTGGAATTGGGAAAGAACTCTGTTTCCAAAATATCAGTCTCTGTCCAGATAAAAATTAAATCCTTGCCTACGTGTGTGACATGTACCTGCTTAAGGGAATAAATGCCAACACACTTTTTGGGAATTTTTGGGAACTCACACTGACCCATAACTTTTTCCCTCTCTTTTTCCACTCTCAACCATATAACAGATTACCAATACAAAGATACAACTACCGTTGACAGTAGTGATGGATCTCTGCACCCATATGCATGTAAATCCATACTCAAAACTCCACAAGCATAGTCACTTAGTGTACAAACCCGCAGGCAACAAATCTCAACACAGTTAATATTCAGGTACTTTCTGCCACAAATATATATTCCCACTGTTTTACCAAATGTTGTAAATACTCTTAACTCCTTTCCAAGAAGCACACACATATATGTACTGTCTAGACCTTAAATCACTGGGTTCTAGGTTCTCCCTCATGATTTCAATGGCCTCTTTACCAGAATGGTGCCTCAGTTTCCTTAATTTGTGAGACTTCCTGCTCTTGACGACTGATACAGAGAGAGGGGAACAGAATAAAAGGGGAAGAATGAAAAATGGCTTTCCCTGATCATACAGAATATGAGTTCATCTTGAGTTGGTTTTTTGGATGGGAAGGAGAAGATCTCATTCAGATGTTTTTGAGTCTATGTGTGGTTGTATCTATGGAGAAATTCTCTATACTGAATGATAATGTGATTATTTCTGTGTGAATGTATACATTATTTAGTGGATCTGGATATTAGTGCATGTGTGTATGTGTGTATGTGTATATGTGTAGGGAGTATACATTTATTGTAGTCTCATGTGAATGTAGGTATATTTGTGTGTCCTTATGCTGTAAGTACTAATATGTTTTCTTGGGTCTATGTGTTAATGGATGAGGATTTCTGAATGTTCTATTAGTATGTTTGAGTCCTTGATTATAATATAGATATGTTTGCATGTAAGTTTGATATAATTGAGTGTAGGTCTCTGTAGCAGAAGTGAATACTGACTTGACTAATATCTGCTCTGGATAGGGAGAAAGGAAAAATTTGGTATAGACTAGACCTTAGAGCAAGTGTTATTAACTTGGGATATGTGAACTTGTGTTTAAAAAATTTTGGTTAACTGTTTTTCAATATAATTGATTTCCATCGTCACCTTATGTATTTTATCTTATTCATTTCACAATATTATTCTGAAAAGGGGTCTTTCCGTAGTTGTCATCAGATTGTCAAGAGGGGCCCCCCCAAGACACAAAAAGGTTAAGGCTGTATATACAGCAAAGCAGTTACTTGTAATTTCATCCTGCTTCTGTTAGATTCTGTGACTGGCACTCTCTGTTCTCCCATTTTCGGTAGGATTTGAGGTTCATTCCCTCACTCTTTATGTTAAATGTTTAAATGATGGTCTCTATTAAATGACAGAGGTGAGTTGGGCAGTTGTGGGAATTGGAGGGTCTGTCACATCTTATGGGGTAGAATACTACCACCTGTAAAGGCAGCAGTAGAGCAGAACTTTTGAGGAACTAGGCTTGAGATGAGTCCAGCTTTCCATGCTGTCTTGTAAACTCTCTGTCCTTATCCACTCCAGGAATCCTGCCTTTGAGTTAATTGTATTCACCTTAATTTCTATTGTCCTCTTTGTTTTTTTTTTATTTTTCTCTGTCCTCTGTTTTAAAAGGGCATTTTCATACTTTCCTCTTTCTGGACATAGATATTTGTCCAAAAACTCCCTTTTCTCTTTAGGGATCCGTGTGTCTAAGTCTTCCAGTTTCTGGGAACTAGAATTAATACTTAAATGACTAATTTTGTATATAGTAGTAAGACATCTAAGGTGCTCAACACAGTATTTTTCTCATAGATGCCCATAAAAATTTTTGATGAAAAGTGTATTTCCATCTGTATGATAACTAACATTTCTATTTCACCTAACTTTATAGTTTAGTGCTTTATAAATAAGTAACATTTTATCTCAGCAATCCTGGGAAATAGTAGCTATTTTTATCCCTATTTTATAGATGAAGAAATTGAGGAAAGAAGTTAAATGACTCATCCAGGGTTTGTACAGTTAAGTAGGCAGGATTTGAACTCATGTCTTGTGTTCAGGGTCAAGCATTTAATTACAGAATTGGATTACTAGGAATTGACTACTATGAATATAGTAGAGAGATTACTAGGTTTGAAGTTAAGGACCTGACTCTAGATGCCAGCTTTTTTATTTCTTTGGGAATGCAAATATAAAACGAAAAATCCTTAAGAAGTCTGTTTCCTATTGAGGGAGACAATAAGTATAGTACATGAATAGGATAATATGAAATAAATACAAGGCAATTTTTTGGGGGAGACAGGCCCAAGATTCTAGGGAGATCAGGCAAGGCTTCACTAGCTAGATTAAGATTGAAGAGGTAAGATTTTAGAGTTATTTGTGCCCTTACCATCTCTTGAGGTACTGCAAAAGCTTAATTGACTTATAATCCATCCGTCATGCAGCTGCCAAACTGATAATTCTTAAAAAAAAAAAAAATTTAAAGCTGCTAGATAGACAGTCTACCAAAATATCCTCAATACATGCGTAGATTGAATTACAAAATATTCCTTACAGAAATAACCATTTAAATACCTGGAATAATATATAGTGCACATGGTTGAGCTGGATCAATATTTATATTCAAATAGTACCGAAGTTAATATGAAGATTTAATATATGTACCAAATAAGATTCTTTTTGGTGCTAGATGACAAAACCATTTGGAGGAAGAAGATATTCACATTATCAAGGAAAACGATAAAAAAAAAAAGGTAGGAATTAATGTAGAATATCTTTTCAGGTCTTTAAACACAATACAAAGCAAAAGTCATCAAAACCATTTGGTACCAGTTTTTAAAAATAGAAAAGTAGTCATCAGAACATAGGAAACAAAGAAGAATCAGAAATTTTCGAACCCAGTGTTCAATAAATGTCAAAACAAATTACCTTGGAAAGACCTTAGTTGATAAAAACACCTAAGAAAAATGGAAAATAATCTTGTAGAAAATGGGTTTAGACCATCTTTTTTTTACAATAACAAGTTAAAGGTGGATGTGTGATCTGAATATGAAAGATCCTACTAAAAGAAGCATATACTTTTCACTGCTTTGGGTAAGTAATAAATTATTAAGCTGTCAGAAGATGAAGATATAAAACAATTTTGATTATATGAAATTGAAAAACTTGTACCAACTAGGATAAGAGAAGTGATCTTTGTTTCAAATATCTCTGACAAAAAGTTCATACCCTTTAGGGATCCTATTGTCCACAATGACTCCAGAGAAGTCGTTGAGAAAAGAAAGTTTCTACATTCTTCTAAAATGTTTATAGTTTTCTCTTGTGGTCACAAAGAACTGGAAACAAGTAGATACTCGTCTGTTGGGGAATGGCTAAGCAAATTATAGTACGTGAATGTGATGGCCTATCTTATAGCACAGTAAGATACACTGAATAATGAGAAGCCTAGGAAGACATAAATTGGTTCAAAGATGAATTGGTTGATGAAGATTTCAAGAGGATGGACTTCAAAAAAAAAAGTCACCATTTTGTGTGTTATATATGTGAAAAATAAGTCTATAGACCTTTTTCTAGGGACTTTCTAGGTTTCTTTTCACCTGTTCTCTGTTAACTTCTGGAATGCTACCAAATAAGGAGACAGGAGGAATTTCTCTTGCTTTTCTCTCCTCCCTTTCCTCCCTCCCTTCCCCTGGTAATTAAAGATTTCCTTAGGGCAGAAGCCCAATGTGTTTTTTTTTCATTTGTCAGTGTAAATCTGAGACTTGAGAGTTAACGTTCCAGATCAAGAGGTGACAAAAAGTCATGTTATTAGATTGAATATTCTGAACAGGTATATAAACTCATACACATTGCCATAGAAGAGTATGTCCATGGATATCGTTCCTGAACTACTTCCTTAGTAAAGGAGGGAGGATTTTCTAGGCAGTATGGCTAGAATGTTGCTTTCCAGCCAAGGAGGAAGGCTAGCCTTGAAGAAGGTTAAGGATTAAAAAGCAAAAAGCAAAAATCCTGCCTTCCTGTCCTTAAAGCAGTATAGTTTGGGGGGGGAGGGGGGAAGAACTATATATAATATTTCAGTTGTGGGGTACAATATGTACAAAGGCCCATAAATGAGATTTGGAGTACCTTATTTAGAGAATAGCAATTTGGCCTTTTTGGAAGGGAAATGGATACGAAAGCAAATAATGTGTAATCAATCTGGAAAGCTAGGTTATAGCAACATTGCAAAGGACTTTAAATGCAAAACAGAAGTTTGTATTTCATCCTAGAGATGTGCTATTTCCTACAGTAAGTCTGCAGTGTTCTGCCCTTCAATATTACTTTATTTTACTTTTCTATATATATTTTGGGACTGCCTTTTTTCTGCTTCTGTCCTCTTCCCTTTTTATAAGATCTTTGAGGGCTTGATGGAGTTGGCATTTGGTTTTGTTTTTTTCCATTTGTAGGCTTGTTACCTAGCAAAGTATATAGTACATAGTACATAGTAGTTGAGTAATACATGCTTATTGAATTGAATAGGGAAGTAATGGAGCTTCTTGAGCAGAAAAGTGACAAGTTTATACTTTGAGATTATCTATTGGAAACAAAACTGAGTGCTGTCGTCAGAGTCTCAACTTAAACCTCCCTCTCTTTGCAGAAATAGGAGACTAGATGTGGAGTATTGAATACATCAGATATGGTTGGTGTATCAGTTGGTTTAGCTGGATTTTTTTAATGGTTTTTTATTTTTTTAGGTTATACATACATGGTTATGTAAGTTACACATAACACCTTTTACATATTTCCATTTGAGTTATGTTGGGAGGGAAAAATCAAAACAAAAGGAAAAACCACAAGAAAAAAAAAATGAAGATAGTATGCATTGCTCCACATTTGGCCTTCTTAGGCTGTCATCTCTCTGATGAAGGCATTTTCCATTCACAGTTATAGGAATTGCTTTTGATCACTGAATTGCTGAGATGAACCAAGTCTATCATAGTTGATCATCATACAATCTTGTTACTGTGTGCAATGTTTTCCTGGTCCTGCTGCTTCACTCAGCCTCATGAACTTTTTTTTTTTTTTTTTTTAAAGTCTTTGTTGTAAGGCATGATAAGATGGTAGAGGAAAGTATTAGTGTATTAATACTTTTTAAAAAGTTGATTTCTACTGAAATTTTTGCAACCACTGTGCCCATCTCCTCAAGAGAGCCATCCTTTATTTTTTTTTTTTAAGAAAAGAGGAAAAAAAGTAAAGAAAATGAACAAACTGGTCCTCAAATGGGAAAAAAAAGTATTATATGCTATGTTATACACTGTGTATATCTTCTGACACTATCTGATATAGTAGTGAAGTGCTCTAAAGGTGCTTGTTGAATGAAATTTAGTTAAAAAGTTTTGACCTGTCTCATGATCATGAAACCAGTAGTTAAAAGACTTGTACTTAAGTTTTCCTGTCTCTAAGATTGACCTACCCACAGCAAGAGATGGGATATGTTTAAGAGACTCATATCTCAGCTGATTCTAGTCCTAGAGAGGCCAGAATATAATCAAAGTGATAATGAAGTTGAAAGTAAATGGTCTTCTATGACTCGATCCCTTTATGAGATATGAAATCTTTTGTATTGAGTCAAGAGAGGAACAAGAATTGACAGAAAATTATCTTTTCCCTTTGTGCCTTGAATGAATTTTAGGACTGGAGAGTTGGAAGCAGTTGTGGTAGAGATTCTTGCCTCTATGGGAAGAGATTTGCTTTGAAAGTACTTGACCAATAGAAAAATGGTATATTCAGCTGGAAGCAGAGACTCACATTCCATATAGATTCAGATAGAGACCCAAGGGAGGAAAAAGCTCCAAGGAAATTAGCAGCAGAGAAAAGAGAAAGACTCAAGAAAATAATTTTGAGAGTCCAATTGAGCAACTAGCCCAGCAGACTCAGAACTCAAAGTGCAACTATGAAAAGCTTGTATAAAGAAAAAACATTGCTAGGTCTGAAATACCAAGACTTGGGAGGTGCCTTTTCCATTGCTATGTCCTATACTTGTGCTTCATCATCGTACCTAAAGTCTTTGCCCATATTGTCCATTGATGTATTTGTGGGGCACTTCTCCCTAGTTTTATGTGAGGAATGTTTCACACCAATTGTACTTGGTATGTACCATCTTAATAAATGTTTTTGTCCTGCAAATTGCATTGACTACTGTCTTTTTTTAAAAGTATTTTTTCTAGATTTAAATTCTTCCCTATTAAAAAAAGGCATTTCTACACATACACATACAGGAGAACACAAAGAATGATTGTATATGAAACCAGGGATCTCTATTTTATATCACTTTTTAAAAAGGTGGATAATAAATTCTACATGTTATTTTCAAAACTGACATGCTTATCTGTATTTCCTTCTGGGTTTAATGGTTCTCTCTCTTTTTTTTTTTTCTCCCTCACTATTGCTAATACCTCTCCCTTAATCCTATCCCCTACCCCAATTAAAAATTGAGGAGAGAAAGCAACAATCCTTGTAGCAAATAAACAGAGCCAAACAAAATGGATCCACATAGTTATCATGCCCTACAGCATATGTCTGCACCTTGTGACCACTTATGTGTCCAGAGATGAGTATGCTTCATCATGTATGGGATAAACTGAGAGAAGACCTCTCATAAGGATGTGCCTTCGACCTATGCCCTAATTGTGACTTGAGACTTTGCAATAACAACTTGAGCTATAGCTAAAAAGCTGCAGGGGTTCTTGGATGAACATTTCCCTGCTATTTGCCACCATCTCTTAATTAGCATTTAAATACTTCTTTTAAAGGCAATTTATTCTTTTGTTTCTGGGATAAATTTTTCCTTTTAGAATGTAAGCCCTGACTCCCCCAGACAATGGAAGAAAAGGTCAAGGGGTAGGGGGAGCCTCTGGTTAATATAATTTTGTGTTTTGTAGTTTATGTTTTGCCCACCTTTACTGACAAACACTTTGTCAGATGGGAGTTGCCCTTTCTTGGGAGATTGTAATAAATTCCTTTTTGTTTTTTCTTACTCTGAAAGACTGATTTTAATTTGAGTTCACTTGCTGACCCACGCATTTTGGAGGCTCATCTAGGATATTTTCTATTTGTGAGGGGTTTCTTCCATACCAAATCCTTAGGCAGGCACCCTCCAGAGAATTCTTAGGTAGTCCCTGAACTCAGCTAGGGAACTCCCACCCCTGAAAGGGAAAACTTTCAAAGAGAGACACTTGGAGAAAACAAAAATGGAAGTAGGTTAGTAAAGATAAAGGATTAATATGGCCCAGGAGGTAAGCCAGCTGAGAAAAGTTGATATCAATCAGGTAAGTTGTGCACAACCAAGATAGGGCAAGCAACTGGTAAGCCAGGGGGAGAACCATTTAGAATCCTAAATGGTTAGATTTTTCCCTCTGCCAAGAACTGGTGAGCCACCTGGATGACTGGGATTGGGATTGGAAGGATTTAAATGGTTAAAGTCCATAAAAGATTTTTATTTCCCTTTGATAGTAGGAAAATCCTAAGTGGTTCAAGTCCATAAGGATGCTTCTATTTTCCTTTGATAAGATCAGGTGAGTCCTCCATTAAAGAGGACAAGAAACTGTGAACATAGTTGGTTCTCTTTATCTAGTGTCCTGGGAAGCTACCCCTTTAAAAAGAATTGGGATGAAGTACTAAAATGTATAGAGATTAAATATTGTTTTGTTTGATCAGGTGCACTGCTGGCTCAGGAACTGTCCATTCTTCACCCCTCCCTTCCTGAGGGCTGGGTGTAAATTCAAAGAAGCCTTCAATATCTGCTGGGCTGGCTTCTAAGGTTTTGGCTCCAGAACTCCTCTCGTCAATTCCACACCTAGGTGGGGCTGAGAATGGGAACCTGATTTAGAAAAACTGTGTGTGTGTGCACCACATGCGTGCATGAGGGAGCTTATGTTTTGTCTTCTGTGTTTGTCTCAGTCAGCCTCAGTCAGTACTTAGGAAAAAATCTGGCTATTTGGGATTTAAAAAGGCTTGCTTTGTACATTATTGAACTTATGCAAATAGCTTTTAGCTAGAGAGAAGAAAGACTAGTTCTGAGATAGAGAAAGTTTTAAATTGTCAGACCAAAAAGGGAAAAAAAAAAAAAAAAAAAACAAAAACAACTGACCTTTCTGGGGATCTAGAACTGTCCAATTTGGAGTCTGCAGAAATAGTTAAAAGTTACATAACTGCAGATTTTGGGGTTTTTGATTTAATCATGAAGTTACTGGGCTAACTTGAGTTAGTCTGTTGTATTTCTAAGTGGGCCTAATTTACATGACAAAAAGCCTTCTGAAGGCCAGAACTTGAGGCTTATAGAAAAACTGCAGAAGGAAAAAAAAAATCCTCTCTGGAATTTTCTAAGCTTCATAGGTTTGTGGAATCTATCCTGCTGGTGTCCCTGGCTAACCTGGATTCTTTTGGGATTTGTGCTGGTACCCCAACATCTTTGACTTGATTCCCCCCCATTTCTGTCATGGGGAGTGGGTTAATCACTTGGCCACAGGCCTGCATCCGGACACTTGGGTCTAAATTTCTCCAACCTTATTTTCCTCCCCTCAACTCTAAAGTTCACCAATTTCTTAAAGCCCTGTAAATGGACTTGAAAGGGAAGTTTTCTGCCACCTTAAATTTTGGGGCTGAGTGAGTTTAAATTGGAATTCTGATTTTGAAATTGTATGAGATAATTACTATTGGGAACTTGTTTATTCTGGTATAAGATTTTAGAAATATGTGTGTGTTAATATTTAAGTATTTTTTCTAGAAATTTAAATCAGTATTTCATTTGATTTTAGTTAAAAATTTTGGTTCTCTGATAACTTACCTAAAGAAGTCACATATTTGTCTCCTAATTAGATGAAATATATTTAAGCTACTATGTTGCTTTCTAAATTGTGTATTGGGTAATTTGTAAAAATTGTATGAGCTGTGCTTTAACATTGTAGTATAAATTTTGTGAAATTTGGTCCAAAGATATTTAGAATTTTAATCTTAAAGTTTGTCTTGCTTTCTTTCTTTAACAAAGAAGTAAAATCAAGAAAATATGACATATAGGGATATGTCTAATTGCAAAATAAATTGTATCTGAAAGGTGTTTAATATGTCTAAAGATAAATAAGAAGTATTGAGGAGATGTCCCTCTAGAGGGAAGGAGTCTGTTTCCAAAATATTTAGGTTAGATTTTAATGAAATGATACAATGGGGAAAACTGAGATATAGAGAATGGGTGGAAGCTTTCCTTTGGGCTCTGCTGCTTTGAGAGATTAGTGGAATAACATTGGAACAAATTGTACTTAAGATTGGTAGAGAGTATTGATTCAGATAAAGGAAGCTATTTTACTTCTAAAGTTTTATAAGAAATGATGGGAAGGGAATTGCAAAACGAGTGGCAATTCCATACATATGGGCAGCTTCCCTCATTAGGGAAAGTGTAAAAACGAACCATATTCTTAAGAAACAGATTACTAAATTGATGTTAAAATCTAAATGCCTTAAACCATATGTTTGCCTATTGGTTTGTTAAAAATTAGAATTGTTCCCAGAAGTGATCTGGGATTTTCCCCATATTCAATGCTGTTTGGTTTATTTTATTTGGGAGGAGAAATAAATAAGTTTTTAAGGAATTCTATACTGGCAGTGTCCTCATCCCTTTCAGCCCTTAGGAAGCAAGAATTGCTGGCCCAGACATCTTTGAAGTTTGCAGTTCCAAGAGAATGGATGTTTATTAAGTCCTGGAAGAAGCAGAATGGGAAGTACCTTACCCGACATTACAGATGACCAAGACTGCAGTCTGCAGGCTGAGAACACCAGGCTTAAAGGACTTATGGGGAAACCTCAAGAATGGACTGTTAAGGACAATTTATAACCTCTAACACTGATGACTTTGCAATTAGGAATGTTGTGGTGGCAGGGGAGAATGTTTGTGCTTAGAGGAATTTTAACAATATTGGTGTTGTACCTGTTGTTTATATTTCCAGAAAAATTTATAGGGACTCCTCGATTAGAGGAAGTTGAATCAACATTTTTAGGATGAAAAAATTATTAATGTTAATTCTGATAGGGTTCATTAGTGTGAAATTAGGACAGTATATTCTGTATTCTATGTGAGTTTTAATTGGTCATTCCCATTGTTTAGGGAGATTCTGAGAACAGTGATCTATGTCTTTGTCCCTTTGAATATGGTTAATACTGAACATGTTTTGATCTGAATATGTTTTGATATGGATTGGTTATTGAGCATCTTAAAGTAAAATGATTTGTGTAATGTTAAATTTAAAACCCATCTACTTAGACATGAAGATAAGCTGAGAACTTTCTAGGATTAATTTTTTACTGTTATCAATGTAAGATTATAGTAATATTTAGTTAGGATATGTAATCCTTGAGAGCTAAATTCACCTGAAATTTTGATTAAAGAGACTTACTATTTAAGATAAAATCTCTTGGAACTGTAGGGGATGTTATTTGAAGTTTTAAATTCAGGTATGATTGTCTGATGGATCATCAAGCCAGTAATCCACTATCTGAAAGGAATAAGCCACAAGCTACTTAGAAGAATGTGATCCTGAATTATTACTGGTGAAAATTAGTATCTGGGCAAGAATTAGGCGGACAACCTTGGTCTCTATTTAAGGTGGGATCCTTCTAACTCGTTTCCCAGTGGTGTTCCTTTGAATAAGAACTCATCTGATTATTTCTGCGCCTAGCTATAAGGTGGAATTGTTGTCACAATTAGCTAACAATGCTTTATCCTGTCATGTTATGTGCTCTCAGTCCTGAGGCCTGAAGCACCAGTTTTTGATTATAATCATGTCCCTGATGTTTCCTCTTGTATCAAATTTTTGTAATCAGAACAAGAGAACACGATTCAAGTATGTAAGATCTTGCAGTTTACTATCTGAAAATATGTGGCCATTATAACCTAAATAACTGAGTATCAAAAATGGTGTAAGGTCTTCAAAGGTAAATAAATAAAAAGGAGGTATTGTATGGGATAACCTGGGTAAAGACTTCTCAAAAGGATGTGGCTTCCACCTATGTCCTGCTGTTAGCAGCAGGTGTTTGATTGTCTCGGATGAACATTCCCCCTCCTGTTTGTCACCACCTCTTAGTACTTCTTTTAAAGACAATTTATTCTTTTATTTCTGGGATAGATTTTCCCATTTAGAATGGGGGGGGGGAAGTCAAGGGGAGAGAGATTCTGGTCAATAATCTTGTATTTTGCAGTTTGTGTTTTGCACTGCTGCTGACACATACCTTCTCAGATGGGAGTTGTCCTTTATTGGGAGATTGTAATAAATCCCTTTCTGCTTTTTTTTACTCTGAGAGTCTCTGATTTTTATTTGGGTTCACTGTCCCACACAATCATTAGTTCTCTGATGGCACCAATGGTCATTGTTTTGATCAGAATTCTCAAGTCTTTCCGTTTTTCTTTATTTGCTTTCTTTGTATAAATTATTCTAGTTCTAATTCTGTCTACTCAATTATTTCAGTTTATACTTAGAAGGACTTCCTGAAGTAATTTTTAAAAATTATTTGTAAAGATATAACAATATTGTTATATTAATATGCTACATTTTGTTCAACCAATCCCCAGTTATCTTAAGAGGGCAATGTAAAATATCCCTTTAGATTTTAGTTTTTCGCTTTTCTTTTTTCCCATTCTTCATCAGCATTTTTTTTTTTTTTTTGCTTATGACTACTCTCTTTTCCATAATATCCTTTCTCAACACCAAGTTGGTTGCAGCTTGCATTCTTCTGGGCTTCATAGGATCCTGCCCTGGGGACCACTCTGGACTATTTCCAGAGGAGCTCCCTACTTTTGCTAATTCACTGGTCTCATCTTTCCAATCTATCCTATCCACTCCTGTCACAATTATTTTCCCCAAACAGATCTTATTCCTCTCTCTCCCAGCTCGGCCAGCTACAAATATGCTGCCAGGATGGCGTCATTGCAATTTACCAGCCCAACCTGAGGACGAGCCCATTTCAGTGGTATTTGCATTGGTTGATTTTGGCGCGTGTCAGAGGAAGCAGACCATTCCATTTGCTGCCACACTCACAGATCCCTCCTCCTTAACCCCTCCTCACCTCCATTCCTACAACTCCCGCCCCAGCGCCTCCCCAGAATCAGCTCGCTAGCCCCTGTTTTCCGAGAATGTCAGAGCTGAAGAGAAGTCTTTGTTTTTTCTGTAGATGAGGAAGCTGAGGCCCAGGGGTAACTTAGTCAAGGTCACATAGCTGGGCAGTGAGTGACCCAGCAGGCATTAAAGCCTACGTTTCTCCATTACCAGTTAGGGCTCTATCCTCTTTTGGATCCTCCAATCCAGGCTCCGTCATTTTTCTCCTAATTTCCTCTATCTTTCTCGGTTCCAGATTTCTGTTCCTTTCCCAGCACCGCTCCTTCTGTGCCCAGTGCATTTCATTGGTCACAGGCACGGTTCTTTCTGTGCTCAGCGCATTTCATTGGTCTCCGTTTTCCCATGAATATCTTCGCCCAATAGTTTCGCCGCCTGGTTGGCTGCGGGCGCGCGCTCAACGCTAAACCCACCCTTACGCTTTCAACGTAGTACAACGGCACATCAGTCAGCAACAACATAGGAGCGCCTCAGGCCACCTTAAGCGTTGCTGGCTCCATAGCTCAGGGGTTAGAGCACTGGTCTTGTAAACCAGGGGTCGCGAGTTCAAATCTCGCTGGGGCCTGGGTAACATGTTTTGTTTGAAATTGGTGCTATGTTTTGTTTTCGTTTGAAATTGCTTAGTGAAAAGGAGACAATCTCGGGGGAGAAGAGACACAGATTTCCATCACATTTAGCAATGTTGATCGGTGGCTCCCTACTTTTCTTCCTCCTAATTACTCTTTTATTGTTTGATCTTCCCTTTTATTTCCGTCTTCTGCCTTCCTTTTCCTAGAAATAGTATACAGATGCAAGGAGGCAGGTAAGAAAGGAAGGAAGGAAAGAAGGCAGGTAACAAAATTTTATTAAACACTTACTATGTGTTATTTAAGTGCTTACTACGTGCTAGGCACTGCTAGATAAGAAAGGAAGGATGGATGGAAAGAAGGAAGGTAAAAAGATGAGAAGAGGAAAAATTGAAGGAAAAAAGGAAGGAAGGAAGGAAGGAAAGAAAAAAACAAAACAAACTTGTATGAGTCTAGTGTGTTTCTGGATGCTGAATATTCTGTCCCAGTTTTCCAGTCCTTTTAAATGTGCTCTGCTCATCTTTTCCTCTGCAGATTTTGTCAATTTCCAACAGTATAAGCCCATATGAAAAGGGACTAGGTTCCAAGATCCTTAATAAATAATCTTCTGCAAGGGGAATGCTGCAGATTGTAATATATTAAAGGTAATTCCTTTTAAAGCCAATTTCTTGGTCAAAAGTTATAGGAACCATTTCTAAGAGAACAATGAAAATGATTACCTGTTTGATGAGAAAACCTTTCAAATCACTAATAATTTGTAAAAGTAAGTTAAAATAACTGAAGTTTATTCAGCATGCAGCAAATCAGCAAAAATCGATAACCTGAGGGAAACAGTCAATATTGAAGAATTTTGGAATATAGGCAAGCTAATGTTAGTGGAGCTTTGAATTGGTCCAATCTTCTGGAATATTATCTGAAATAATGTTAGAAGATAGGGATCACTCAGCCTTTGAACCAGGGGTTCAAGTACAAGGTACTTGCCTCCAGGAGGATCCAATATACAAATGTTGATAGTAGCTCTGGTTTTTTTTTTTTTTTTTGTTTTGTTTTTTAGCTATCAAGAATATAGAAACATAGAGTATCTACATTTGGGGAATAGATGAGAATTATAGTATATTAACGTGATGTTGCTTTTCTGTAAGAAAAAAAAATTAATGTGAAGAATTCAGAAAACTTAGGAAGATGTGTGAGTTGATGAAGAGTGAACCAGAAGAACAGTATTTTCAATTGACCACAATCACTTAAATATAAACACTATGAAAAATTACAACACACAGAAGAAAATGTCCTATCTCAGGTAAGATTTGGACAGTCAACCAGTAAGCCCTTCTTAGGCACTTATTTTATCCTCAGTACCTTAGACTTATTCCCAGGAACAAGGCCAGACCTATATAAGACATCACTTATACCTGCTTTTTCCCCCTGAATTAGAACTTGAATATATATTCCTCCTAATATCAAGGCCAGAACTATATACACTATCCCAACTATATTTCCCTTTATTTGAAGGACTGGTAGTGATTATGAGTGGTATGATTGTTATGCTGTTAATTTGTTTTGTTTTGTTGCAAGAGAGTTCTCCTAGGAGTTGTGACTAGGAGACATTTTAAAAAATATATATATATTTTTTGCTTCATTCACTATTATTGTGGTTTTCTGAATTTACTTATCCATCAGGAAGGATCAAGGATTTATTTAGAGCTGGCTAGGGACTTTATATTTCCCTAGGTATATGGGATAAACTGAGTGGACACCCTTTCATGGGAGTGTGGCTTTAAACTATGCCCTAATTATGACCTGAAACTTTGTGATAATTGACAGGAGTGAACCCTGAAACTAGATTCAGGGTCTCAGACTCGAAAAGTCTGGGAAAAAGCCTATTTTCCCAGACAAGCCTTTTCCAACTTAAGCGGAGTCATTCAGTTGGAGATCTTGGTCAAATCACTCTCCAATGGTTTTTTGGAAGTGGCCAGGATCCTCTTCATTAAATTCCAGGCTCTGGGAAAAAGCCTTCAAAATGATTTTATTCAGTTGGAGATCTGGGCCTGATATTCCTATTGAGTGGCTTGAAACTCCAAGATAAGTACTCTCTTTTCAATTAGAAATCTAGGCATGGGGGGCATTGACAACACTGAGAGATTCTCATTCAATTTTCAATGGAAACCCAAGCCTCAGACTGCCAATAAAATACATTTTTGAACTTCAGACCTCTGCAGAAGTCTGAAGTAGGATTATACTTTGCCAAGGGACCTCTCTTCTTGGCACAGCTGCCTGCCAGGACTCCTGCCCGCTGTGATGATACTTCTTAGTGATAACCTTTATTTCCCTCTTGCCATTAAGAAGTCTGTCTTCCTAACAAAGCTGGCTTCTCAGTGATAAGAAGCTTCCCTTTTATCATTCAGACTTTTAGAGTTTGGGAATTCTTTCACTTTGGACTTATGCACCAACCAGAGGGGATTCTCACACCTCAGTTCTCTACCACTAGCACCACATCATAACAAACTGAGCTACAGCTAAAAAACTGTAGGTGTTCGATAGTCTGGAATGAATAGTTCCCTCCTGTTTCCCCAAGTCTTAATTAGCATTTAAGTACTTCTTTTAAAGGCAATTGATTGTTTTGTTTCTGGAATAGATTTTCGCATTTAGAACGTAAGCCTGGACTTCCCCAACAATGGGAGTAAAGGTTAAAGGTAGGGTCGTCTGTTCTTTTTAATCTTGTGTTTTGTAGTTTGTGCTTTGCACAACTTTAACTGATATCCTGTCAGCTGGGAGATGCCCTGGTTGGGAGATGTCCTTTCTTGGGAGATTGCCATAAATCCCTTTTTGCTTTTTTTTTCCTACCCTGAGAGTCTCTGATTTTAATTTGGGTTCATTGTCCCCCACACTAGGGTAATTATACAGATTATGAGACCAAAAGATATAAACCATGTTTTGAATTTTGACTTGCAGATATTTCCTTTAAATTTGGTTAGACTGTACATACCCTTTGATCCAGCCGTGTTTCTACTGGGCTTATACCCCAAAGAGATCTTAAAGGAGGGAAAGGGACCCACATGTGCAAGAAGGTTTGTGGCAGCCCTTTTTGTAATGGCAAAAAACTGGAAACTGAGTGGATGCCCATCAATTGGAGAATGGCTGAATAAGTTGTGGTATATGAATGTTATGGAATATCATTGTTCTATAAGAAATGATCAGAAGGATGATTTCAGAGAAGCCTGGAGAGAACTGATGCTAAGTGACATGAACAGAACCAGGAGATCATTGTATATGGCAGCAAGATTAGATGATGATCAATTCTGATACACAGGCCAATTCCAATGATCTTATGTTGATGAGAGCCATCTACACCCAAAGAGAGGTCTGTGGGTACTGAATGTAGATCACAACATAGGTAAACTAAATAAAAGTTCTCTTTTTCCTTTCCTCCTCCCATCAAAGGCCTGGCATTTGAACCTTGGAAGGGAGGTAATTACAATACTCAAGTTTAACAAGTAACAAGTGAATATGGAGAATGAACCCCCTTCCTAGGCTCCTCTCCCCAATTCCAAATTGCCTTTAAAGTACTAACAGGTTTACCTTTAAATAAATTTTGTCACTCAAGCTATGGAGTTTTAGTTAGCTTTCCAATTTGGAAAATAGATAGGATTACTATTACTACAACTCTATAGTCTTGAATCTTAAATTAGTTTATAGTTCAAGGCCCCTGCCATTAAGATCTCTTGTGATTTTAGTCCCCCTCTTCTCATTTAATCCATCTTCCATCAAGTTCCAAAGTTGAATCCCAACTTTGTTTAAAAGAACAAAACATGTTTATACAGCAGAGAGCGAAAAGAGCACTGTGCTTGGAGTCAGAAGGGATAGAGTCCTTCTTCATTCTAGCACTTTATCCACTCTGAAACTTTGTCAGTATTCCTTATTCTGTAGAGGGTCAGTTTTCTACTCTGTAAAATGGGGGAAATGATATTTGTTCTGCCTACCTCTCTGGGATGATTGTGAGAGCAGGAATCTGGAGAGATGAGGCAAAATGTTTTGTGATTGTGTTATACATATGTAAACTAAAATTATTCTCTAAATGGTTTAAAATGCAAATGACATTGAGATATAAATGGGTTTCAAATTTTAAATTATGTGATCAGGGCAGGGATTGTGTCCTTTTCATTCTTCTATCTCCCAGTTTATAGCTTTACACATAGAGATCCAGTGATTGAACTGAATCTAATCAAGCAACAAGTTTAAATGAAATTAGACTCAAGGCTGTGTAAGACTGGATTAGATTCATTGTATTATTTGTCTATAAGCTTATAGGGTGTACAAATCTATACTTCAGAGTTGTCAATTGCATCGAACCTCTTGGCCTGCTGAGGCTTGAGCTGAACAGATAGAGCAAGTAAGAACTTAGGATAAACTAAGACAGAAGTTTATTTTCTATAGTGAAGGAAATTGCTTGAGCAAGGAGGGAAAGCAGATATACCAGTTGCTCCACTTTCCCATTCCCCCTCCACCTAAGCCCCAATGAGGTACCCACTTTAGTGGGGAAATCTTAATACTTTTATCAATACCTAAGAAGTGAGATGTAATCCCAACAATGAGGGCTAACAGTGACAATGTGGCAAGTGTGATTTATAGCAGGATTTTATGATCAGAAGTTGTCTGAGATTGTTCCCTACTACTATCTGAGCTCAGAGAACAACTAGTACTGGTCAAAGCAATACAGTAATTATGTGAAACAATTCTGAGATCATCCAGCGGGTGGGGGCAAAGGATTGTTGTTATGCCAAGCTCAGGCCTTAGCTCTAGAAAACAGACTTTCTCCTTAATAGTATCTTGACAGATCTAATTTCACACCCTTATTTTAGGTGAGGGAAGTGAGGCTTAGGTCATACCCAGGGGATGGAGGTGGAGGGAGGAAAATACTTGATTATTCATATAAAGGAAGAGACATATTCACTGTTCTTAATGGACCACACAGAATGATTTTTGAGAAGCCTCACATACAGGATGGTGGAAAAGATGCTCAGATTAGAATGCATAAAAAAATTTAAATACAATTCTCAGCTATTTATGATCCATCTAGTGAGAAAGGAGTCTGAAGGGACCCAAATCTAGCAGATAGCTGCTAGATATCTAAATAAATTAATAAGAAGTAACTAGAATTCTTTAGTAGAATAAATTGAGAATCTTGACTGACAGCCATGAAGGGTCAAATTTTTGTCACTGAGACTGTAAGACTGCATTTTATTCTCTACTTTGGGTAATAGATAGGAGTTGTACAACCCTATGGTCTTGAGTCTTAAAATTTACAATCCATGTCTCTCCTATAGTAATGGCCCTCATGAAAGCTACCCTAGTTTCAAACAATATAACATGGGTCAGCATTCATTCAAAGCCGCATTGAGTAGCATTATAAAATAAATGGCAAGTGTAATCTTTTTATACATACAGTACAATAGATTTTTATATTATGTCGAGAATAGGAATCTAGGCAAGGAAAACATGTAAAGAACAGTATGGAGAGGGCATACACATTGGGAGAGAATATGCATGGGAGAGAGAGCACACATGACCAAAGAATACACATAGATAGTATGTAGGCCCATGCTTACCAAATAACAGGAATTTAATAACTTCATGCCAATCTTAGTTCTTCCCTTGAACATACCCCATATAACCAGTCTTTTGCCAAGTCTTTGCAATGTCTGTCCTAAACTTTCATTTCTCCACTTAATGCCCTTCAGGTGTAGACTCCCATCACCTCACATCTCACATGCAGTAAATGTCTAATTGGCTTCTCTGCCTCTTTACTCTAATTGGTCCCCCATTCAGCTGCCAAAATAATCTCCATAAAGTATAAATCTGATCATGTCACTACCTCTCTTTTCTTCATTCAAACTCTACTGGTTCCCTATTATTTCAAGATCAAATATAAAACCCTTTGTTTGGCTTTTAAGGTTACTGGCCCCTTCCCACCTTTCTAGGATTATAATTAGTCTGCTTCATGTACTCTATTATCTAGTGACACTGTCTGAACCTTCTGTTTTTGCCACATGACACTATAATTTTATTATATATGCCTTTTCCGTGGCTGTCCCTCATGCCTAGAATGCTCTACTTCTTTACCTCTGACTCTTGGCTATTTAGCTTTTCTTTATATCAACTCAGATATTACTTTTGGCAGAAGACTTTTCCCATTCTTCCTTCTTGCTAACTCCCAGGGCTGTCCTTTTGAGACTTTGTATTGAGACACTGAATTTTATATTTTTAATTCCATATTCTGATTTCTGACTCCTGATAGTTCATCCATATGCATATAGATTGCATATATCTTTATATAATTAGTCAGAGGAATCTATCCCCACTTCCCGAAGCCTATCTCCTCTTTTACTGGTCTGGTATACTTAAGGCATAAAGTGCATCCAATTCTAGTTAGAACTCTTTGCTGAACCTCTTTAGCAATCTTGTTGATGCAACACAATTATAATTCTGCCCTCTAAATATGAATAGGTTGTCTTATTTAATTTTTAGAAACTTCTCTTTTGATACTGATCTAGGTTTCTTAACCTCATCACCTCACCTTTGAAAAGCTGCTTTTCAAACTTTTGCCAAAAAAGTTCCTGTTTCCTAGGACAGCATTTTCTGATGAAATCTTCCTTTTCTGACACTACTTTTGGCGAGAAAAGGAAGAGAAAGAAAGAAAAAAAGAAAGAAAAAAAGAGTGGCTTTGAAAGGAGAATCATTGGGAGTAGGTCGAAGAAGAGGAAAGGAAGGTAGGCCCAATAATAATTCCTTTAACTCAGCTTGATGCTTCTGTTGTGAAAAATTTGGACTCTTTAAGAGGGAATGCCCTGACCTAAAGAATGAAGGAAGAGTGGACCCTCTCATGACTTTTAATGAGGAATAGGGACATCAGGAGTTTCTGAATAGTTGGTCCCATCTGGAGCCCTTGATAAATTTAAAGGTGGGACCATGGGAAGAGGAAGTGGTCTTTTAGTGGATATTAGGGAGACTAGGTTGTCTCTGAATTTCAAACCAAAAAGGGTAAGATTTTCAGCTCAGAAACTTACAGCCTCAGGAGTAAAAGGAATAGGATTTTTGGTACCCACATTTGTACCTATTAAATTAAAATTTAAAAAAGAGCTAATTGGATAACTGTTATTTATTCCTGAGGCAGGGAACATTATTCATTAGGAAAAAATTTAATAGCAAAACTGAATTTTAAAAATGGAAGTGTACAATCAAGTAAAAAGAGCTTTTTTAACAGAAGGAAAAACAAATAGATCCAATACTTTGGGTTAGATAAGAAAATTAAGGTCTAAAAATCTCTCCACTAAAGGTAAACCTGAAAAGAAAAGGTGAGATGGTACCTGTAAAATAATATCCTATTTCTATGGAAGGGAGCAAGAGGCAGTGACCCTTATACTATCATGAAAAAATTCCACACTGGGTTGGATGGTTTAGTGTAGTAAATTTAAAGAATGCCTTTTGAGCCTGCTTAGGTCCAGAAAGTAGAGATTTATTTGATTTTTGAATGGGAAAATCCTTTTACAGGAACAATTTAGATGGATTGTTTTACCTTAAGGATTCATTGTCCCCTAATTTATTTGGACAAGTTTTGGAATAATTGTTAGAAAAATTTCCAGTTCCAGAAAGAATAACTTTACTGCAGTATGTGAATGATCTGTTGATCCCTGGAGAAAAGAAAAATAAGATTACAGAAGCATGATGCTCAACTAAATTTCCTGGGGAAAGAAAGAGTATGTAAAAGGAAATTACAGTATGTAGTGAGAGAAGGCAGCTATTTATTTAGGATACCTCATTTCAGAAGGGAAGAGAAATGATAAACAGCACAGGGAATGAATTAATACATAGGAAATGGGTAAAACAGGTGCTGACTAACTTGTTATCAAATAAAGTTGCCACAATACATATAAGTGGACACCAGAGAGGAGAGGTATTTGAGGAGAAGGGAAATGGATTAGCAGATAAGAAGGCTAATAAGAAGACAGCCTAGTTCAGGGAATTTACAAAAATGCTTGTGTGTGTTCTCCAAGTTCCTGAGAGGAAAGCGACCCCTGTGTTTATGAAAACTGGAAAGAAAGATTTGATTAAGCCATTCTCCAATTGATAAATGGTCAAAGGATATGAACAGACAATTTTCAGAGGATGAAATTGAAACTATTACCACTCATATGAAAGAGTGTTCCAAATCATTATTGATCAGAGAAATGCAAATTAAGACAACTCTGAGATACCACTACACACCTGTCAGATTGGCTAAGATGACAGGAAAAAATAATGATGAATGTTGGAGGGGATGTGAGAAAACTGGGACACTATTGCATTGTTGGTGGAGTTGTGAACGAATCCAACCATTCTGGAGAGCAATCTGGAATTATGCCCAAAAAATTATCAAATTGTGCATACCCTTTGATCCAGCAGTGTTTCTATTGGGCTTATATCCCAAAGAAATACTAAAGAAGGGAAAGGGACCTGTATGTGCCAAAATGTTTGTAGCAGCCCTGTTTGTAGTGGCTAGAAACTGGAAAATGAATGGATGCCCATCAATTGGAGAATGGCTGGGTAAATTATGGTATATGAATGTTATGGAATATTATTGTTCTGTAAGAAATGACCAGCAGGATGAATACAGAGAGGACTGGCGAGATTTACATGAACTGATGCTAAGTGAAATGAGCAGAACCAGGAGATCATTATACACTTCGACAACGATATTGTATGAGGACATATTTTGATGGAAGGGGATTTCTTTGACAAAGAGACCTGAGTTTCAATTGATAAATGACGGACAAAAGCAGTTACACCCAAAGAAAGAACACTGGGAAACGAATGTGAACTATCTGCATTTTTGTTTTTCTTCCCGGGTTATTTACACCTTCTGAATCCAATTCTCCCTATGCAACAAGAGAACTGTTCGGTTCTGCAAACATATATTGTATCTAGGATATACTGCAACATATCCAACATATAAAGGACTGCTTGCCATCTAGGGGAGGGGGTGGAGGGAGGGAGGGAAAAAAAATTGGAACAGAAACGAGTGTCAATATAAAGTAATTATTAAATAAAAATAAAAAAAAAAGAAACTTAAAAAAAAAAAAAAGAAAGATTTGATTAAATTGGATCAATTAATACTGAGCTTAATCTTCAGTTACTACCAGATGGGAGAGTAATGATTAATAAACAAATTATGAGAGAAATTTTGTCAATTCTGCATCAGGAATGTCATTGGGGGGTACAATTAATGTGTGACCTAGCTTCAAGAAAGTATGGATGTATAGTTATATATACTGTTGCTAAACAAATTTGTGAAAGGTGACATGTACAGGAAAATAAATTAAAACGTATTAAAAAAATAAAATCCTGGAAGAAGACCAACTTTAGCTTGATTGGAAAGGATCCTATCAAGTGTTGCTGATCATGGAAACAATAGTCTGGATAGCTGAAAAGGGGTGGGCACATTACCCCAGAGACAAAGGAGCAATGATGAACCCTGGGAATGTTAGAAGTGGCTCTAATCCCTTAAAAGTTACTTTGCACAGGAAAGAGAAGGGATGTAGGGAGAGCTTGGATTGACTTTTATTTGTACATGATAAAGAGAAGAGATACTTTTGTTAAGTTAGGTAGGGATCAGTATAGGGCTTCTTTGTGTAGAATTAGAAGTTATGTTTGATTAATATTGACAATTATATTCCCTGAAAGAATCATTGATAGACCAAGGAAAAAGAACTCTTGTTAGGCATAATAGAAACTCCACTTGTTGTAATTTTATAACTATTCTAATAGTATTGGGAATATTTGTTGTGGGGGTACATCTATCCTAACTGATGGGAGACCTAAAGGAACCCAGAACTGATCAGGATGAGAGTTAGAACAGTTGGGAGGCTTATTGTGATGGAGGGGATTGTTATTATTATTGAATCTAGTACATATGGGATGTATGTACTAGATATCTGGTTAAGATATGATTAAACATCATTGAAGAACCTGTTCCACAGATAATTTTGTTTGATGCCTACCAAAGTATAAAATATGGAGATTCCACTAGTCAAAGTCAATGAAATAGTTATGATAAATATCTATGCCTTGAGGGAGAAAGACAGTTTGGAGTCCCATATCCACATTGGGATAATATTTGGTGTATTATAGGGAAGTGGACATCCAGTTACAAAAAAATTAGAATTAACTTCAACCTTAAGTGTGTTTAAAGGATGGGTCCTAAGCCTAATTGTCAAGAGCTCAAGTGTAATTTTATCATTCTGGTTATTCAAAATGCAAATCAAAACTGACCTGAGAATAGATCTGGGAATAGATGTAACAGGTATAGATCACTTAGGGAGATTTGGAATCAAGTTTCTTAAACAGGTGAAAAAAGACCCCAATGCAACTATTCTACCTTTAGGGAAGGAGTGGGAATTCCCAAATGACCCTAAGGTTGTGGAAGTTTTTGAAGTTAAGTGTCTTAGACAATGAAGCTAGAAATGGGATATGGAGACATTGTACCTGGGTAGAATGGATAAAGTATACTGTAAAGAGTTTGAATAAAAGTAATTGCTTTGCTTGTGCCATTGATGGCCCCTTGCCCAAATGTACTATTCCCCTTAGGCATGGAGGAATGTGACAATGAATTAAAATGCACGGTCCTCCAGATGAGGTTGGAGAATTGAGAGTAAGAGATCCTCTAAGAGCAATGGGATCCCTTTTGGCCCATTGCACAAGTTTTGCGAAAGAATTCAAAAACCTCAATAAATACAGGCACCAAGGTTTATGGTGAGAATGGGATTTATTTACACTAAGAAGACAACTTGCTAGGAATACAGCTTTCTTAGTGGGAGTTTTCCTGATTAGGAATTATCAAAGATATGGGGTTCAGAGTCTTTTATTAGCCTTCTGAGGTTTTATTGGGGTTTACCCAGGCCCCCAAACTGGGAGCAGTTAGAGAGACTAATCTCTAAATAAGGGTGGTGATTATGCCCCAGGTCAAGATCTCCAATTGAATGAGATTACTTAACTGTGTGCCCTTCCCAGAGTTTGAGACTCATGAATACCTCTCCCCCCAAAGGGGACACAGTTCACATCAGGGTCCCGCCAAAGGTTAAAGGGGACACAATTTACATCACTCCTGTTTCAAGTAATGTCCCTGAGAAGAGTTGCAGTGCTTTGTCCTACCTGTTCCCTTCTGTGAAGAAGGGAGAACATTAACTATATTTAGTCCCTTGTCCAGGTTTGGAAAGTCATTCAGCTTGTCTTTCATGACAGTGAAGGATTCTAAGACTTATGTACCTTATTTTTGTGTATTCAAAGCTGGAATGTAACTAAGGATAACTCTGGTAATTGAGATGAGATTAACATACCTTGAGCTGACCTTTGGTGGTATTGTGGAGGAAACTTTCTGACTTTGCCTGGGTATTGGGTAGGCACTCGTACAAGTCCAATTGGCTGTTCCTTTTACTCTGGCAAGAAAGGGAGAGAGTGTCAAACAAACAATTTTAGAAGGAATAAGAGAAGTTCTCAATATGGGTCATTGGATGAAAGAATCTATTTAGATAGCATAGGAGGCCCAAGGAGAATAACCAATGGATTTTAAGGCAAGAAATCAGATTGCTGCTGGATTTAAATCATTCCTATTCCAATTGGCTGTTATTAACAAAAATATAGATTGGATTAATTATATCTATTATAATCAACAAAAGTCTATATATTACATCAGAGATGCAATAAAGGGAATAGCAGGGCAATTAGATGCAACTAGCAGAATGGCATGGGAAAATAGAATGGCTTTGGTTTGATGTTAGCAGAGAAAGCGAGAGTATGTGTCATGTTTGGAGGCAATTGTTGTCCTGTCTTTCCTAATAATATTGTTTCAATTAGAACTATAACCAAAACCTTGCAGAGAATGACCTTCCTAATGTAGAAGCTAGCAGGAAATCCAGATATTAGTAATCCAGTAACTGAATGATTAGAATCATGGTTTGGAAAGTAGAAAAGAATAGTCACTTCTAACTTAGCATCCCTAATAGTAGCTGTCAGGGTGTTAATGGCAGTTGGATGTTGTGTAATTCCTTGTATATGAGGATCAGTTCAGAGACTAATAGAAATAGCCATGGCTAAGCAGATGCCAGTATAGTATAAAAAGAATAACTTTTATTTAACAAAAGATGAAGGGAACTTTATTCTGTCCATTGAAGAAGATGAGTAATCTTCCCTATTGTATTATAGGGAAAATGTAATTTCCCTATAAGTCTGAAGAGAGGATTAAGAAGGGGAATGAAGAATTATGGAAACAAAACATATTGAAAGAATAAGGGACAAATTGAAAAGTATAAGGGAGTTTGTTTCCATAAATTCAGAGTAGCAGTTAGCAGAAAGATCAGATAAAATGAGAATGTAACTGATTCTATCCTGTTCAAAGTTAGGAGATAGTTAAATAAAGTAAAGGTTAAGCTTTCTTTGAAATGCTCATATGCAATTAGGTCATAATATTAAATTCTCCTTCCCAGGAGAAGTTTAGGTTTATTTTTGTGTGGCATAGCGACCCAAATTAAAATCAGAGACTCTAATGATAAAAAAGAAAAAAAAAAGGATTTATTACGATCTCTAGCTACTTTTGTGGATGGGAATAGGGACAATGTTTAAATCTCCTCTCTCCTGTTGCATGCCTACTCTATAATAGAACATACCTGCTTCTGCAGATGTGGAATAAAATACTTTTAACTTCACTCCTTTCTGAGTCTAAGAGATTTCTTTCTCACATTGTGTGGTTCCTATTTTTTAAAAAAATTATTTATTCATTTATATATTTTTAATACATTCATATATCTATGCATTCATTTACTTTAGTTCTTTTAGAGTAGATACTCAGTGTTATCCTGTTTTGTGATTTTGTGATTGAGGAGAAATCCTGAGGGTTGTTAAATCTTATCTTTTGAACTTCTTTGACTAACTTTTTAGTTTCAGAATTTCTTAAATATTATTGATAATCCTTTTATATAGTTTTTAAGTGGGTTATATTTATCTATATTTGCTGTAATAGAAATTAAAATGACTTAGTATTATTATGAAAATAGTTTTGATTTCACAGACCCCCCTGAAAAAGTTGTATTCCATACTTTGAGAACCACTGATTTAAAGTAATATATTTCCTTTCATCTCTTTTCTTCTCCTAAGATCCTTGTTTGGTTTGTTCAATTCACCACACATCTCCTTTTTTGAAGTTTCAATCTGTAAGACTGAAGAGGAGCTTTTATTGAAAGTATTCTGACCACACAGGATTCTTATCCAGATTGTGTGGTGGTTAAACAAAAGAGATATTGGACTTTTATAGGTTTTTGGGGAAGTGGGGTTGACAAAAACCAGACAACTGGTTAGCCTGCTTCCTTATCTGACATCTTTGCAGCTGTTAAGGAAATACTTCAAAGACAAGGACAGGAAGACAGAGGTCTTGCATGAGGTTTCTTATGCCAAGTAGGGTTCTTACAGAAAAGGAGACAAGGGTTTTTAAAGGTATGCAAAAGAAGTTTGGCATTACTCGATCATTTTAAGTTTAGGGCTTTAAAGACAACTCTGAACCCCTAATCTTTGCAGAATAAGAGCTTCTCTTTTTTGGCAAAGCTACCTGCCAGGACACTGTCCATTGTGAACATATTCTCTTCTTAGTTTTAGCCTTTGCTGCCTTCCTGACAGAACCTTGCCATTAAGAAGTCTGTCTTCCTAGGAAAGCTGACTTTTCATTGCCAAATTCCTAATGAGGATTTTTGCCCATTAAGAAAGCTTCCTTCTTAGTGAACAATAAAATTTCCTTTTCTTGTCACACAGATTTCGGATTTTTGTGAATTTTTTTGCATTGGACCAACCCAGACAGAGAGGATTCCAATTCTCATACCTCTTCACTACCACTGACTTCATCATTTGTACCTCATCAAATTCATTATCATAGCACAATAACTAATCTAATATGCACGAATTAGGTCAAATTTGAGATCTTCTGTTGTCCATGTTTTATAAATAAAATTTTGAACCCCTAAAGGGTGCAGTAAATGAACAACCTCAGGATGAGTGAAATAATTTAAACTTTTTAGAAACTCCTGCAGAAGCGGGGTAAAGCTCTATAGGAGTTCATACACTGATACAGAAAGGAAAACAAGCTTTTATACTCTAAGTTAGTTCTACTCCTCCCTTCAGAGTCCTGGTTGGCCTGAGTATTTCTGGTCATCGTCTTTCTTATCCACCCCTTAGGTATTACTCTTAGACATGTTGTCTGGTTATACATCCCATGCTCAAAAATGGCGACTATCTTGGCCCTCAGGGTGTGTCAGATAATATGCATTGAGCTTATTAAGCAAGCAATGAAGAAAAGATGCCTCCCAACTATAGACCCAGCCACTTTAAACTAGTTTCTATTTATCAGGACTTTGAAGTTAGGCTATTTCCTTCTGAAAGCTGATTGATCAGCAGTGCTTACTATCCTGCATTACTTTGAAATTTGTAACATCTTGTGGAAACCGAACTGAATATTTCTCACACATGGGATTGAACCAGGATTTCAGGTGGCAACAGTGGCAAGGTTGGTGGGATATAATGGTGGGATAGCATAGCCCTTACTGCTGAAGGTGCTGAACCCTGTAAAGTTTCTAAAGTTTGCTAAACCCTGTAAAGGACTCTGTAAGTTTCTCAAGGGAATCTGAATTTAGCCTCATACACTAGTCAAAGTGACCATAGAGTAGCCTGCTAAGCTATGGGACTCTACCAAGAGGGAGTCCTGAAGCCTATTTCTGTTCTTCTGCTTACTTGGGCATCACACCTGTGAGGTGCTTCTACACATCAGATCAGTTATTGTTCTCCGGAGGTCCCCTTAAGCCCATTCCCATCATTGTATGCATCCTGTTAGTTCCACCATTGTATAGATCCCAAGCCCATTCCCATCATTGTGTGCAATCCGTTATTACTTTAGACTGTGAGGAATATAATTTTTTGTATAACAGCTGCCTGATGACCTGCCTTTTTTTTGCTTCTGTATCACCTGCTTGCTTTGCTATATAAATGCTGTTCCCCAGTCACTCTGGACCAAATGATTTTTGAACATGAGTTCAATTTGGTGATTAGCCTAAACTCTCCCCAATTAAAAGATTAAAAACCAGTCTCTGTCTTGCTTCAGTTTCTCTGGCATTACAAAGGAAGGACACTGCAATATAGATACACCATAACCCTAAGACTGCAGCCAGAGAAGTTGTGTGAATAGAGGAATTTCACTGGTTCTAGCACATAGGAGGGCTCCATGTCTTTCCTCTTTCTCTTCAGGTATCACTCACTCTGTACAGGCCCTTATTACTCCCTCCTTCCTTCTCTTGTAATATTAAATATAATGTGGTTTTTCTTTTTGTTTTTCTTTTACTTTTATTCATTCATCCCTTTTCATATTTGTCCAAGATTGTGATTGCCTCTTCTGCTTTTTTGGGTTTCAAGGCCTCATGTAAGTCTCCTTGAATATTATGTTTTAAATTTGTTTTTCTTAGCAATTATTTGGACTCTTCTTTGTAATTCATTCTACATCTGTTGTCTGGTCAAGTTTATCACATTCATATTCATAGTTATGATGGCTAAATTTGGTTTCTCTCTCTGTTATGGTTCTTTTTGGGGAGAAAAAATAAAGGATAGTAATCAGTACAATTTATATAGTGTTTGGAACAACATTCTTCCTTTATTCTCCTTTCTCAGACCACACCCAAATCACGGAAACTTTCCTTTTTTTCCCTCTTCGTCCCCACCCTCCAACCAACAATCTCTATAGTTTTTCACTTGACACAATCCTTTCCCTGACCTGCAAATGGATTCCCAATGACATAAGGACCTGTAAATTCCTCTCTTGTCTCCTTTCCTCAGCAGAACATTTTTGTTTGTTTTCTGAATATGCTTGTCCAGAGCTTGTTTGGTTAGCTTTGATTAGCTGACTAACCTTAGAGAGAGTGAAACTATTAAGCGACCATCATCTTTAACATTTCAAAATGTGAGCCTTTGCCCGATTTTTTTTTTCCTTCTTGTGTTTTGATTTTGAAGGGCTCTGATTTTTTTTTTCCTAATCAAAAAATGTTTGGAAATTATGAATTCTGTTAAGTACCTCAACTCTCTCCCTGGGTCCCCGTCTTTTCCTTCTAAAGAATTGTTATTAGCTTTGTACGACAGGATATTTTGGGGATATGAATCACTTTTAGAGATTATATGGAGACAATGGATAGAAGTCTGACTTTGGAATCTGGAAGGTCTCTCTCTTTTCAAAACGCTCTTTTGACATTTACAAGTGGTAGGCTGTAATTTCTTTATCTGTAAAATGTGGTCCTGAACAATTCTTCCTAGACAGTTTGGACCTCATCAAAGTTATTGCAGTTTTCCAAATGTATTTTTTCAAATATTCGCAAAGCACAGAACAAATGTCTAGTAGCTGCTTATTTACTAATTAAATTAGGGCTCTGAGAGAGGGAGCGGAAATGAAGAAAAGTAAGGAAGCTTGTCTGCTTTTTTTTTTTTTTTTAATGTATCGCTAGAGCTTAGCATACAGTGCCTGTAAATATGAATTGATTGCCCATTAGAACGAAATTGAGAAAAAATCAGAACTTAGAGTTGAATTCAGACGATTACGTTCTGAGGTTATTACAATTGGTTCAATATAGATTAATCGTGGAGTTGGATTTTCTAGCTAAGGTCTGATGATTGACTTAAATATTGAGAAATTTGACGTTAATTTAAAAAAATTAGAAATGATTGTTGAATATAATGGAAACAGACAAAGTTAAATAAACTCATAGGCATTCTAGTCAAGGAGCTTTTTCAACTGGCTCGTTGGTCTAGGGGTATGATTCTCGCTTTGGGTGCGAGAGGTCCCGGGTTCAAATCCCGGACGAGCCCATGTTTTTCCCTTCTCCCCTCCCCACTTACTCCCTATTAGAAATACAAATTAAGAATTTAATAATTCTTTGGTTTTCAAAACATCAAAAAGTGGGGAAAACTGCAGTGGAAAAATAAATTTTCCTATCTTGCATATGTTAACGTGACTTTGGCAAAATAACAACTGTTTTCTTAATAGTGTACTTTCTAGGGATGTACACCTTGATAATGAGGATGACACACACGTTTGCCAGAGCTAGGTAAGTGTTTGGGAAGTTCCCAAGGAAGGCGAGGGAGAGAAGAGGTATTCCACTGACTACGAGACCGAAAGATCTACAAAGCCTTTGTGCTGACCTCATTTGTTTTATGCCTGTGAAACCCAGACAGCGCACCAGCGTTAAGCCAGGAAACGGAATACTTCTCATTTGAATTGTTTTCAGAAGGTTCTGAAGACGGCCTGGCAGGACAAGATACCAGACCCTGGGGTCCTTTCCTCTCTGTCACAGGACCTCTCAGCTTGGTGTGCCCCCATCAGAGATAGCGCTGTGCTCTGCAGCAAAGCAGAACTGACGAAGCGCAAAGGAAATGAGATGGGAAATTTAGAGAATCCACCCCAAATGTACGTAGGGACTATTGGCGCCGGAGGTGTGGTAGAGCATTCTTATTGCGTCTGTGGATGACCGAATCAATATGGTCAGCGCAAAAAAGCAAAAGATACTGGGGCTCCTATGCAGGGGCATTTATAGTAGGAGTAGCCCGTGCCTTAGGGCTGTGCTTTGGCGGTTGGGGGAACTTCCTGTTTTGCCTCTTTGTTGGCACTGTGTTTCAGAGAAAAGGGTAGAGAATCCCCAAGCCTTCCTGAGAGGGAGACTACAGTGGCATATAGGCCACTTTGCTGAGAGTGTAAATGAATACTTTCCTAATTACTATTGTGGATTGATATTTGTGCTATTGGTCTATGTGCTAATTTGTGAAATGGGCTTTGTGTAAGCCACACAACTTTGTTGTGTGTGCAATGCATCATGTTTAATAAATATATACATTATATGCACGTCACCTTTAAGGAATAAACTGTATGCAAAGTATATGTATGTCTTCTTCCCCTCGCTTTTATTTTATCCATTCTTTTATAATATTGAATTCCAAAGTCTTTCTCTCCTTCTTACCCCTCTCCTACTCAATGAGAAGGCAAGCAATAAAATATCTTATATATGTAAAATTATGCCAGACATGATGACATATTAGCCACATTGCAAAAAAAAAAAAAAATGAGATTGTTATATTTCAGTTTGCACATAGAGTTTCTCCTTTCTCTCTCTGGAGGTGGATAGCATGTTTTCATCATGAGTCTTTTGGAATTGTCTTGGATCATTGTATTGATTAGAATCACCAAGTTATTCATAGTTGATCATCATTAATTACAATAATGCTGTTACTGTTTCCAGGTTATTTTCACTTCACTTTCCCTTGCTTAATATAGATCTTCTACCTAACTTCTTTTCCACCCTCCCATTCCTTCTGCCCGTTATTTCTTAGAAAATAATAGAACTTCATCACAATCTTATGCCACAACTTGTTCAATCATTCTTTAGTTGATAAATATCCCCTTAATTTTCAATTTTTTGCTTCCTCAAAAAGAATTGTTACAAATATTTTTGTACAAATACCCCTTTGATCTCCCTGGGGTATAAATCTAGTATGGCATTGCTTAAAGAGAATGTCCTTTAGGCATAGTTTTAAATTAAAAGCTATATGTCATTTAAATTTTTTCTCAATAGTATTTTATTTTTCCAATTACGCATAAAGAGAGTTTTCAACATTCATTTTCATAAGATTTTGACTTACAAGTTTTTTCTCACTTCTTCCTTTACTTTCCTTCCCCCTCTCCTCCCAGGAAATAAGTTAATATAGGTTATACATGTTCAATAATTTAAAACATATTTCCATATTAGTCATGTTGTGGAAAAAACTCAGAACAAAAGGGAAAAATCATGAGAAAGAAAAAGTAAACAAACAAACAAAAAAGTGACAATACTATGCTTTGATCCACATTCAGTCTTCATTTCTTATAGAACAATAATATTCCATTTCATTTATATAAATATATTCCATAATTTATTCAGCCATTCCCCAACTGATGGGCATCTATCCACTCAATTTCCAATTTCTTACAACTACATATAGAATATAGAATACAAATATTTTTCCTCATGTGGGTCCTTTTCCTTCTCTTATGCTCTTGGGATATAGATCCAGGAGTGACATTGCTGGACCAAATGGCTGGATCTTTTCACAACTGTAATATCAATGCATTAATGTCCCAATTTTCCTATATCCCTTCCAAACATTTGTCATTATCTTTTCCTGTCATCTTAATTAATTTGAGAGATGTGGAGTGATACTTCAGAGTTGTTTTAATTTGCATTTCTCTAATAGTGATTTAGACCATTTTTTCCTATGAGTAAAATATGCCTTTAATTTGTTCATCTGAAAATTGTCTGTTCATATCTTTTGACCATTTATCTATTGGAGAGCAACTTGTGTTATAAATTTGACTCAGTTCTCTCTATATTTTAGAAATGAGGCCTTTATTCAAACACTGCCTGTCAAAATTATTTCACAGTTTTCTGTTTCTTTTCTGATCTAGACTGTATTGATTTTATTTGTGCAAAAACTTTTTAATTGAATGTAAACAAAATTATCCATTTTGCATTTCATAAGTATTCTCTGTTTCTTGTTTGGTTATAAATTCCTCCCTTCTCCAAAGATCTGAAAATCTATCCCTTACTTATAATATCACCCTTTATGTCTAAATCACGAACCCATTTCGACCTTATCTTGGTATAGAGCAATACACATCATTTTTAATGTATATAAGTATCTCAACGGGCTCAGTGCAACTTTAATTTAGTAAATAGGCCCTCTAGCGAAGGCTTCTAGAATGGTGATTAAAGTTGCTTAACTCGCACTTCGACTTCTCTGGAGGAGAGTGCTAAGGGCCAAAAAAAATTGCATCCTTTTCCATTATAGCACATGTGAGTTTGGTCATAGAAATGTAGGCTTGGGCAATGAAAGTCTAGCGAAAGAACAAACCTCTTCCCCTTCTTCCTCCCTTCCCTACAGTCCTCACATCCTTTCCGTTATGTACTAATAGTGTGAAATTTGTAAAATGAGGGAAGTGGTATCATTAACACAAGAGAGTTGTAGTGAGGATCAAAGGATGTTTCTTTTTGCAAACCTCTACTATCCCAAAGATTATTTTTTCTCTCAGTCCAATAACCAGTCATATTTTCAGCCAGCCCAGCTAATCTGCGTTCGCTCCAGCAATCCAGGAAAGAGGAGTGAGATTAGGGAAGATGATGAGTTAATAAATTACTTCAACTTGTCACGTGTCACACCTACAGCCACTCACACTCCTCTTCATCACGTCTAACAGCAATCCGTCACATAGTGATAGTAATAATAATACATCCATTAATAAACTCATATTAACCCAACACGTTCATATTCTCCATATACTAAATGTATTTATTTGTTCAGACATGCCCCAGGAGATGCTACAAAATGCTTTTCAGTACATTTGCAATAATTACACTTCAAATGAGGGACGTAATTTCTGTTGACCAGAGGAAATGACAGTAACAGGGACCGGCGTCAGTGGTCGAGCGGTTAAGTCCACCCGAAAGCTTAGTTGTACTAAGGGAAACGATTGTGCAGGAAGCCCACTTAGCGTGGGATGTTATGTAAAGAAGACTTGATCAAAACAATTTTGGGGAAAAATACCAGCCAGCTGGCAGCGGTGGGATTCGAACCCACGCCCCCGAAGAGACTGGAGCCTTAATCCAGCGCCTTAGACCGCTCGGCCACGCTACCAAATGCGCGTGGACGTAGCAGGCGTATCCTCCTTCAAGGATTCTGAGTGCTGGTGGGGGAGGGGAGGGGAGAAAGAAAGGTATTAGAATGAGAGACGGAAAATATACGAGTGGAAGGCTAGCGAATCTAAGCCGCTACCTTTGGATTTACACATGGTCTTTTTTAATAAGATGGAGACACGTGTTTGCATGTACTCAAGCTACAGAAATGGATTCTTCTAGACGTTTAGTTCGGCGCCTTAATACTATCCTGATACTTTGTCACCTGAACACGTTTTAAAATTCTGTCCTTTGGGATAAAAAGCTGCATTATTTTTCTTTATAATTTATTTTAAACTGATACTTTATCTTTTCTTTTCTTTCTCCCTTTCTCTCTTCCTCTCTGCCCCCACACCCTTCTTTTTTCCTTTCCCGTCACTGTCCCACTAATTCTCTAACTTCTCATAGAAGCCTTTCTTAATCAAGCAAAACAAATCAGAACATTGGGTCAAGTCGAAAAATGTTTGATTCTCTCTGCACCCCAACTTTTCTTCCTCCATTCTTGATCAACATTTCTACCTTCTACTCTTGGTCATGATGGTGCAGTCATAATGGGTTACTGTCTTAATCTGAAGTTTGAGGATTGTCAGTGCCTTTTTTTTTTTTTTTTTTTTAATTGTTATGACCATAAATTGTTTTCTTGGTTTTACCTACTTAATTTTTGCACCAATTCATTAGAAAAAAAAAGTCTTCCCAGGTTAAACATGCTGTTTTTACTTTTCTCTGTCTCCTTCCTGAAGGAAGGATCACTGAATTTTACCTGTCTTGTGGAATTGAGAGAGAAACTTGCAAATGGAAACTGGGAAATCTGGTCGACAAGCAAATGAGTTGTTATTTTCTTTCCCTAATTCTACAAGTCCTTTGGTAGTTTGATTGGTATGGAACTGAGTAAGTAAAATAAGTTATATTTTATTATATTGACTTGGCTTGGTCCCGACTAATTAATATTTGTTGTGTCTTTATTGGGTAAAGAGTCTTTTATACTTCTAATCATGTACTTCCTATGTGTCACTTGGCAAGTAAACTTCCAAGTATTGAATATTTCCGGCAGTTATTTTAAATGAGCCTTTTCTCCCTTCTAAATCTTCCTGTTGGATTTTGTTGGCATTATACAGAGATGCTGGTATTTTATGTGTATTTATCTTATACTCAGCAATTTTGCTGAAGTTATTTGTTATTTCCATGGATAATTAGTTGACCAAAGTTCTTTATGTACATCGTCATATCACCAGTAAAAAGTGATAATTTTGTTTCCTCTTTGTTTATGCTCTTCTCAATTTCTTTTTTCTTTTCTTTTCTTTCTTTTTTTTTTTTTTTTAACATTATATTAAATAGTAATGACTGTGATGGACATCTTTTCTTTACTCTGGTCTTATTAAAAAGGTCTGTAATTTATCACCCTTACAATTTCTCAGTATTACAGGTAATGTTGGCTCTTGGTTTTTTCATATTAAGGAAAGATCCGTTTATGTTTATACTTTTCTCATATTAATGAAAGATCCATTTATGTTTATATTTTTCTTGGATTTCTTGAAATGTATGTTGAATTTTGTCAAAAGCTTTTTATGATCTTTATTTTTCTCATGATTCACATTTATGTTTGTCATTTTCCAACTTTCTAGTTTCTATTAGCAGCTCTGCTTGATTTGTTCTTCAAGGAACATCATGGCCTATCTAGGATAAGCTAATCATTTGAAATCTCATCGTTATATTTATTGACTTAGATGAGCATGCTCAACACTTTTTTTTTGATTCGTCTCTTCTGAATGGGGAACTGGAAGATGGATCACAAAATTCAGAAAAAGGTTTCCTTTATTTGAAATTTCCAACTCACTCTTCCCTATTCCTTAGCAACTCAGTTTGATTTGGATTATGACTGGATTGCTTTTTAAAAATTTTATTTGTATTTCCAGCACTTAACACAGTGCCTGGCACAGTAAGTTCTTAATAAATTTTATTGAATTGAATTGAATTCCTAGTATAAATTCCAAGTATAAACCCAGTCTTGTCTTACGATATAATTTTTGTAATGTTGCTATTTCATAATATTATATTTAGAATTTTTTGCACCAATATTCATTAGAGATTATTGGTCTATAGTTTCCTATCTTTGTTTTGACTTCCTCTAGTTTAGGTATCAAGATCATTAGGTATCAGGATTCCCAGATGGTATCTGGAAGGAAACAGTTTATAATATTGGAATCCATTGTTCTTTAAATGTTTGTTAGGATTTGATTCTAAATCCATCCAAACCTAGGTTGTTATTTCCCTTTTGGGAATTCATTTATAGCTTGCCCAGTTTCTTTTCCTCAGACTGGGTTATTTAAATTTTTTATTTTTTTCCTATTAATCTGGACATTTTGTATTTTTATATAAGATAGATATACATATTATATACATATCAAATGATATATATATATTATTTCAAATATCTGTTTAAATGGAATATAACTGAGTGAAATATTTCTAATAATTTAAGAAAATTTCTTCATTGGCTGTGAATTTTCCTCTTTTGGTTGTTGATATTGTTCATTTGGTTTTCGTTTAAAACTCATATGATTTTAAACAAAAGTTATCAAATGATTAATTTTTAAAAAAATAAAATTGCTTAGTCTTAGATATTATTTCATTGTATTTTTTCTATTTTTATTGCTTCTTTTAAATTTATTTTTGTTCATATTTATCTTGATCTGAGAGAGTGGAGTCTTTCACTATTGTAGTTTTCCTATTTCTCCCTATAATTTTTCCTTCAATTATTTTTGTGTTACCTTCTTTAGTAGAAATATATTTAATATCAGTGCTACTTCATTGCTATGGTACTTATTAGCAAAATGTAGTTCCCTTCTTTTAATAATTTTTTTTGTTTTGCTTTGTGCAAGATGATTATTCAGCTGCTATTTTTATGCTAGTTGAATCTTGTTTCAGCTCTATATTTGAACTCTTGTCTCTTTTTGTTTCAAATATTTCTTTTTTTTTTTTTAATAACTTTTCATTGATAGAACTCATGCCAGGGTAATTTTTTACCACATTATCCCTTGCATTCACTTCTGTTCCAATTTTTCCCCTCCCTCCCTTCACCCCCTCCCCCAGATGGCAAGCAATACTTTACATGCAAATATTTCTTGTAAAATCTGCTTCCTAAACTATTCTTTGCCCTTTTCTGTTTAAGTGAATTCTTTTCATTATTTATTATTGCTCATTTCATATTTCCCTCTAATCTATTGTCTTATTTTTGTCTCCCCCTTCCCCCCCCCCCCCTTTTTTTTTTTGTTTCTTGTTCCCTATTTATAAAGAAGAGAGTGCTTAGAGAGGAATATCAACATCATGTAATCTGCTTTTGCTCTTCTGTCTCTTTTGCTCATGCTGAACTATTTTTAAATTCAAGCCTCTTTTTGAAATCTATCCTCCTTGGAGATTGTTTTGATTAGGACTAATAATTTCCTTTATCTACTTTCTTTGTTATTTCCCATTTTTTTTTTCTTTACATTTCCCTGTTCTTTCCTTGCTGCTGAAATGTATTTCTGCACTCACTTATATATGTATGTGTTATCCCCTTCTTTGACCACTTTTGATGTGAGATTCAAGTACTGTTCACTCTACCACCTTCTTGTTAGTATAGATTTCTACTTTTGTACCCTAATTATGTGAGAAAATTTACCCTGTACTTCCTAATTAGACTTGTGCTCAAGATGTATTTTTCTTTGAGGCTTTGCTTGAAAATGTTTTAGAGTCATTACTTTCTTTTGAGTATGTGTCTTGAATACCATAAAAACTCTTTATGGTAGAATTTTGTTATTGTTGTTGTTGTTTGCCATTTTTTTCCAGATTATTTCCTGACTTCAGATTTTGTTAAAGCTGTGTTCTGTATACTTCTTGAACAAATGGGTAACCTGAGCTTGTGTTCTCTTTGGTCCTTCTGCTACTTTCTTGGTTGGGAGGGGCCAGTATTTAAGTGTAATTTTATTCCATGATCTCAGATATAATTCAGATTGATAACCTCCAAGCTTTTATTTCATCCACAATGGTCTGTTTCAGGGAAAAAATCTGAGTACTGTTCTCCTTGTCTGCAAGTTCCTAGGTTTGAGTCTAAGCAACATACCCATAGGTTTGGAGATGCAGTAGACTGACAGTGGCCAAGTCCACTCTCAGCCAACTGGAAAGTTCTGTAGGTTCAGAGTGACAGAATTGCCAAATTCCCTTTTGGTATGAGATTTCCACTTTTGATCTGCTGCTGCTATCTTCAGAGTAGGCTGAAGGATAGACCCAATATCCTGTTCCACTCCTATGTTCAGAGACACACAACTCCTTACAAAATAGAAAAAGAAAACAACTTGAAAAACAGAATTTGTGAAATGAAAAAAAAAAGTCCATAGAAAAAACAACTCATTTAAAAATTCAATTGGCTAATACAAAAGCAACTAAAAAATGTAACTGAAGAAAATAATTCACTAAAAATTAGAACTGAACAAATGGAAATAAATGACTCACTGAGACATCAAGAATCAGTCAAACAAAACCAAAAAAATGAGAAAAAAATAGAAGAAAATTTAAAATACTTCATTAGAAAAATAACTCACCTGGAAAATAGATCTAAAAGAGATAATCTAGAGATTATTCAATTTCCTGAAAACCATGATGAAAAAAGAGCCTAGACATTATATTTCAGAAAATCATCAGGGAAAACTGCCATGATGCCCTAGAATCAGAAGGTAAAATAGCCATTGAAAGAATTCACTGAATCACTTCCTGAAAGAGACTTCAAAATGCAAAATCCAAGGAATATTATTTCAGATAATAATAATAATTTCAGAATTACTGGACCAAGGGAAAAATATTTCAAGTAGCCAGAAAGAAACAATTCAAATATCAAGGAGCCACAATCAGGATTATCCAGGACCTAGCAGCTTCCACTTTAAAGGATCAAAGAGCCTAGAATCTGTTATTTCAAAAAGCAAAAGAACTTGGATTGAAGCCAAGAATCAACTATCCAGCTAAATTGAGCATCATGTTTCAGGGAAGAAGATGGATATTCAATGTTACCGGTGAATTTCATTTATTTCTGATGAAAAGACTAGAGCTGAACAAAAAGTTTGATCTCCAACTACAGAACTCAAGAGAAGCATAAAAAGATAAAAAGGAAAGAATTCTTGAGAACTATGTCTCTGCTATGGGCATACATAATTTAATTTTACTTTGATAATATAAAAAAGAAAACTAGAGGTGCAAAGGGGATTGTACTGGAAAAAGAGGAAAATGGAGATAAAATGAGGAAAATTACATCTCATGAAGAGGCAAATAAGAAGACCTGTTATAATGTAGGGAAAGAAAAGAGAAGGATGAACATTGTGTGACTCTTACTGTCATCAGATTTGGCTCAAAGAGAGAATATCAGACATATTTACCTTCACAGAGAAGATTGTTTTACCCTACAGAGAAGTAGGAGGGGAAGGGGAAAAGGAAAGGAGAGGCTAATAGAAGGGAGAAGAGAAGTAATAAAAAAGGAAAGGAATAAAAAAAAAAGAGGATGCAAAAGAGAAGGGTTGTTTGAGGGATGAGTTGATTAGTGACAAAATACTAGGAGAGAAAGGGGGAAAGGCAAGAGACAAGCATAACTTGGGGTAAATAAGATGGAGGGAAATACAGAATTATTTATTATTATTATTCATTGTGAATGTGAATGGGATGAACTCTCCCATAATGCTCTCCTATAAAATAGCAGACTGGATTAAAAGCCTGAATCCTACAATATGTTGTTTATAAGAATCACATTTAAAACAGAGCGATACATTTAGAGTAAAGGTACAAGGCTGGAGCAGAATCTATTATGCTTCATGTGAGGTAAAAAAAGCAGGAATAGCAATCATGATCTCAGTTCACGCAAAAGCAAAAATAGATCTAATTAAAAGAGATAAGAAAGGAAACTGTATCTTGTTAAAGGGTAACAGATAACGAAATAATATCAATACTAAACATATATGCACGAAGTAGTATAGCATCCAAATCTCTAAAAGAGATGTTAAGAAAGCTGCAAGAAGAAATAGACAGCAAAACTATAATAGCGGGGATCTCAACCTTACTCTCTCAGAACTAGATAAATCGAACCACAAAATAAATAAGAAAGAGGTTTAGGAGGCAACTAGAATTTTAGTAAAGTTAGGTATAATAGATCTTTGGAGAAAACTGAATGGAGACAGAAAGGAGTTTACTTTTTTCTCAGTGGTTCATGGAACCTATGCAAAAACTCAAACGCAGAAAGTCAGAAATAGTAAATACATTTTTTTTTTCAGATCATGATGCAATAAAAATTACATGCAATAAAAAAATCAGGAGAAAATAGACCAAAAATTAATTGAAAACTAAATAATGTAATCCTAAAGAACAAGTGGGTGAAATAACAAATCATAGACACATTGATAATTTCATCCAAGAGAATGACAATAATGAGACAACATACCACAATTTGTGGGATGTACCAAAATGGTTATTAGAGGAAATTTTATATCTCTAGATGCTTACCTACATAAAAAAAAGAGATTAATGAATTGGGCTTACAACTAAAAAAGCTAGAAAAAGAACAAATGAGCTCCCCCTCAGTTAAATACCAAATTCGAAATTCTGAAAATAAAGAGATTAATAAAATTGAAAGTAAGAAAACAACTTCTTTTTTCTTTTGAACTTACTCCTTACTCAGTAGCTAACTTTTATGATATTACTGGAAAGATCACAAACTTTTTTCCATTACTAATAATGTTTTCCCTTAATTTAGGTAAATACTATTTGTTATAACTAGGAAAGACTGATTCTATTAACCTATAAATCAACAAACATTTATTAAGCACTTATTATGTGTCAAGTATTGTGCTAAGTGTTGGGGTTAATTCCAGTCCTCAAGAGGGTCACAATTTAACAGGAAACAAACAACTATATACAAACAAGTTACCTACAAAACAAATAGAAAATAATAGAAATGCTTTCTGTAGAAGATAGTATTTTAGTTGGGATTTCAAGGAAGCTAGAACATGGAGATGAGTAGGGAGAACATTCCAAGCATGATGCTTAGAGATGAAACATGGAATGTTTGATTTGTGAAACAGCGAGGAAGCTAGTATTATTGAATAGAATATGTAATAGTGAATAAGGTAGAAGAAGAAAAGACTGGGAAAGGTAGTGGTGGAAGTGATATCCTTGACAATAATAGATAAGTTGAGAGAGGAGGAGAGAACTTAAAACTTTAAAAATAATGAGTTCAGTTTTGGGCATGTTGAGTTTAAGATACCTACCTAATAGACATTTTACATGTCTTAGAGACACGAGACTGGAGACTCAGCAGAGATGTTAGGGCATGATAGGTGGATTTGATAATCTTCATCATAGTAATGGTAATTAAATCCATGTAATCTGATGAGGTCATTAGGTGAAGCAGAATACATGGAGAAGAGGGCCTCAGATAGAACTCTGTGGGATACCTATGGTTAGAGATTGTGATCTCAAATTTAGCAAAATGAACTGAGAAGGAATGGTATGATAGGAGAATTAGGAGGAAATGGGGTCCTATTATTCATTTTTAGAGTTTTTAGTAGAAATGTGTATTAGATTTTGTCAAGTTTTTTTAGAATCTATTGATGTCAGTCATTTTTTTCTTTATATTATAAACTTGATTTATGACATTAATAGTTTTTCTTATTATTAATGTGTGGGACAGTGACCCTTACCCAAATTAAAACCAGAGACCCTCAAAGTAAAAAGTAAAAAGGACTTATTTTAATCTCCCAAGAAAGGGCAATTCTTATCAAACAAAGTGTTGTCAGTAAAGGAGTGTAAAGCACAATCTGCAAAACACAAGACTATATAAACCTAGGCAGCTAGATAGCACAGTGGATAGAGTACCAGCCCTGAAGTCAGGAGGACCAGAGTTCAAATATAACTTCAAGACACTTAATATTTCCTAATCATGTGACCCTGGGAAAGTCACTTAACCCCAACTGTCTCACCAAAAATAAACAAAAAAACCTGCAAGGTTTTCACCATGAGCTTCCTCTTAAAAAAAAAAAAAAAAAAAAAAAAAAAAAAGATTTATGTAGACCCTAACCAGAAACCCTCACCTCACTTCTGACTTATCCTTCCTTTGGCTGAGGAGTTCTAGTTTACGCAGAGTCCAGAAACCCAATAGCATACTCTTTATTGTTTATTTATTTATACATTTAAATTTATAAATGTATTTACAGGTATTTAAATGCTAATGAAAAGAGGGAGGAGATAGGAGGAAAATTATCTAAGATAATAGAATACCTGCAGCTTTTAGCTGTAGCTTAACTTGTTATTACAAAGTCTCAGGTCACAGTTAGGGCATAGGTCAAGGCCACATTCTTAGGAGGGATCTTCCCATTGAATGCCTCCTCTTATTTTTTTAACCTTTGAACACATCTCACACCATTCTTGATACATTTCCTCAACCAATTTTTTTTTCATTCTTCAATCCCTCAGGGCTTAGTTTTGTAATGTCAGAGAAACTGAGGCAAGACAGAGATTAGAGAGTTTTTAATATTTTATTTGAATTTCTGAGAGGTAGAGATCTTCTGGGGGCAGAACAAAATCCATTTTGCCCTCAGGGCTGAACTGGACCTTCTCTCAAAGAATTCAGCATCAAATGTGAGAGTCCAATAATTTTTATAGGGCCCTAGCGATCAGGGGAGACAAAGGCAAGGGGTGAAATCCAAACTCGTGAGCAGGAATTTTTAGGAAGGGATCATCAATCTGGTTCTTAACAGGTTGGGGGTAGAACCATAAATTCTGACAAATTGGGAGTGAAGGGATTAGTCAGCTAGAGACAGGAAGTCTGGAGAGATAGTGGTAGAGGATGCCAATTAGGTATTTGAGATAAGACATCTGGAGTTTTATGACTCTTGTGGAATGCCAGAGTGGCCTCCATAGCCCTAAATTATCTCAATCTTAATGAACAGGAAAGAAGGGTTGCAACCAGGGGGATTGAAGAAGAACAATTAAGGGAAACTGAGGCAGAACAATTTAGGGAAACTGAGGCAGGACAATTTAGAGAAACTGTGGCTCAGCATTTTGTTCTTTTAATATCCCAAGTCTAACTGGACCTCCCCCTCCAGGTTGTTTAGTCTTTACTGTCCTGGCCAGTGATGTCTGTACTATCCTTGTAATAACCTATATCACACAGAGAACAAGGGAGGCAGAGGAAGCAGTATGACTCCACTTAAAGCTATCAGCAGGGATCAAAGAACCCATTTCTACCAGCTGCCTCCATATCAAGATCATCCAACATTAAGTGGCGAGGACTAGGTCTGGAATAGGATATAGGCCAATTTTCTGCTTTGGCAATTTCCTTCACTATCTGTCCATTATCATCAATTTTCACACAGCAAGTAGATAGATTTAATTTTCCCCAAATTCCACCTTTTTCAGCCTACAAGTAGTCTGTAATACCAATCTGTGCTGTAGTACTGCTTCTCTAGTCTGAGTGGCCTGGTCTGCTAACAAATCCAGTGACTTAATTATTTTGACAGAGGCCTGGAATCTGAGTGTATTCAGCATATAAATTGGGGATCTATACCCCTAACTCCCATCTGGAGTCTTCTATCACACCAACTATTTTCTCCCTAGTAATTAAAGTAGGTAACCCTTCACAAATAAAGATGCTTATCATGAAAGTCAGCAACAACAGAAATGCTAAAAGAAACAGACAAAGATATGCATCTAGCAACAGATAGATGACTACGTGAAATATTCACCTACTTATTTAGGATATAATGACTATATATTTTCAGAGAAGAAACTGCAAGATCTTAAATACTTGAATCGTGCTTATAATTTCTACTGAACATTTGCCCTGATTATTAAACTTTGCCATAAAGGGAAAAAGCAGTGATATGATTATAATCAAAAACTGATCCTTCAGGCTTCAGCCTGAGAACATATACATGACAGGATAAAAAATCCTTAGCTTCAGTTTGACTTTAGGTAATTGTATGCAATAACAATTGCATCTTATAGTTAGACTCAAGAATAATCAGGTGGGTCCTTATTCAAAGAGCACCAATGGGAAACTGAGTGAGAAGGATCCCACCTTAAAGAGGGGCCAGGATTCTTCTCTCAACTCTTGCCAGATACTAACAGTAACAATTCAGGATCACATTCCTCTGAATAGCTTGTGCAATATTCCTTCCAGATGGTGGACTACTGGCTTGATGATCCATCAGACAATCATACCTGAATTCAAAACTCCAAATGATATCAGCTACAATCCCAAGAAATTTTATCTCAAATAGCAAGTCTCATTAATCAAAACTTCAGGTGAATTTAGTTCTCAAAGATCATATATCCTAAACAAGAATTGACTATAATCTTCCACTGATAACAGTAAGAGCTTAATCCTAGAAAGTTCATAACTTCATATCTAAGTATATGGGTTTTAAATTCAACATTTCATTTTATTTTATTTTAATAATCATTTTATTTTAAGATGCTTAATAATCAATCTATATCAAAACATGTTCAGATGTTAACCATGTTTAAAGGACAAAGACAGACCACTGTTTTCAGAATCTCCCTAAACAATGGAAACATCTTTAAAACAACTCAATACAACCAATTAAAATTCACAGAGAATATAGAATATACTGTCCTAATTTTGCCTTAAAGAACCCTATCAGAATTAACATTAATAATTTCTTCATCCATATAAACTGCTTGCATTTATGTTTTTCCTCCCGGGTTATTTATACCTTCTGAATCCAATTCTCCCTGTGCAACAAGAAAACTGTTTGGTTCTGCACACATATATTGTATCTAGGATATATTGCAACCCATTCAACATGTAAAGGACTCTTGCCATCTCGGGAAAAGGGTGGAGGGAGGGAGGGGTAAAATCGGAACAGAAATGAATGCAAGGGATAATGCTCTAAAAATTATCCTGGCATGCGTTCTATCAATAAAAAATTATTAAAAAAAATAATTTCTTCATCCTAAAAAAATGTGAATCCAACTTTCTCTAATGAGAAGTCCCTATAAATTTTTCTGGAAATATAAATAACAGGTATAAATCAATATTGTTAATATTCCTCTAAAGCACAATTAATCTCTCCTCCCACCAAAACATTCCTAATTGTCCTGGTGCAAAGTCAATTTTAGAGGTTATAAATTGTCCTGTTAACAGTCCATTCTTGAGGTTCTTCCACAGATCCTTCTGTGCTTGGTGTTCTCAGCCTCTAGACTGCAATCTCAGTTATCTGTAACATCTGGTAAGGTACTTCCCATTCTGCTGCTTCTAGGACTTAGTAAGTGCCCATTCTCCTGGAATTGTAAACTCCATAGATATTGTCTGAATCAGCAATCCTTGCTTACTAAAGATTAAAAGGAATGAGGACACTGCCAGTATAGAATTCCTTAAAATCTTGTCCTTTGTTTCAAAAGAGGTTCTTTCCCTTTCTCCTCTCAAATAAAATAAACCAAACAGCATTTAATATGGGGAAAATCTCAGATCACTTTTCAGGACAATTCTAATTCAATTTCAGAATCAGAATTCCAATTTAAAAATAGACAGTCCCAAAATTTTAAGGTGGCAGAAAACTGCCCTTTCAAATCCATCTACAAGGGAGGGGAATATGAAAAAAAAAAATGCTTTAAGAAACTGGAAGACTTAAGGACTCTGGGGGAGAGGGTTGGAGAAATTTGGACCCAGGTATTCACCTGCAGGTCTGTGGCCAAGTGACTAGCTCATCCAGAAATGCTGGGGGGTCATATGGAAGATGTTGGGACACCAATACAAACCCTGGAATAATCTAGGCCAGCCAGAGACACCCACCTACTCAGGAGAGATTCCATAAGCCTCTCCAAGAGGAAGAAGCATGGAAAGTCCCAGAGAGGGATTTTTTTTTTTTTTTTTTTCCTTAAGCAGTTTTTCTGTAAGCCTCAGGTTCAGGCCCTCAGAAGACTTTTTTTTTTTGGTCATTTAATTAGACCTATTCAATACAATAAATTAACTCAAGTTAGCTGTCTGAGAGATAGTGCCAAACAATTTAAAACTTAGTTTCAAAAACTCCAGAATCTGCTAAAATGTTTTTTTAAGCAGTTCTATAACTTTAACTATTTCTGCACACCTAAATTGGCAAGTTCTAGATCCACAGAAATGTCATTCTTTTTTCTTCTTTTGATGTGGCAGTTAAAAACTTTCCCTCAAAATTAGTTCTTCCTCTCTCTAGCAAAAAGGTATTTGCATAAGTCTAATTATGTGCAAAACAAAGATTTTAAAATCCCAAATAGTTAGATCTTTTCCCAAGTAATTAGGCTGACTGAGACAAACAAAGAAGACAAAATACAAGCTCATACAAACTGCTTTTCTAAATCAAGTTCCAAATCTCGGCTCCACCTTGAGGTGGAATTGAGAAGGGGAGTACTTCTGAACTTCTGAAGCTTTAGGATCCTTGAAGCCTCCTTTGAATTTGCACCCAGTTCTCTGGGGATTTATAGTTCCTCTAAATGGGGCTTTTGCCTAAACAAAACATTTTTAATCCCTATAAATTTTGATACTTCATCCCAATTCTTCCTAAAAAGCTATCTTCCCAGGACATTAGATAAGTTTTTAGAGCTAGCTATCTTAGATTGTTCCTCACCCAAGGTTTACAGTATCTTGTCCTCTTTGATAGAGGACTTACCTAATCTTACCAAAGGGAAATGGGAGAACCCTTATGGATTCAAATGGTTTAGAGTTTCCCCAATATCAAAGGGAAATAGGAGTCTTTTACTGACTCTTAACTTCTTAAAGTCTTCCAATCCCAATCCAAATCACCCAGGTGGCTCATCAGCTCTTGACAAAGAGAAAATCCTCTTACTGACTCTTATAGTCTCTCCCCACCTCACCAGTTTTTTTCCCTGCCTGGGTTGTGCATAACTTATCTGATGGATTTTGAACTTTTCTCAGCTGGATTGTCTTCTGAGCTGAATTAATCTTCTATCTTTGCTAGCCCACTTCTGGTTTTGCTTTCTCTGAGTGTCTCTCTTGGGGAGTTTACTCTGAGTGAGAATTCCCTAGCTGAGTCCAAGAACAACTGGGGACCTGGGACTCTGGAGGGTGCCTATCCAAGAATTCAATATAGGAGAAACTCCTCACAAACAGGAAATATCCCAGATGAGCTCCCAGAACTGTGTGGGAAAGTGACCCTTACTCAAATTAAAATTAAAGACTCTCAAGGTAAAAGGCAAAAAGGATTTATTACAATCTTAAAAGAAAGGGCAACTCCTAACAGACAATAAAGGAGTGCAAATCACAAATTATAAAAACACTAGATTATATAGCTCTTAACTAGAAACCTCCAACACTCTACCTTTTATCTTATTGTTTGGGGAGTTCTGATTTACCTAGAACTCAGAAACAAAGAATGCTAGTCAATAACACACTCTTTAATGTATTAGGTACTTAAATGTTAATGAAAAGGTATGTGTGTTGGGGAACAGGAGAGAAATTTTTATTTAAGATAAACACTTAAAGCTTTTCGCTAAAGCTCAACTTGTTATTGCAAAGTCTCAAGTCACAATTAGGACATAGATCAAGGCCCCATTCTTATGAGAAGTCTTTACTCAGTTTATCCCATTCATTAAGGCAGAAAACACCTCAATAAGATTAGGGTCCTCTTAGTAGGTGTTGGGGATTTGGCAAAAGAATTCATACATTCAAATTGTCTCCAAGTTAAAGGGCAAAGTTTTATTATAATTGTGACTCCAATTGAAGCAGTCAATGAACCTTTTGCAGATTTTGTGGGACGTTTGCAAACAGCTGTAATAAGAACCATTGGAGACAATGCAGCAACAGAAATAATGACTAGACATTTGGCTAAGGAAAATGCCAATGAGGTTTGCAAGAGAAGAATATGGGGGTTAGACAAAAATGCTCCTTTAGAGGAGATCATAAGATGCTGTGCCACAGTGGGCACAAATGCTTATTATGCTTAAACTATGATGAACGTGGAAAGACAAGGTCCTTCTTGGCAAAGGAATTCTACAGAAACTCGTCGATGTTTTCAGTGTGGAAAAGTTCGACATCTAAGAGCCCAATGTAGAAATGGAGATAGAGAAGACAGGGTGACAGAAAACCCAAAACCCCATGTCCAAAAAGTAATCCAGGCTTTCACTGGGGCTCTAAATGTATATTGACCCAGAGGAATGAGAGGCAGGACCCAGCTCCAAAGTATCAATCAAAGGACAGGTGGGGCATGATAGCAGCTGAGGTTACACCCACAGAGACTTTAGAAATTCAGGACTCTGATGTCATCAACCAACAGAAAAGCAATCAGGATTACAGTTGGGGAGAATATCGATTTTTTAACCCAACTAGGCAGTGTCCAATGCAAACAGCTCCAATGTAATTACTAGATGATGAGGAGAAATCCCAAAAGTGGTAAATAGAAGGGAATTAGATAGGTTAACTGCTTGGGGAAGAGGATCTGCTTATATTTCCACAGGAGGAGAAGGAATCAGATGGCTGACAATGAGACTGTCAAAAGAACTTTAAAATCTTCAGGTTTCAGTTCCTGAAAAACCAGCATCATTGGATTTCCTGAGATGAAACAGAAAAAGAGAAAAACTTCAAAACAAAAGAGATTTATGAAGCATCTGAACTAAAAGAGCATGGCTGACAATGAGACTGTTAAAAGGACTTTTAAAATCTTCAGGAATCATTGGATTTCCTAACACAAGATGAGACTGTTTTAATTCTTGAAAAAACCAGCAAGAATCATTGGATTCCTTAAAATGAAAAATTGTTGATGAGACTTTTTGCAGTACTTCAGAGCTTACAGGAATTATTAAATTCCTGGCACATGAACTAATGGACAATGGATTCCTTATGGACTATTTCTAGGTCTTATGGACATGTGTAAATTCTCAGGTTGATTCATGTTATTTGTTACATTACTACTAGCCTGTGTTATATTGCTATGTGCTTATGTATTTTATGTAATTGCAAGAATCATTGGATTTCTTGCGATGAAAAATTGTTGATGAGACTATTGCAGTAGTTAAATTTTCATGTTGATTCTTATTTGTTACATTACTACTAGCCTGTGTTACATTGCTATGTGCTTATGTAAATTATGTGTAATACCTCCCATATTGATGGATTTATGTATAGCATGTATATCGGTTTCAAAGTTCTGGCCCATATTGATGGATTTATGTGTACCTGTTTCAAGTGAGCCCCTTCAGAAACCCACTAATCTGATCTGACTTCCTATTTCCTTTGGTATTTTCATCTTCCTTCCTGAGGTGTCAGGGAAGACATGGTCACCTTTTTTGGGGGGTTCTCACCTCCTTGAGAAGTCAGGGAGGTCATGACCACCTTATGTTCTAAAACAAAAGAAAGGGGGAGATGTTGGAATCTTTACAAACTGCTAACTCATTAGAGTTGATAGATTATTGATCTGATCTTACAAGAAGATGTTTTGGGCCAGAACCTGAAACAAGGTACTAAGTAGAACTAATTGATACAATGCTTGTGTTTGCACCTTTACTCGTTGGAGTTCACACTTTTGGGAAATTTTAGGGTTTAGTATGAGATATCTGAATTCACACCTCCCTTGAAGTTCTTAGGGCCAGAGAACACTATGGGAGAAAACCCATAATCCCATTCTTTCAGAAGAATCATACATAGTTCCAAGGGAATCTAGCTAAAAGTCAGAATCAAGAAGATAATTTTATAGGAAAGAAAAACAAACATTAGGTTGATATGCTAATATGATGGCTTAGAGGTACAATTGAGTAGTGGGAGAGATGAAGTAGTTTCCATCAATAAATTCTACAGCTTACTGTCCAATAGAACCAGTGTTAATTTACTGCTATTGGCCAGTATTGTTTGTAGCACTCTCAAGGCCAGGTAGCCTTACAGTTTCTCAGGAATTGCAACTTTCTCACACCTCATCATTCCCCTCTCAAGCAACCAAAACCAAAATTCATTTGGGGCAAAGGGACTGAGATCATTGTATTCTGGAGCTGCTTCAGGCTGACAGGAACAGAGCTGGCCCTGCCTAGCTGAATCTATGCTGAGGAGGGAGAATTGAAGATGGTGGCAACAGAATTCAGGGGGTGTTGAATTTTAGGATTAGGTAGCTGATGTTATTCAGATTGAAAAGTTCATGGCCTGGAGTTCTGAAAGACACAAAGCTCACAAGATGGGGAGAAAACAATTATCTTGGAGAAAGTGAAGGATAACACCAACACCAAAAAAGAAACCTAGGAAGAGGTAGACCTGTCTAATTATTTGACCAGTGAAAATAGGTTTCACAAAGGATTGGAGGGCATTTTTTTCCCCATGTGAGTAGCTTGGTTCAGGCCAAAAAGAAATTTCCACTGGCTGACCTCTGGGATTAGAAGTTGGTATAAGGGTGTTTGAAACCATCGGGAAGGAGAAAGGATGTATCTGCCCTGCCACCTTTTTTTTTTTTTTTTAAGCAAAGGCTTGTTCCTGCGAGCTATATGAGGAGTGTAGGCGTCGGGGAGTTAGAGAATTAAAAGTGCCATCAGATGCGGGAAAACTGGGACACTGATGCGTTGTTGGTGGAGTTGTGAACGAATCCAACCATTCTGGAGAGCAATCTGGAATGATGCCCCAAAAGTTATCAAACTGTGCATACCCTTTGATCCAGCAGTGTTTCTATTGGGCTTATATCCCAAAGAAATACTAAAGAAGGGAAAGGGACCTGTATGTGCCAAAATGTTTGTGGCAGCCCTGTTTGTAGTGGCTAGAAACTGGAAATTGAATGGATGCCCATCAATTGGAGAATGGCTGGGTAAATATGGTATATGAATGTTATGGAATATTATTGTTCTGTAAGAAATGACCAGCAGGATGAATACAGAGAGGCTTGGCGAGACTTACATGAACTGATGCTAAGTGAAATGAGCAGAACCAGGAGATCATTATACACTTTGACAACGATATTGTATGAGGATGTATTCTGATGGAAGTGGACTTCTTTGACGAAGAGACCTAACTGAGTTTCAATTGATAAATGATGGACTTAAGCAGCTACACCCAAAGAAAGAACACTGGGAAACGAATGTGAACTATCTGCATCTTTGTTTTTCTTCCCGGGTTATTTTTACCTTCTGAACCCAATTCTCCCTTTGCAACAAGAGAACTGTTCGGTTCTGCAAACATATATTGTATCTAGGATATACTGCAACATATCTAACATATATAGGACTGCTTGCCATCTAGGGAAGGGGGTGGAGAGAGGGAGGGGAAAAATCGGAACAGAAACGAGTGCAAGGGATAATGTTGTAAAAAAAAAAAATTACCCTGGCATGGATTCTGTCAATATAAAGTTATTATTAAATAATAAAAAAAAGTGCCATCAGAGTAACCTAGGCAGCAGCACAGTGGCTGAATCTGCAAGCCCGTTTCCCTTGACCTGGAGTGAATCCCTGTCTAGTGTCCTTTACAAAACCTTTCTAGGTCCATGGACAGCTTGCAGTAATTGTAGAATTTTCCCTGCATACTTAATGGTGAAATATTTGGTTGTCAAAAATCTTTCTTTCCATAAAGCCTCATGAGCATGAAAGGCATATTTGGAGTCAATATAGAAATTCACTCTTATTCCTTTCCCCAATGGGCAATGAGTCCAGCTGTCTGGGCAGAAGTCTCAGGGGGGAGTGGTTTAGCCTCCAAGTAGCTATTGAGGCTCACCACAAAAGTAATGTGCTATTTTTTTGCCCGTTTAAATCAGGCAGGTCAGTTTAGCTTTTTTTGAGGGAGGTTCAAGAAGTGACAAGATTGCCTGCTTCCTTTTTTGTGAGTGAAAGGGAGGTGGAAATTAATTCATGGCCCACTTACAGACTGATTGGCAAAAACTTTATAGTTTGGGGTTAGAGGGGTTAGAAGTTAAGAGCTTTTATAGCAGCAACCAAGGATGCCTCTTGTATTGGGCTGCAAATCATGAGGCTGATATTAAGCATCTCCAGATTTCTTAAATCTTTAGTCAGTATCAGTACCTTCTCCCTGCCTACTTCAAGGATTAATTTTTATCAGTTCCTTGATTAATCACACCCAACTTCGAAAGTTGGGTGCCCAGTTTCACCATTAAGTCATACCCCAATAAGGTGGAAGGACAGAAGGAAATAAGAAAAACATATTTGAAATAGGTCATCAAACTGACAAGGCAGATAAAAGGTCTCAAAACAGTTTTCTTCAATTGCCATCAGCCTCTGAGGGGAGTTATGGGTGGATCTAGAGTATCAGAGCAAGACAGAACACAAGGCTACCATAAATTCAAAGAGAAATTCAATGGATTTACCTGCTACATCTAAAGTTGCCCTGGGTTTGGCCATCATGATGGAGCAAGGGGGAGACTGGCCAAACCCCAGACCTGGTCTTTCTTGGTCCTGAGGGGACCAGAGCACAGGGCACTGGATTGTGATGGCTCGATCCTATTGTGGGCTGTCTTTCTTCTTGTGCCTCTCCTGGTTGCACTTAGGTCACTGGTCTGGCGGTTTCTTCCAAGCATAATCTTGAGACCAATGGCTTTGGCCATGACATCTGAGACAACGAAACCCCATGATCCTCAGATATGGCAGCAGCTAAAATTTGAGTCTGTTCTCTAATCCCCCTGGTTCTGCAATCTTTCTCCTCTGCAATACTTTGTACCTTATTATTGAAAACTCCAAAAGCTGTTTCCAACAGCTGTGTTGACAGGGCATGGCAAGGTGAGACTGCTCAAGACCTCTATAGAGGGTGAGTCTCAGGGATTTGACATAACTTGGATTTCTTGACTGGGATTATGTCCCCAGAGAGCAGCTAAATTGATCACTATCAGTACCTTCTCCCTGCCTACTTCAAGGATTAATTTTTATCAGTTCCTTGGTTAATCACACCCAATATTTAAGATCTTATCATTTCCCCACTCGTTTAATTTGTTAAAGATTTTGATGGATGGATAATTAATCCCTGAATTCTCTGCTAATTCTTCTGATAGAACTGTACTAAGAATGAAACTACTCCCAATATTCCTCCTCTTCCTGCCAATAACTTTACTGCAGTCATTCTATTTTCCTGTGTCATTCCACTAGTGGCATCTAACTATTCTGTTCTTTTGTGTCTTCTCTGGGTGTAACTTATCCAATAATATTTACTCACCAAAGTAGCAAATGACCCCAATCCAGAAGTAGATTTCTAGCCATGAATTCAGTTACTATCCTAGACTTAATTCTTTTTGATTCAATCTTTTTCTTTTCATCAAATGCTAGTGGTAAAAGGAATAGCCATTTGGATTGGTGCGCAGACACCCACTCAGTTCCCAGGCAAAGCAGATTTGAGCGTGCTGCCTCCACAATATCCCCAAGATTTGCTTGGGATATGTTCACCCCTGAGAAACTGCCAGAGCTACCCTCAGTTACATTCCAGACTCAGGAACATGCCACTACAATCCCTAGATTTTTGGATCTTTTACCCTGCCATGAGTGGCAAGTTGATTATCTCCAAAGGTAAGGAAGTAGTATAAAGACTTGCAGTTCTTTCCAGAAATAGTATTTTGGAAAAAGGAGAAATTTATTCTCATGTTCTTCCATATCCGAAGGGAATGGTACTATCTGTACATGGGGCAACCTGTAGCACAGACAGAAATTACTTTTTGTTCAGACTCTTTACAGAGTATATTTTACCTATTCTATCCAAGTATTGGTGTCTATTATTTGTCTTAAGTCCTTAACTTTATTTCAAATCTTTCTGAGACATCTATACCTATTACCAATTAATTGGTCTTTGAAATGCATTTTCTAAATGTTTAGTCCTTGTAGCAAACCAAACATTATTCCAAATTGTTCAGGCAGTTCCATCAAATTCTCTTTCTCTATTAGGAGACAATTATTCCTAGTCTATGGCTTGTCAAGCCTCTACAATTCTATAATTTGACAAGCATCAAACTGAATTGTTTATGGGGTATCTTTCCCAGTAATATTAACCCAAATCTTTTTTTTTTATTATAGCTTTTTATTTACAAGATATATGCATAGGTAATTTTTCAGCATTGACAGATGTAAATCCTTTTGTTCCAACTTTTTCCCTCCTTCCCCCACCCTCTCCTCCAGATGGCAGGTTGACCAATACATGTTAAATGTTACATTATTTCAGTCCTGTATTTTCTCTCATTCGGACACTTCAGAGAATGGCTTGATCTACTTTAAATTTGAGTCAATTCTCTATATATTTTAGAAATGAGGCCTTCATCAGAACCTTTGAATGTAAAAATGTTTTCCCAATTTATTGCTTCCCTTCTAATCTTGTTTCCATTAGCTTTGTTTGTACAAAAACTTTTTAACTTAATATAATCAAGATTATCTATTTTGCGATCAATAATGATCTCTAATTCTTCTTTGGTCACAAATTCCTTCCTTCTCCACAGATCTGAGAAGTAAATTATCCTATGTTCTTCTAATTTGTTTATAATATCATTCTGTATGTCTAGATCACGAACCCATTTCAACCTTATCTTGGTATATGGTGTTAGGTGTGGGTCTATGCCATACTAATTTCCTATTTCCCCAGCAGTTTTTGTCAAATAGTGAATTCTTATCCCAAAAGCTGGGTTTGTCAAATACTAGATTGCTATAGTCATTAAATAATTTGTTCTGTGAACCTAATCTATTGCACTGATCAACTACTCTATTTCTTAGCCAGTACCAAATGTTTTTGATGACCATTGCTTTATAATATAGTTTTAGATGTGGTACGGCTAGGTCACCTTCATTTGCTTTTCTTTTCATTAATTCCCTTGAAATTCTTGACCTTTTGTTCTTCCAGATGAATTTTGTTGTTATTTTTCTAGGTATGACTACATATTTTCAGGTCAAAAACAGCAAAATATGACATATTTGAACTGCACTTATGGCTTCTATTGACCAATTATTCTATAGAAATTTGCTAGAAAAGGAAAAAGCAAGGGCATGATTATAAAGGCATCATAACAGATCGATCATGTCAAAGAATTTGTGGCCAAAGAAGAACTTGAATACATTATGCAAAATGGATAATTTTGATTATATTAAATTAAAATTTTTTGTCCAAAAAACCCAATATAGTCAAAATTAGAAGGGAAGCAACAAACTGGGCAAAATTTTTTATATTTAAGGCTTTTGATTAAAGTCCTCATTTCTAAAATATATAGCAAATTGACTCAAATTTATAAAAATTCAAGCCATTCTCCAGTTGATAAATGGTCAAAGAATATGAACAGGCAATTTTCAGATGAAGAAATTAAAACCCATAGTCATATGAAAAGGTGCTCTAAATTATTATTATTGATCAGAGAAATGCAAATTAAAACAACTCTGAAGTAGCACTACACACCTCTCAGATCGGCTACAATGATAGGAAAAGATAATGATGAATGTTGAAGGGGATGTGGGAAAACTGGGACACTAATACGTTGTTGGTGGAATTGTGAACTGATTCAATCATTCTAGAGAGCAATTTGGAACTGTGTTCAAAAAGTTATCAAATTGTGTATACCTTTTGATCCAGCAGTGTTTCTATTAAGCCTATATTCTAAAGAGAACTTGAAGGAAAGGAACCCACATTTGCAAAAATGTTTGTGGCAAGAAAATGGAAACTGAGAGGAAATTCAACAGCAGTTGAATTATGGCTGAACAAATTATGGCATATAAATGTTATGGAATATTATCGTTCTATAAAAAATGATTAGCAGGATGACTTCAGAGAGGCTTGGAGAGACTTACATAACTGATGCTAAGTGAAATGAGTAGAATCAGGAGAACATTGTACACAACAACAGCAAGATTATACAATGATCAATTCTGATGGACATGGCTCTTTTCAACAATGAAGTGATTCAGACCGGTTCCAACAGTCTTGAGATGAAGAAAGCCATCTGCACCTAGAGAGAGGACAGTGGGAACTGGATGTGGACCACAAAATAGTATTTTCACTCTTTGCATGCATTTTGTTTCCTTTCTCATTTTTTTCCCCTTTTTGATTTGATTTTTCTTGTACATCATGATATTTGTGGAAATATATAGAGAGGAATTGCACATGTTTAACATATGTTGGATCACTTGCCATCTAGTGGAGGGGATAGGGGAAGGGGAAAAATTAGAACACAGAATTTTGTAGGGGTGAATGTCATATATATCCTGAAAATAAAAAGCTTTAATTAAAAACAAACAAACAAAACGACAACAACAACAACAATAACAAAAAACACTCTGATCCTTCAGGCCTGAAGGCACATAAGTCAAAGCCAACAACCAGTCATGTAGCTAACTCGGCTCTCAAATGGTGGGTTACTAACTTAATAAATCATCAAGACAATCCTTCCCAACTTCAAGACTTAAAACTCTGACAGTTATAATCCCAAGAGATTTCATCTCAATAGCAAGTTTCACTAAAAAGGTTTTAAATCCTAAACTTATTTGTCCTATGTGTGCCTGCAGAGCATCTCCAAAGCTAGATAATCAGGACTGTCAGGTTGAAATCCTGCTCTAGGTACTTCAAGAAAACACATTTGCTATCATATTCATTAAACCACGAGACCATGACGCATTTAATAAACAATTTGCTTAATGGGTTTTGAAATATCATTTTCTGAGAATTTGCAGAAATCTAACAAACTTCTTTCTCTCTCTCTTTTTTTTTTTTTAACTAACAAACTTCTCTTAGAAATTCTTTGCATTGCTAAACAGTAGAACTTTTGATATAGCATCACAACTGACTTTGCCTTAAAACAAACTTTTAAGACTTGAAAAATAAAAACAAATATTCAATTATTAACATCAGTAAACATAAGCTATTCCTTTAAACAATAGATGCAATTAATGTTAATTTCATTTAACTAGCAGGGGGATAGCAAAAATGGGGGAGAAAGCTCCAATGAATGGGTTTGTTTTCTCACTTCTTTTTATTTTCCAAATTTATTTTATTTTAGAAAACAGGATAAGAAAAAAGAAAAACAGAAAAGCAATACAGAACAAAATTAAACAAAAGAAAAGACAACATTATTTGCCCAGCAGAAAATCAAGGAGAATCAAAATATATAACAACAAATACCAATTTAAGAAAGTATATGTAGGAATAGAAGAGATTATATTAATTTTCTTTATGTCCTTGTAAATTGTTCTTTTGTTCTCTGCTGCACACCCTTTTTATTTTATTATTTTTTTCCCATTTCATCCCTCAATTCCCCCAGCTTCCTGCCCAAGCAGGCTATAGTTAAGAAAAGATATATATGTAGATATATATGTAGATATATACATACATATACACACTCTCACACACACATTCCCTAGATACATACATGTCTTATTCCTTCTGACTCTTTCATTAAATTCTGCTCCATAACTTGGCTTACTTCGCCCAATCACTTGCCTTTTTCTCTCACCCTTTGCTTCCCCATCCACCTATTTCCCTCTCCCCCCTTATTTCTTTATAGATTTTGGAGGGTGCTATACTCTTTATGGTATATATATAGTGTTGTCTATTGAACCCATTCCTTTTTGTGAGTAGGTTTCCAGAACTGCAAGCCCTCATACCCCCTCTAATGCTTCTGTATCTATTATTCTTCTGCACTTCATTTGTATAACATGATTACAATTTTTAACCTTTACTCTGTCATTCTTTCTTTTGAGCTTACCCTATTGTTGATGTAAATCTCAAACATAAACTACACCTTTCTCATGTAAACAATATATAGACAATTTGTTTATGTTTAAACAGTTTGTCCATGTTGAGTCTGAGGCCCTTGGGTTATCCTTAGGCTGAAGGAACCCTGGGATCATCAAAGCTTGGTGATCCAAGGTAAGCAGTGGCACCTAGTAATCCAGAAGGAAGTCCTGATAAATAGCACAGAACAGGGGTGCTCTGAATGACGGCTGTATGGAAGCGACGCCTCTAGGTTTGGGGATCCTAATTGAGAGGTTGGCTTTGTATTACAGGATCACAAACCATGAGATTGAGATTATTCTTGTCCGAAGGGAAAGGGGAAGGAGTAGTCCAAACCCAACTCTTTAGAGCAAAAGTCTAAAATATCATCAGAGATTATACTTGATGAGATATTGCTGTTTTGTGTGGGAAAGGGATAGTCCTCTTCCATGTAATTTTGTGTCATGTCTGTTCTATGAACTAGATTTTGTTACCTGGAAAGATTTAAAATGCAGCCAACAAGAAGAAAAACTTCTATGCTGCGATTAGAACACTGGGAAAGATTTCTTGCAGTTAGCACACTGGGAAAGATTTCTTTTCTTTTCTTTTCTTTATTAAAACTTTATTTACAACATTGACCCTTGCAAAACCTTTTGTTCCAAATTTTCCCTACCTTCCCCTTTACTCCCTCCCCTAGGTGGCAAGTAATCCAATACATGTTAAATATGTTGAAATACATGTCAAATCCAATATATGTGTACATATTCATATAGTTATCTTGCTGCACGAGGAAAATCAGATCAGATCAAGAAGGAAGAAAAAGAAAAACTGAGAAAGAAAAGAAAATGCAAACAAATAACAACAGAGAGAATGAGAATGCTATGTTGTGTTCCACATTCTGTTCCCACAGTTATCTCTCTGTGTGTAAATGGCTCTCTTCATCACTGAACAAGTGGCACTGGTTTGAATCCTCTAATTGTTGAAGAGAACCTCATCTATCAGAATTGATCATTGTATAGTCTTGTTGCCATGTATAATGATCTCCTGGTACTGTTCATTTCACTTAGCATCACTTCTCTCCAGGCCTCTCTGAAATCATCTTGCTGGTCGTTTCTTACAGAAAAATAGAATTCCATAGCATTCATATACCATAATTTATTCAACCATTCTCCAGTTGATAGGTATCCACTCAGTTTCCAATTTCTTGCTACTACAAAGAGGGTTGCCACAAACATTTTTGCACATGTGGGTCCCTTTCCCTCCTTTAAATTCTCCTTGGTATATAATGCCAGTAAAAATATTGCTGGATTAAAGGGCATGCAGTTTGATAATTTTTTGAGCATAGTTCCAAACTGCTCTCCAGAATAGTTGGATTCTTTCACAGTTTCATCAACAATGTATCAATGTCCTAGTTTTCCCCCATCCCCTCCAACATTCATCATTATTTTTTCCTGCCATCTTAGCCAATCTGACAGGTGTGTGATGGTATCTTAGAGTTGTCTTAATTTGCATTTCTCTGATTAATAATAATTTGGAGCACCTTTTCATGTGACTACAAATAGTTTCAATGTCTTCATCTGAAAATTGTCTTCATATCTTTTGACTATTTGTCAATTGAGGAATGGCTTGAACTATTATAAATTTGAGTCAATTCTCTATATATTTTAGAAATGAGGACTTTATCAGATTCTTTGGATGTAAAAATGTTTTCCCAGTTTGTTGTTTCCTTTCTAATTTTGTCTTCATTAATTTTGTTTGTACAAAACCTTTTTAACTTGATATAATCAAAATTATCTATTTTGTGATCAATAATGATCTCTATTTCTTCTTTGGTCACAAACTCCGTCCTCTTTCATAAATCTGAGAGACAAACTATCCTATGTTCTTTTAATTTGTTTTTAATTTGTAATTTGTTTTAATCTTAATTTAAGATTATAAACAGATCTAGATCTTTATGTCTAGATCATAAACTCATTTTGACCTTATCTTGGTATACAGTGTTAGATGAGGGTCTATGCCTATTTTCTGCCATACTAGTTTCCAATTTTCTCAGCAGTTTTTTTGGTCAAATAGTAAGTTCTTATCCCAAAAGATGGGGCTTTTGGGTTGGTCAAATACTAGATTGCTATAGTCATTGACTATTTTGTTCTGTAATCCTAACTTAGAACCTAACCTATTCCATTGATCAACTTCTCTATTGTACCAAATGGTTTTGATGACCACTGCTTTATAATATAGTTTTAGATCAGGTACAGCTAGACCACCTTCATTTGTTTTTTTTTTTTTTTTTTTTTCATTTGTTCCCTTGAATTTCTTGACTTTTTGCTCTTTCAGATGAATTTTTTTGTTATTTTTTCTAGGTCAGTAAAACAGTTTCTTGGGAGTCTGATTAGGATAGCACTAAATAAATAAATTAGTTTAGAGAGTATTGTCATCTTTATTATATTCACTTGACCTATCCAAAAGCACTTGATATTTTTCCAGTTGCTTAGAACTGACTTTGTGTGGAAAGTGTTTTGTTATTTTGCTCATATAGTTCCTGATTTTCCTTTGGCAGATAGATTTCCAAATATTTTATACTATCAACAGTTATTTTAAATGGAATTTTTCTTTATATCTCTTGCTGTTGGATTTTGTTAGTGATATATAAAAATGCTGATGACTTATGTGGATTTATTTTATATCTTGTAACTTTGCTAAAATTGTGGATTATTTCTAATAGTTTTTTACTTGATTCTCTAAGATTTTCTAAGTATACCATCATATAATCTGCAAAGAGTGATAATTTAATTTCCTCATTACCTACTCTAATTCCAAAAGATTTCTTAACACCCTTGTAAAGTGATCTGGAAATGTGTTTGAGATATGATAATAAAAGTAATTTTAAAGGAGCTCTAATTAAAGCCCACTAAAGGGATATGTAAATAGATTACAATTTGTAATTGTAATCTATTTGCACTGATAGTGTTAACAGAAGAGTTTGGAATTATTTTACAAACTCTAGGTATCTAGAGTCAGACTTCTAAGGGTTCTATCAGTAAAAACTGACACCTTAACCTTTTTCCTGGCTCACAAAAGAGAAATGATTTGTATAAACTGAAAAATAACCAAATGGCAATTCAGTTTGTCTAGGACATTTAATGTAGGGAAATGTACTTAGAAAAATTCTAAAATTGTTAACTAAGTTATTTGGAGTAATTGTCATCATTCTCAACTTAAAATTGGTAATTACTATGTGTGTATCAAAAGGGATGAGGTGAAAGCCTTATCAGTTCACCTACAAGTATGAGATGTGCAACACTTCTTCTCCCCTCACAGAGTGAGGGGAGGTATCAAACAGCATAGCCCAATAGCTAAGAATAATTGAGGTGGGCAATAGCAAATTCAGATCCTTCTCTGGTATCTCTGTCAACTCTCCTTAATTTGTAAACTTGCCTGTTTCCTTGAAACCATCAGGGCAAGCAAAGTCATCAGCCCTGAAATGTGAGCCTGTTTAGGATTTATAGTTTCTAAACAAGGAATGTGTTTACTAAGAATCTATAAGCTTGTTTAATGATTGATCCTTTGCATCTGGATAAATTTAAACATATAAAATATGTTAAACAAAATCTCCTATGTGTGTTAGTCCTTGTAAACTTTTAAAAATAATGTTATCCAGCCCTAAGCTGCAATTAGTATAATTTGCTATTGGAGATAAAATCTCTTGGAACTGTAACTGTTATTCTTTTGAGTTCTGAATTTTATAGCCTGATCATTAAGCCAGTAATCCACATTGAGAGAAATGCCATGAATTACTCAGAGAATGTTTTCCTGAAATATCTAGGTGGATAACTTATCTGGGCAAGAGTTGGGAGGACAACCTCAGCCTCTGTTTAAGGTGAGAGCCTTCTGACTCAGTTTCCCAGTTCTGTTTCTTTGTTTCCCACCTGATTATTCCTGAGTCTGGCTATGAAGTAGAATTATTACTGCATGATATGTTGTTAACAGAACTAAGGATACTTTATCCTGTCATGTGTGTGCTCTCTGGCTAAGGCCTGGAGGATCTGTTTTGATGCTAGTATCATCATGTCCCTGCTTTTTTCTCTTATAGCAAATTTCTATAACCAGAGCAAATGATTAGTAGAAGCTATGAGCTCAATATAAGTACAATGGTTTTCTTAGATTTTTTTTTTATTGAAAAAACAGATACATGGGTAATTTTTCAGTATTACCCTTGCTTTTTGTTCCAACTTTTTTCCTCCTTCCCTCCACCCCCTCCTCTAGATGGCAGGTAGACCCATACATGTTAAATATGTTAACGTGTATGTTAAATACAATATATGTATACATATTTATACAGTTGTCTTGCTACACAAGAAAAATCTGATTTAGAAAGAAGGTAAAAATAACCTGGGAAGAAAAACAAAAATGCAAGCAAACAATAACAGAAAGAGTGTAAATGCTATGTTGTGGTCCACACTCATCTCCCAATGTTCTTTCACTGGGTGTAGCTGGTTTTGTTCATTGTTAATCAATTAGAACTGATTTGGATCCTCTCATTGTTGAAGATAGCCACTTCCATCAGAATTGATCCTCATATAGTATTGTTGTTGAAGTGTATAATGATCTCCTAGTTCTGCTTATTTCATCTAGCATCAGTTCATGTAAGTCTCTCCAAGCCTCTCTGTATTCATTCTGCTGGTCATTTCTTACAGAACAACAATATTCCATAACCTTCACAATTTACTCAGCCATTCTCCAATTGATGAGCATCTATTCAGTTTCCAGTTTCTAGCCACTACAAAAAGGGCTGCTACAAACATTTTTGCACATACAGGTCCCTTTCCCTTCTTTAATATCCTTTTGGAATATAATCCCAGTAGAAACACTGCTGGATCAAAAGGTATGCAGAGTTTGACAACTTTTTGAGTATAGTTCCAAATTGCTCTCCAGAATGGTTGGATCCATTCACAACTCCACCAACAATGCATCAATGTCCCAGTTTTCCTGTATGCCCTCCAACATTCGTCACTATCTTTTCCTGTCATCTTATCCAATCTGAGAGGTGTGTAGTGGTATCTCAGAGTTGTCTTAATTTGCATTTCTTCGATCAATAATGATTTGGAACACCTTTTCATATGGGTAGAAATAGTTTGAATTTTATCATCTGAAAATTGGTCAGATCTTTTGACCATTTATCAATTGGAGAATAGCTTGATTTCTCATAAATTTGAGTCATTCTCTATATATTTTGGAAATGAGGCCTTTTATCAGATCCTTTGGATATAAAAATGTTTTCCCAGTTTATAGCTTCTCTTCTAATCTTGTCTGCATTAGTTTTGTTTGTACAAAAACTTGATATAATCAAAATTTTCTATTTTTTGATCAATAATGATCTCTAATTCTTCTTTGGTCACAAACTCCATCCTCCTCCACAGGTCTGAGAGGTAAATGATCCTATGTTCTTCTAATTTGTTTATAATTTCATTTTATCTCATTAATTTAATCTCATATAATCTCAATTTATGCCTAGATCATAACCCATTCTGATCTTACCTTGGTGTACGGTGTTAAGTGTGGGTCAGTGCCCAGTTTCTGCCATACTAATTTCCAAATTTCTCAGCAGGTTGGGGTCTTTGGGTTTGTCAAACATTAGATTGCTATAGTTATTGATTATTTTGTCTTGTGAACCTAACCTATTCCACTGATCAACTAATCTGTTTCTTAGTCAATACTAAATGGTTTTGGTGACAGCTGCTTTATAATATAGTTTTAGATCAGGTACAGTTAGGCCACCTTCATTTGATTTTTTTTTTTTTTTCATTAGTTCCCTTGAATTTCTTGACCTTTTGTTCTTCCACATGAATTTTGGTGTTATTTTTTCTAGATCATTAAAATAGTTTATAAATAAATAAATAGATTAGTTTAGGTAATATTGTCATCTCTATCTTAGATTTTAAAGATGCTTTCTTTTGCATACCATTGCATCAAGATTCACAATCTCTTTTTGCCCTTGAAGGGGTAAATCCAGGGGAAAGTAATTCCCCCCCACCCCCTATCAATGAACAGGGATAGTATGGTTTAAATGATATCTTGATCTGCAGCCCTACCTGAGAGGTTGGCTGGCTGCAGCAGAACAAGCCCTTAACTTCCAGCATCCCCCCCTCCCCACCCTCAAACTAAGGTTATGAAGTTTCTTTGTTTAAAGATCTATACAGTCTTATCTGTCTGTTAAGACTGAAAGCTAAACTAATCTCTTGTCCAGGTCTTAGCCCTATCTAAAGCTTTTTATACTGTACATTGATGGGAAAGCAGGACCAGGTCCTAGGAGTCATTGGAACCCTACTCCAGACCCCTTGCTTACTTCTCAAAGAAATTTGGTATCTTTGGGGTGACCCTCCTGTCTTAACACTAGTTGTCACAGCCCTTCTAATTGAGGAAGCCTCTAAGTTCATAACTGAGTTCAGAGCATTTTTGAAGCCAAAGGTCATCATCATGCTAGGGGCAGGCTTACCAGATAATAGGCTCTTCCGCTAGGCACCCCCCCACCTGACTCTCCTAGTGTGCCACACCCTCAACCCTGCCACTCTGCTCCCTGACAACACTCAGTCAAGTGACTTTATAACCCAGATGGTGAATGGTTTACAGATGGGTGCAAGTTTTTTTGAAAACTGGGAAAGAAAGGCAGGTTATTCTGTGGTGACTCTCAATAGCACCTTGGAGGCTAAGCCAACCTCCTCCTTCCCCTCTTTCCCCCATTCCAGGACTTCTGCCAAGAAAGCTGAACTTATTGCCCTAACTAGAGCTTTGGAACTGGAGAAGGGAATGAGAATGAACATCTACACAGACTCCAAGTATGCTTTTCATATTTTGCACACTCATGGAACTATATGGAAAGAAAGGGGATTTTTGACAGCAAAAAATGTTCTCCCTATACTCTCAGGCCAGTTTCTAATCCCAGAAGCAAGCCAATGGGAACTTCGTTTTGACTTGCCCTAAAGTCTTTGGGTCTTTGGAGAGGGACAATGGCCCCAATCTTCACTTCTTAAATAACTCAAAAGTTGGCTGAGGTACTTAAGATGATCATTTTTACCCTGCCTGGTGACCTCAACATTCTGGAAATGTGGATATCCTCAAGTGAGTCTTTACTAAACTGTGCCTGGAGACTCTAGAAAATTGGGTGCAAACTCGAAGGTTTCACTAACTGGACTCATGTTTCTCGAATTTAAAGTGCTACCCCTGTTACTTCTTCCTCAGACATTCCTGAATATTCCTGTGATTCCATAGAGGACCTGAAACTACTCTTCCACAGGACTACTGGAAACACTGGAAACATACTGGATAGAGAAGAGTGAAATTGCCTGTGTTCTTCTCTCCCTCACTCTAGTTTTCTTTCTTCTTATTTTCCACTTTTTCCAGGTGTACCTTTAACACTCTGAGGATGAAAGCTTTGCTTCTAGTATTTTCTCTCCAGATTTCTTGATGTCACTCTGTGGGCTGCTGTCAGTGAGGAGATAACTCCTTAGTCTTTAGTCAGGCTAGGGAACTCTGTGGTCAGTGAAGGCATTCAGGATTGTTGTGCCCTCAGCATCTTCAAGGTGGTCCACAAATGCACCCTGATGCATTATTTGCAAAGGTCCCATTCCCAAATGGTGACATTGACCCACTCTGAATACTACCCCTTTTGTACTAGCTACCTTCCCAGGGGAATAACTTTAACCTGACTATCTCCTGTTTTCTTGCCAGAAAGGATCTTTTACCCACATAATAATTGTAGGATACCCATTCCAAGATTATCCTGGCAAACTCACTCATAATGCTTCTATACCACCTTTTTTTGAAGCTTCTTCATAACTTTCTGAGAACTATTTGTTTCCTCCAAACTCCAAGCTATGAACTTCCAACTATTTATTCATGCTGAATAACATCAGCTAACTAATTTTGACACTCAGCACCCCTCTGAATGTTACTGCTGCCATCTTCAAGTCTCGTGCTTCCCCTTTCCAGTCTGGACTCCACTAGGCAGGGACAGCTCTACACCCCTTAATAGCACGAAGTAGCTCCAGAAGAGCTCTCCATTCCTTTGTCCCAAATGAATTTGGGGTACAACTGCTTGAGAGGAGAAATGAGGTAATATTGCTTCTAGGGGAGACAGCAATGATTTTGAGGTCCCTTGACCTTAGGGGGCTTCTGTTCTAACAATAAATCAGTGATTCTAAATCTTGTGGCTTTGGAGTCTGCCTCAGGGAACTCCCACACTCAATATAAGAATAACAATCTGCCAATAAACATTACTCTCTGTAGGTCAGCGATAATCAAATTCCTTGGTCCTACCTCTGGGCCATAAAATTAGCCAATAAAAATAGCATATTATCTATAATATGAAGAACTAGATAACTATTTATCTAGTCTTCTATATCCTGGGTTTAGGAGGTAGTCTCCAGATGAATTAAGGGTTGTGGGATAAGGAGTAATCTCCAGGTTAATTAAGGGTGGAGGATGGTGGGTTAGGGAGTGGTTAGAATCAGGAGAGTTTGGAGCAGCTAGGTGGTGCAGTGGATAAAGCATCACTCATCAAGTCAGAAGGACCTGAGTTCATATCTTACCTCAAGACACTTAACACTTCTTAGCTGTGTGACCTTTGGCAAGTCACTTAATCCCATTTGCTTCAAAAAAAAAAAAAAAAAAAAGAATCAGGAGAGTTTTCTGAGTCAGATTTCAAAGCCAGAAGATTCAGGGTTTCCTGACCCAGTCCCTCCATAAGGATCAGGGGACCAAAGAGCCCTATTACATCAGGTTCAAGCCTACACATTCTTTTGAGACACCTCGTGACACCAGTCTGTGACCCCAACCTTTTGGGATCCCCTTTACTAATATCAACATCTTTTGACAATTTTCTTTTATTAATCTGACCCTCTTAATATTTTTACCTACTCCCCTCAATTATTGAGAAAAAAATTTAAAACTCTGAAAAATAAAGCCCTCAATACATAGCTACAAAATCTGGCAAAAAAAATTTGTCAAATAGGCTATGTCTGAAAATGTCTTTCTCTGCATTTTAAGTTCATCACCTCTTTGACAGGAGGCTGTGAACATGTTTCCAGCTTGATCTCTAGCCTCCTTGGGGAAGAGGAGAAATCCTTTACATTTAATGATTACCATGTTCACTTCTGATCATACTCTTCACATCTCAGTGCTTGTGAATCCCCCTGTAGGTCATCATGCAAACTTCATCCTTCCACCGCACTATTCAATTCCTCTTAACACTTCTACCTCAAGGTTCCAACTAACCTACTGCTTTCATTGTGTCTTCTGGAATGCTTATTTCATAAGCAACAAATTTGCTTTTAACTCATACTTTTTTTTCCTTTTCCATTCCTTTCTTCTTTTAGCAATCCCTAGATTTGACTCCCCATTGATGTTACAACCTCTTTGGCTGCACTTTTGGCACTGGCTGTGCTTTCGCTCATTCCCCTCAGCTTGTTGCTTTGCTTGATGGGTATTTGATGATGGACCTAAAAACTGGAGGGTAAAATACATATCCTTACTTTTCTATGCTTAAATGTAGAATTTTTGGTTTTTAGAGGTGTTTATGTCACCAGTATTGCAGAAGGTACTGCAATCTGTCCAACTAAGATTTAAAAAGCACACTTTTCTCTGTATTGTTCCTGTCCCGGTGCTGTTTCTGTCTCTGACTGTTTGCTTTGTCTTTGCAATTCAAAGTAACCTGATTTTTTCCTAAGAGAGATTCACTGTCCAAGACTGTCCTGATTAGATTGTCACCCTGCTTAAGATCTCTGCTGCTTGTGGTTATGTCCAGCCTTTCCAATGTCCAGTAGGTTCCCTAAAAACCCTCTGCCTATATCCTGGAGTCAACCTCCATTTTCTTTCTAGGTGGATATCTCCTCTGTCCCCAACTTCCTGAGTCCTAAAACTTTCTTCTTGGGACCTCCTTAAGAGATATTTCCCCACCCTCTTTCTCTCTAAATAGAGACTACCTCCAGGTGGCTAAGGAAAATGTGAGAACTTTTGTATCTTAAGATCTTTCCCTCTTTTCCCCAAATGAATAGGCCATGGAATAAGAAAACCCTTAAATTGAGTAAAGTAAGACAAAATTTTATCCAACAAATACTTTATTCCATTGGTTAAAAACTAGTGGTTCTTGCAAAAACTTTTGCATTCAAAATGTTTTTATATTGAATGAGGAAAGATACAAGTAATCTTTTGTATTTTCTTTTGGTAACAATGTATATTAAAGTATCTTGGTACTGATATTGATGCAGTGAGTGACAGGGCAGAGAGTTGTGGGAATCCCCCTTTTGGTTGATGTAAATCCAACATTAAAGAATTCACGAACCTGAAATATTAGTGGCAAAAAAGAAAGTTTTATTGTCACTTAGAAGTCAGCTTTGCTAGGAAGACAAACTTTCTCAGTGGCAAAGTTCTGGTAGGAAAATAGAGGTCCTAAAAGAGAAATGCTGGTAGAGAAATAAAAAGGGGTTATCACTGAGAAAAAAGAATGACTTCACAGTGGGCAGAAGTCCTGTCAGGTAGCTATGCCAAGGAGAAAGGTTCCTTGACAAGGCATAATCCTGCTTCAGACCTCTGCAAAAATATGAGCTTAAAATTTTGTTTTTTATAGGAAATCTGAGACTGAGTTTTCAATTGAATGAGATTCCTTCAATATTGTCACTGCCCTCAGGCCTAGATTTCCAAATGAATGAGATCACTTAAATTCCAGCTATTAGAAGTGGTCCTGGATGAATTTTCAAATCAATAGAGAGTGCAGCTACTCAATAGAAATATCAGGTCCACATCTCCAGCTAAATGAGACCACTTAAGTTTGAGCTAAGTAGGAAGTGGTCCTGGGCTAATCTTAATGAACTGATTTAACTGTCCCAAAGGGTGGGTCCCTGTCAGAGGAGAGTTTTAGGGTTCACCCAAAAGTCAAGCACAATTTCAAGGAGGTGTTTCAGGGTTCACCCCCATCATTTCCCCCCTTTCAAGCAGTCACCCCCAAATTCATTTGTGGTAATGATCTCTTTTTCTGTAACTGCTCCAAACTGACAAGGGAGGTAGAGATATCCCTGAGTTTACTTGGGGGTTCATGTGAGGAGGGGAGGTGTCAGATCTGAAAACAGTAGCAGGGCATCTAAAGGGTGTTGTATGTCCCAATATATCATCCCAGGATCTCCAGGCTAGAGGAGCAGGTGAAAATCTGTAGTTTGAAGCCTAGAGAAAACATCTCAAGAGCAGATTAAAAGTGGGGTGTTGAGTTGGGTTCATTTCAGAATTGGGGCCTTTTGCAAAAAAAAAAAGTATCAGGTCTTGCCTGTTGGCTGCCTTAAGGATGATGATAGCCCACCCAACAATGCTGAACAACTCCACTGCCCAAAGAGCTACCTAGCTGCTGGCACTAGCCATAGAATGCTAAGGAGTCCATTGCTGGCAGCAGCATAAAATGCTAATCAAGAAAATAGGAGAGGAAATGCTAGGAGCAATAAAATTCTCATCCTTAGTAAAAGTGTTAATAAAACTGAAAGCAGTTTCATTGGTCAGCTGGTTGATTGTGGCAACAAGATTAGAAAGGATGTCTTCATGTTCTAAGTATCCCACCCAGGGGGCTAGCATTGTTGTGTCTTTAAAAACCAAAGATCATTTCCCCCAAATCACCACTTTTGTTTCCTTGAAGGGGTAGGAATTGTGTTTGAGGTGCTGGGATTTTATACAATGAAAGGAGAACTTAAATAGCCTAGAGGGCAAGATCGATAGTCCTTTTAAAACCAGCTAGAGGGAGAAATGATATAGATCACTCTCATTCTCTTTCCCAGTTCCAAAGCTCTGGTTAGGACAATGAGTTCAGCCTTCTGGGCAGAAGTCTCAGGAGGCAGTGGCTTAGCTTCTAGAGTTCCTTTGGGAGTCACCACAGAATAACCTGTCTTTCCCCATTTTCAAGAAAGCTATGAATGATGTCTCCCCCCTGGGTGGAGTCAGGGAGCAAGGTGGCAGGGTTAAGGGTGTGATATATTCAGAATCAAGTCAGGTAGGAGACCCTAAGATCTATTAAGCCTCCCACCAAGCCACTGATGCGCTTTGGCTTCTAAAATGCTCTGAACTCTGGGGTTTAAAACTTCTAATGGCTGTCCCAAGGTTAATTTTGAGGCTTCTTCAATTAAAAGGGCCTTGGCAGCCACTTCTCTAAGGCAGGATGGCCATCTCAGGAAAACCGAATCCGATTTTTTTTTTGAAAAGTAAGCGACAGGTCTGGGGTTGACAAGGTCGTGGTCCTGCCTGTCAGAACTGCAGATCAAGATAAGGCTACTTAAGCTTCTCAGGATCTCTCAGCTTTCTAACTAAAAGTTGCTGCTTAAGAAATTTCTCTGGAGGTCTGAGAAGAGAAAATTGGATCCCCAATTTCACCATTAAATCACACCCCAATAAGGGAACAGGATAGGAGGAAATAATAAACGAGCATTTAAATGACAGGTCACCAAGCTGGACCAGAGTTGCAGAGCAAGAGAAAAGGAGAAGCCGCTCCCAGGAACCAGGTGTTGGGCTGTTATAGAGGAGCAAGGGGAAACTTGACCAAGCCCTAAGTTCCTGCCAGAGGGCAGGACATGGGGGTGGGAGTGGCTTGATCCCTGTAGGCAGTCCTGCTCAAACACAGGACAAGGACTGGGGAGTTTAAAGCACAGACTTTTGTGGTTCCCAGAAATAACAGCCAAGAGTAGGGACTTTTCTCCAAATCTCGCTTTCATTCCGTGGCCTCTCTTCCAGGCTACAACCTGATTCCTATCATTAAAGACTCCAATAGCTGTTTTTAAGGATAAAATTTGAGGGACCAAATCTGGCTTCTGCAGCTTTCTCCATATATCTAGGGCATATTGTTTAACTTAACATCTCCCCAGCACAGATCAAGGAGGGCATTGACCTTGAACCCCTCAAAAAGCTAGGTGGGGTCCCCAGAGCAATGGCCAGGTTTCTCCTCAGTCTGGGAGAGATTTGACATCGAAAGAGGCCACTGTGCTCTGAGTGTCTCTCCCAGAGTATTTGCTGCTTCTGCCAGAGGGCAGAGGTTAAAATCAGTATCCTGAAGAAAAAGAAGATGGTCCCATCCCATGTGTTGAGGAGTGGGGGCTGGGAAGTCTCAGGATCTAGTTCAGGTGAGACAGGTAGTTAGAGATATGGCTGGACACAAGATCCTGTTCTGAAAGGGATTTAGAGTTGATGGAGTCCCCCTTTTGGTTGACATAGGTCCAACATGAAAGAATTCACAAACCTGAAATATTAGTGGCAAAAAAGGAAATTTTGTTGGCACTGAGAAGTCAACTTTGCTAGGAAGGCAGACTTTCTCAGTGGCAAAGGGGAAAATAGTGGTAGGGAAATAGAGGTCCTAGCAGAGAAATCCTGGCAGAGGGAATGTCTTCACAGTGGGCAGGAGTCCTGGCAGGCAACAGGCAACTATGCCAAACTAGAGAGGTTCCTGAACAAGGCATAATCTTGCTTCAGATCTCTGCAAAAATATGAGCTTAAAATTTTGTTTTTTTATAGGAAATCTGAGACTGAGTTTTCAATTGAATGAGATTCCTTCAATATTGTTACTGTCCCCAGGCCTAGATTTCCAACTGAATGAGACCACTTAAGTTCCTGGACTAATTTTCAACTCAATAGAGGGTGCAGCTACTCAGTAGAAATATCAAGTCCAGATCTCCAGCTAAATGAGACCACTTAAGGTTGAGCTAAGTAGGGAGTGGTCCTGTGCTAATCTTAATGAACCCACTTAAATGCCCCAAAGGATGGGTCCTTGTCAGAGGACAGTTTCAGGGTTCACCCCTATCAATATTTTACCATAGAAACATCATAAATTTTTTTTCCTTTCAGATTAATTCTAAAAAGAGATCTAATTCCCAGATAGATTTAAGTATTTTAAATTGATTTGCAATCATTGTGCTTAAATTCATTTAGAACTAACTCTAATTAAGCTGTGGATTTGGGATCCTTAATATAAATTCAACTAACTTATCAGTTCATTTTAGTTTTGAATGGGTATTTTCCCTCTTTACACTGAAAATTGTGATCCTCTTCCATAAGGATTTTCAGGGGAATAATCACATAGATGAAGCAACAGAGTCTTGAAATTAACCTTGCTTGGATAGTCTCATGTGATTTGTACTGATGAAAAGTTATCCAATTCAAATTACAGATTCTGCTAAAAAAGCAAATGCAGAATGGTGATACAGTTGAAATTACAGCTTTTATTGTAGACGAGTTTCCCCTAGAAAATTGCCATATTTGATGCTTTGATATTGATTTTTTAAAATTATCATTATTAATTTATCTCTAAGAATTCACAATGAATTCTTTCTTAACAATTGTACAATTGTACAGAATTATAAAGCCTTACAACATGATTTACGTACAATTACAAGAATTTACAATGGCCATCCTCTTTGTCAAAAGATAGATCTAGGAGAGTAGATTATAGACAAAATAGATACCGGGAATGGTAAATATGAAATAGAGTTGGGAGAACAAATAAAAGACAAATTCCTCAGTGGAACTCACAATTACCCAGTGGAAAGAGAGCACATCCTTAGCTAGCAGGCTAAATCCTGAGAGGGACTTACCATCCCAAAAGAGTTAGTTAGCTATAAGGAGAAGTGGGGTTGAGAAGCATAGTAGAGTTGGGAGAGATACCATGTGGCATGGGGGAGGCAGAGTGCCATGGTGGGCTGACTCAAGGCAGCAAGCATAGGATAACCCTTAAGTACATTTTATAGGGAAAATTTAACCTCAGGGACATCACTGGGATTTTTGATAGGGCATGGCAAGGTGAGATTGCTCAAGAGGATGGGTCTCAAGAGTGACATAACTTGGATTTCAACCTGGACAACCTCCCCAAAGGGTGGGATCAGGAGCTAAAACTGATCTCTATCAGTGCCTTCTCTCTGCCTGCCTCAGGGATTAATTTTTTTTAAATCAATTCTTCTGCTAACCACACCCAACATTGAAGACCTCCCTATTTCTTCCTCAGTGATTTTATTACCTAGTTCACAGTCTTTCTATCCTCAATTCCTGAGACATCCTATGGGTTTTTTTTCCCTATACCCTCTCATTTGAAAATATTACCTCATTTTTTGCAGAAAAAAATTGAGGTCATTTTCTATGAACTCCTTTGCTCTTCCTCAGCTTCAAATGCTTTTTGCCCCATCTCTTCCTTCATCTTTATCTCATGAAGAGATAGCCCTATTTTTTGCCAAGGCAAACCTCTCTATTTGCAGAAGTCATTTAATTCCATTTCATTCCATCTCATCTCCAGCAGATAATCCACTCGGTCATTCCTATTCTTTCATGTGTATCTTCCAACTTCTCCTTGTCTACTGGATCCTTACTTATTGTCTATAAACATGCTCACATCTTCTCCCATCCTTAAAAAGCCCTCACTTGACCTTTCCCTTTCATCTTATACCTTTTCTGCTTTTTGTACAAATCCTTGAGAAAGATGTAAATAACCTTTAGTCATAATCCTCTACTATGACCCTAAGGGAAGAGAAAACAAGAGGAGGCAATAGACCTAAGACCACTGCCTCAGAAAAGGACTTTTTTCTGTTTTTATTCCCCAAATCTCTTTCTTGAGACTTCTTCTCCCGTTCTGAGATAATTGGGTAATTTGTACCCTAAAGAATTCAGATAGGGTGGGATTCATTTTTAATCTTTGCTTTTGGGAATTTAATAATATTCCATCTATAAAAATCTTTTTGATTCATCTTGAGCCCTAGCTGGTAGGAATCCCAGAGATTGGAAAGAGAATATACTATTTTCTGTGTATATTCAACCATAGCCTCCCTCTTATTTGTTTTTGAACAAAATACATGTCAATAGTGCGTTAACTATAGGATATATCAATATCAGCTTTTTAAAAAAGTATACTAACAATAGCTAAATTTGTATATTGTTTATCATATACCAGTTGCTATATACCAGGCACTGGCCTAAATGCTTTGTAATTATGATCTCATTTGGTCCTCATAACAACTCTGGGGGATAGGTGCTATTATTATTCCCATTTTATGGATGAGGAAGCTAAGGTAAAGAAGTTAAGGAACTTTCCAGGATCACACATCTAGCAAATATCTGAGGTTGGATTTGAATTCAGGTCTTGCTGACTCTAGATCCAGCAGAATCTACTCTACCACCAAGCTGTAAGATTAAGAGAACAAGTTAGATTTTCAAGGTATGGAAATAAGCTTTGGTATGCATACATAGACTCCTGACAATGAGAAAGGAGAAAGAAGAGAAATAGTGTCAATATTGCCATTTTTAGGGATATAGGAATATCTATCCTGGTATTCTGCCTTGCTTCCACATACCTTTTTCATGTTTTTAATCTCTTTCAATAGCTGGAGCCATATATCTGAGGACTTAGCTCTTATATTTTCACCCACTATCTTGTTAGGATTGTTTTCTTTTCTCTGTTTGAGAAGAGGGGCTTTCTATCTTAGTGTCATAGCTCTCAAATACTCAAGTGAATCCCTGATTACAATTTTTTAAAATTTAATTTTAATTAACAATGCCTTTGTTTAGGGAGTTCTTCCTCTTTTTTTTTTTTTTTTTTTGCTTTTTTATCTACTCCCTTTCTGATCAGTTCTGAATTTTATTTTAACATTTGTGGACTATACTTTTATTTGGTCTTTGTTACTCAGTGTCCCTTATGGGGTAAAAGCTTTTGAAGTATCAACTTTGAGCTCTCTCTTTATCTTTTTCCATCCTTATTTTTTCCTTATGACCTCACTTTTAGAAATATCAGTTTATGAAGGAGATAATTCAGAAAAAAGCAAGAGTGAAAGATATGAAATGTAATGCCGGAGAAACTGAGCAAGACAAAGATTAGAGACCAATTCAATAGTTTATTAAATGGAGAGATATATTGGGACCAATGGATCCATGTTGGTCCCAGGGCTGGACAAGACTTATCATCTCAAAGAGTCTAGTCCTTAAGTATCAGAGGGCAAGCTTTTTTATAGGATAACAAGAACAATGACATAATGGGGGAGGTACCTAGATGGGGATAACCTAAAGGGGAGGAGGCCCCTAGGATGACACAATGGAGGGAGGTTACTGATATTCTAATGACATCTAAAATGGATAAACCTTTATCCTGTCAAACATTAAGAAGGAAGCTATAACCTAAAGATGTAAAACCTTTATCTCATCAACCATTTAAGAGGGAATGATTATAGCCTGGGATTTTGGGGCAGAGCAACTGAAGTAGACCTTTATCTCATTAAACATTAAAAGAGAAAGGTTATAACCTGAGGCAGAGTAACTAAATAGGAGGATGGGGAAACTAGGTCAGGATATCAAAAGGGAACTATGGCCCAACAATATGATGTAGCTTAGCCCTTCCTCCTGATGGGAACCAGCCCCAGCAGGGCCTCTGTTTGTAGTTAGGGTAGGGGAAGAAAAATAAGTTGTTGTTTGCTGGGACAGATGCAAGGGACTTGGTTATGTTAAATAGGACATGGTTAACCACTCTCCTAGGTTCCTAGTAGACAGAATGCCAGGAAGTTTAGTTCTCATTACATGTTTTTGTTTCTTATTTTTCTCAAAATTTGGTCAATAGTTAAGATGTAAACATCTCCTTGGAGAGGGTCAAACTAATGAACAAAGAATAAATATTCCCCTCCTCCCCCCCAACTCTACCTTTCCCTACAAAATATCCATCTTGGAGTACCAACCCCTGACCCTTCTTGATGCTATCCTACTTTTTACAACAATAAATCTTTTTCTCTTGAGAAACCAGTTTAGTGTCCAGGTAATTCTTACCTATCAAACCTGCTTTCTCACTGCATTTCCTCACCACGATCAGTCTCCTCAGTGGACATCATGCCAGCTTATCTCTGCATCCACATCTTCCTCTACCTCCCATCGCCATTCTGGATGTTAGTTGCTTTTCTTTTCTTTTTCTTTTTCTGCAATGGGATGCTGCTCCTGGAGCAACAATAATGTCAAAGAAGGTGATATTTCAATGTACAAATTCATAGACTAAATTCAACCTCCATTGCAGCCATATGTCTTCCCTATGGAAGAAGTCATAAGCAGGACCTTTTCCTTTCCCAGTTCCCTTCTTTTGTTGCTTCTTATTTTCCCTCCATATCACATTTTGCTGACAGATTATAGGAATGATTATCTCTTCACTGTTCCTCATGGATTTTTTCACATGTTTCTTATCTATCTCTTCTCTGCCCATTCACAGAACTATCATTATACATCTTCATCCTTACTTGTAAAACATTTCCATATTAGTCATTTTGCAAAAGAAGGCTTGAATAACAACAACAACAACAAAAAAGAATGAAAGGAAAGAAAGAGAAAAATAGCATGCTTCAGATTGCATTTAAGCAGTTCTTTTTATGGATGTGGATAGTATGCTTCTTTATTCATCCTTTGGGATTGTCTTAGACATATTTCTGAGAAGAGCTAAGTTGTTTATAGTTGATCAATATATAATGCTGTGATACTGTGTACCAGTATTCACTTTTCTCTGCATCAGTTCACATAAGTCTTTCCAAGTTTTTTTGAAAAAAAAAATCCTGCTTATCATTTCTTATAATATAATAAAATTCCATTTATATAGCTAATCCCCAATTAATGGTTATCACTTCAATTTCTAATTCTTAGCCATCACAAAAGGAGCTGCTATATTTTTGCACAAGTAGTTCCTCCTTTTCTTCTTTTTCTTTCCTTTTCTTTTTCCTATGTCTTTGGGATAGAGATCTTCAAGTGATAGTGCTAGATCAAAGTATATGCACAGTTTTGTAGCCTTTTGGGCATAGTTCTAAATTGCTTTGGGGTAAGGTTTATCTTCTTTGCTATTATAGTTATTTTCTGTAAAGTATAGTGCAAGGGATCTCATAGAAGCAGAAAAAACAAATTTTGTACATGTTGGGTTTGAAGTGTTTATTTGATAGAGGAGTGGATCATGGTGAATGGAATCATGTGACATGAGTTTTACATCTGAGAACTGGGAACCATAGCTCCTCAGTAGAGAAGTAGATATCATCTCTTCCACCTAAAACCAAGAAATTCAAGAATAGTTTAGTCCTGTACTCCAGATTGTAACATGGGAATTTGAATAAGCTGGGTTATGACTCTCAGGACTCTTAACTTCCCCATCTTTCCTCTCTACTAATGAGATCCCAAAGGTCTTGAAGATGAACTTTCTGGAATCTGAAAACTTTGGTCTCTAGAGTACCTCATCTCCCAGTCACTAGATGGTAGACATCCTTCTGGGGATGAATAAAGGATAATATTGATCTGGCAAGACACTTTTATCCCATGCAAATCCTATATGCAAAAAGGAAATAATTCTTGTTCTACTCTCTAAGGCTCAGATCTGTTAAATTTTACCCCTCCCTTCTTTTTTAGTTTCCTGAGGGAGTTGGGGGAAATTTCTTTTCTTTGTCACTGATTTGACATCTCATCAATTGGGTTCATTCTATTTTTAATGGCCCTTAGTTCCATAACCAACACTGCATTAGTTTTTATAAAGATATATCAAGTTTACCTCAAAGATTTATCAAAAACAAATATAAAAACATTTAACCCTAACACTTTAGGGGTCAGAATCTGTTCTCTCTCTCTCCCCATGCTTTCTACTACTGCAATTTAACTCAATTCCTACATAGTATTATTTTTAGAAAGTTTAAATACAAAGCTCCTATAGGATAGTTTCTTTTGATTCTTGTTCTTTTGGGCTTTTTTGCTAGAGTGGTTGTGACAATCATCTTACATTCTTGAATTCCCTGCTGCCTGGATTTGTATGGCTTGAAATCCAGAGATTTTGCTCCTTGCACACAAAAAGGAAAAATATAAAGGAAATGGCCAAAATTCTAGTCTAGTTTCTTGTCCTCACATGGTTTAAAGGATTGGGAGACATGAATGGAGGCAAAGACCAGATGATGTGAAAGATTTGCATAGTTTTGGACATACTATAGTCTGTGGGAAAAGACAACTTCCAAACATGTGAAAAGCCAACATCCATTCATGTTCCAGTCTCTTGAATACAGCAATAGTCTTCCATGTGATGTCATTTTAAATGATCTAAATGATCATTTCAATATCATTTTAAATGCTCATTTTAAATACTGTGTATAATGATCTCCTGGTTCTGCTTATTTCACTTAGCATCAGTTCATGTAAGTCTCTCCAGACTTTTCTGAAATCATCTTGCTGATCATTTCTCATAGAACATTAATATTCCATGACATTTATATGCCATAACTTATTCATCTATTACCCAGCTGATGAGCATCCACTCAGTTTCCTATTCCTTACCACTACAAAAAGGGCTGCTACAAACATTTTTTGCACATATAGCTTCTTTTCCCTTTTTTATGATCTTTTTGGGATATAGACCCAGTAGAGACACTACTGGATCAATGGGTATGCACAGTTTGACAGCCCTTTGGGCATAATTCCAAATCACAGAGTTCTACTTTAACAAGAATTAAAAGCCAAATAATAGGCTAGGAAATTGAGCAGACAACAGAAAAAGTTCTGACCACTGAAAGTTACTATGGTGACAAAGAAAATCAAAACATACACTGAGAAAATGATAACAAAGTCAAAGCTCCTACATTCAAAGCCTCCAAGAAAAATAAAAATTGGGCTCAAGCCATGGAAGAGGAAGAGATTGTCTTAATTTGCATTTTTCTGATCAATAGTGATTTAGAGCATTTTAAAAAATATAACCAGACATGATATAAATTTCTTTATCTGAAAATTTGTTGACTTTTTCTCCCTGATTTTCTTGCATCAATCTCATTTTTCTTCCCAATTTTTCTTTACTTCTCTTACTTAAATTTTTAGAATTCTTTTTGAGCTCTCATGACCTGAGATCAATTCATGTTTTTCTTTGAGGTTTTGGATGTAGGAGCTTTGACTTTGTTATCTTCTTCTGAGTGTGTGTTTTGATCTTCCTTGTCATCATAGTAACTTTCTATGGTCAGAATTTTTTATGTTGCTTGCTCATTTCCCTAGCCTATTATTTGCCTTTTAACTCTTTGTTGAAGAGTGCACTATTCTAAGCATCAGGGGTTTTGTGCAGCTGTTTTCAGCGATATATTTAGGGATCTTTAAGTTTTCAGTTCTTCCAAGGAGGAACTAATGATATACTACTCTCTTGGACTATGCTCTGGTCTGTAAATGACCACAAGCACTCTTCTGCTCTGAAACTAAGATGAGGGCCCTTGTTCCATTGTATTGCAAATTCTGGTGTGCTAGTGCCTTTCATCCTGGGACTGTCATCCAGGACTATGATCTGGATTCAACTATGAGCAAAGCAATAGTCTTGCAAAGAGTGCTAGCAGAGACCCCTATAATCTCCTTTTGATCAGTTTGGCCCCCTTATTCTCATTTTGGGTAACATATCTTTCCTGCCTACTTTCTAATTTGTCTTGGACTGGAAAATGGTCTGTGTCTTTTTGTGGATTCTGCTGCCCTAGAATTTATTTAGAATCATTACTTAAAGGTATTTAGAAAAATTTGGGGGAGAACTTAGACAAATCCTTGCCATTACTCCATCTTGCCTCCACGGTCCCAGACTTTTTCAATGTATTGATCAGTTATGTTATTTCCCCCCATTTTTTTTGGAAAAAAAATTTCCCACTTTTTTGATTGTCTTTAACCACATACTAAGGGATAGCTCTCTGGGAGAAAAAAATGAAGGAATACTGAAGGAAACTATAATAATATAAGAAAAAATATATCAATAAACGTTGATTAAAAATATCAGAGGTCTGTGGTTATAGGCTAAACGTTGTTCCAATACTGAGCCAATCCACAGCCTTATCAAAATGGAAGGTTTTTTTTTTTTTTTTAAACTCCTAAGAAAGCATGAATAGCAAAATACAGGTAGTGCTTGGAGTCTTGGGCAAAAATTCTCAAGAGGAGGCCAATGGCTTGGAGAAAGTTTTGACATGAGGCATGTGACTAATATTATCTCTGGGAGGGATTTGTAGGAATTGTGAATGAATTGTACATGCTTGACACATTAAGAATAATGAGCTAAAGTTTTCATCATCAATATGTGCACTACTAACCTTCTGCAGATCATTCCTCTGAAATTTTCTATTATATGCTAGATGTAAGCAGGATTGCATCATAATATAAACAACAAAATTTATGTAAGAAGTAAAAGACATTATTAAAGAAAAGGAACTGAGAAGTTATAGGTCTTGTGAACAAGATGGCATTTTTTTTGACCCCCATGATTTTTTAAACCTCTCCAAAACAGAAATTATGGACTAAAGATAAAGCATATCTGTTTTTATGATCTAAGACCCATGCTTTCCTATGAAGTAAATAACCCTTTCTCCTTTCATTTTTTTTTTTTTTTGTGCATTGTTTCCCTCATTAGACTTTAAGCTTCTTGAATGTAAGGCAGTTTTATTTTTCATTTGTATCTCCAGTGCTTAGCACAGTGTCTGACATACAAAAAGCACTTAATAAATGTTTATTGACTATTTATTGATTAATTTACTTGCCCAGTATTATACAGCTAGTAAGAGCCTGAGCTTAAAACTCAGGTCTTTCTGACTCCAGGTCCAGTCATTGGAATTTCTAGGGGCCTAGGGGAAACTAGAATATGAACAGCCTTTGTGTTTCATTTGATATCCATGAGAAACTGATAACTTGAAAAAACTAGAAGAAAGTTTCTATAATGTACATACTTTCTCAGAAGAGTTTTCAGAAATTTGAGGTAGCTTAGAATGAAAAAGCACATAGTGGGTGTGACATCTTAGTATTCACAGCAGTGAAAGCATTTATCTAACTACTGCATCTAAGCATGAATTAACTCTGTAGACTAGAGACTTTAAGGTCTTTCCCTGTCTCAGTACTTGTCCTTTGCATCAAAATTAACTCAATAGAAAGCCATAGTGTTGTGGAAAGTATATATAATTTAAAACTATAATGGATTTTAAACTAGCCTAATCTTCTCTTTTGACAAACATGAGAACTGAGGCCCAGTTAAGGAAATTGACTTTTTTTGTGCTAAAGTAATAATACTTATATTATTTACTTCATACAATTTCTAGGCAGATCAAATGAGTTTATTGAGAATAAAGAGTGTTATTTAGTGCCATACCAAACTCCCAAGAAATTAGATTTTACAGATCTAGAAAAAATAGTAACAAAGTTCATCTGGAAGAACAAAAGGTCAAGAATTTCAAGGGAATTAATGAAAAAAAAAGCTAATTATAGTGGCTTAGCTGTGCCAAACCTAAAATTATATTATAAAGTAGCAGTCATCAAAACCATTTGGTATTGGCTAAGAAATAGAGTAGTCAATCAGTGGAATAGGTTAGGATCACAGAACAAAAGAGTCAATAACTATAACAATCTAGTGTTTGATAAACTCAAAGACACCAGATTTTGGGATAAGGACTCACTATTTGACAAAAACTACTGGCAAATTGGAAACTAGTATGGAAGAAATTAGGGCTTGACCCACACCTAATACCACATACTAAGATAAGATCTAAATGAGTTCATGATTTAGACATAAAGAGTGATATTATAAACAAATTAGAAAAACATATGATAGTTTACCTTTCAGACCTGTGGAGAAGGAAGGAGTTTATGTCCAAACTGGAACTCCTCATTGAACTCCAGATAGATAATTTTGATTATATTAAGTTAACAAGTTTTTGTATAAACAAACCCAGTGCAGACAAGATCAGAAAGAAAACCATAAAAATCATTTTTACATTAAAGGGTTCTGATAAAGGCCTCATTTCTAAAATGGAGAATTGACTCAAATTTATAAGAATTCAAGCCATTCTCCAATTGATAAATGGTCAAAGGATATGAACAAACAGTTTTCAGATGAAGAAATTAAAACTATTTCTAATCATATGTGCTCTAAATAGATGTTCTAATCATAGATGCTCTAAATCACTATTGATCAGAAAAATGCAAATTAAGACAACTCTGAGGTACCACTATACACCTGTCAGATTGACTAGAATGACAGGGAAAGATAATGTGGAATGTTGGAGGGGATGTGGGAAAACAGGGACACTGATACATTGTTGGTGGAATTGTGAACACATCCAAGCCATTCTGGAGAGCAATTTGGAACTATGCTCAAAAAGTTATCAAACTGTGCACATCCTTTGATCCAGCAGTGTTACTACTGGGCTTATACCCCAAAGAGATACTAAAGATAGGAAAGGGACCTGTATAGGCCAAAATGTTTGTGTCAGCCCTGTTTGTAGTGGCTAGAAGCTGGAAAATGAAAGGATGCCCATCAATTGGAGAATGGTTGAGTAAATTGTGGTATATGAATGTTATGGAATATTATTGTCCTGTAAGGAATGACCAGCAGGATGAATACAGAGAGGACTGGCGAGACTTACATGAACGGATGCTAAGTGAAACGAGCAGAACCAGGGGATCATTATATACCTCATCAGCAATATTGTTTGAGGATGTATTCTGATGGAAGTGGATCTCTTCGATAAAGAGAAGTTGAATTGATCAAAGATGGACAGAAGCAGCTACACCCAAAGACAGAACAACCTTTTAAAAATCTAATTTGTGTTATATTTTGTATTTCTTCTACTGTGTCTGTTGCAGTTTCAGCTTACAATATTGTATTAGTTTTGTTCCTAAGGTTTTCCCACTGAATACATTCAGTTTTGCCAGCAAGCTAGACATAGGCATTACTTTTAATCAAATTAATATTTACCTTTATTTTATCTCTAGTTGATGGAATCCTTGTGAGAGCTGTTTTTTGACAATTAGATTGTTGTCAGGTGCTATTACACATTAAAGCAAAGCTTCTTAATAGGAGGTCAAACAATTGCCACTACCTCCCATCAGACCTCAATGGAGAGAGGTTAAAAACAGTCCTTAAACCACTGGTCCTGCCTCCAGCACAGGTTCCAGAAAATCAACCTTTGTTGAAACTTAATCTGCATGAACTGATGCTAAGTGAAATAAATAGAACCAGGAGGTCATTGTACAAGGCAACAGCAATATTATACAACGATTAATTTTGAGGGACATGACTCTTTCCAACAATGAGATGATTGAGGCCAGTTTCAATGATCTTGTGATGAAGAGAGCCATCTACAGTCAGAGAGAGGACTATGAGTATGGATCACAACATAACATTCTCACTCTCTTTGTTGTTGTTCACTTGCTTTTTGTTTTTTACTCATTTTCTTTCCTTTTTGATCTGATTTTTCTTATGCAGCAAGATAATTGTATAAACATGTTTACATATATTAGATTTAACATATACTTTAATATGTATAACATAAAAAAGTTATAAAGGAATGAAAAATTTGAAGAAAAAAAAAGAAACTTAACCTGGCAATTGTTTCTGCAAGTGCTACAGCCCCTATCTTCTCAGCATCCATAGCTATTTCACACCTATGAAAAAAACTTTCTTTAATAAAAGTCCTTGGCACTAACAATTCATCACCAGATGTGGTTGTGGCTTTATTGGTGGAAACTCTAAACTAAAAACACCTTGCTATCAGTATCAATCTGTTCCCTAATGACCTAAGGACCATGGAATCTTTCCATCCATCATACTACTGAAACTTCATCTTTGTGTTATCTTCCCTAGTATAATGTGAATTCCTTGAAAACAAAAAAAAAAAAAGTGTTTTCTCCTTTTTTCTCCTATTTGTATTCTAGGACTTAGTGTAGTGCTTTGCACATAATAAACACCAAATAAATATTTTTTTTCATTCATATATCCATTCATTCTTGCTTTTAAAAATCCAATTGCAACTTAATACTGAACAATTTTTGATAGTTTCTTTTATTTGGTTCTCTGAAATTATACCAAACATATTCTTATCTCTGTATTTGATATAGGAATAATGCAAAGGAAGGCAAAGAAAGGAAACTCAGTAAAAACCCAAGCGATTTCAAAACAGGATACCCAATTTATTATTATTATTATTAATCTGAACTATGTTTCCTTTTAATGATCTTTTTGTCGTATTGCTTTTGCATATATCTATTATGTCTTTGAATTTCTCACATTAGTTATTTTTGTATTGGAAAGTAATATTTCATTGTGTTCATATCATAGTTTATTAAGGAAGGAGGGAAATAAGCATTGTTTAAGCACCATTATGTGCCAAGTACTGTGAATTTTTACAAGTATTTTCGAATTCGATTTTCACAACAGCCTTGTAGCTTTTCTCTGATCTGCCAATTTTGTAACCCTGTCAAAAAGAATGGCAATGAAAAAAAAATCTTGATGACTTGTCCTTGGAGAAGTCTTTCTTATTGAGATTGTTCTTTCCTTTTCAGGATGTTCACTAAATATCCCTTTAAGACAGCTTACAATTTTTCTAGGAATCAATGTGAAGGTCACTGGCTTATAGTTTATGTATTCTACTTTCTTTCTATTTCTGAAGCTGTATTTTTTAAACTCTGTTTCAGGCTTGTATGAAAATTTTAAAAAACTAATTACCTTCAACAACTTCAAGTCAAATCTGTAGGATATATGTACAAGAATGGTGGGTCAGTCAGATAGTCAATCAATAAACACTTTAGGGATTACTATGTACCATACATAATGCTAAATTCTGAATATACAGACAAAGGTAAACAGTCTTTGTCCTCAAGGAGTCAAGGGTCTCTTTGGAGAGAAAATCAAGTCTTACTTTTTTTGCATTTATATATATCAAATACATAATGTGTAATATGTATATGTATGTATATGGAAATATGGGTATGAATACATATGCATATATCTATCTGTACATATGATTATATATACACACTTTATGTTTATTAACATGTATATACGCTTACAATAGCATAATATAGTTATGCACACATATGTATTCATATCTATACACACATATTACACATGTACGTACATACATACATACATATGTCCCTCCCTCTCCTATTCTTCCTCTCTTCTCTCTCTCTCTGGGAAAGGCAATTGAGGTTAAGTGACTTGGCCAGAGTCACATGGCCAGAGTTACATAGCTAGTAAGTGTTCAGTATCTGAGGCTGGAGTTTAATTCAGGTCCTCCTGACTTCAAGACTGACAAATAAACTCATATATTTAATTGCTCCTAATCAGCTTATTCTCAAGATAGCTCTAAAAGAGGTTCTGCTTCTCTGGTTCCTAATCTAGATAACCTAAGATAATTTTCCTAGTAATATCATTTAAATTTGACTCCAATTTTGAAACTTGAGAGAATTTTAGTTCATATACCATTTGTTGTTTCTACTCTTATGAAAATTCTATACCTGATATGACTCTTTTAAAAATTTATAAGAGTTACCTTTTAAAATTATCAGATAGATATTACAATAATGAGAAAATATTTTCATCTTCTTAATCATTATCATATAATTTATATGTAAATTTGTATGTAAAATCCTAATTTGATTTTGAGAACTTGTTACCAAAACATGCTTCAATTCTGTAGTTTTCTTCTTTTCTAAAATATTTGTTCTCTGGGAGCAGATTTCTTGGAGGGCTTCTGGAGGCAGCCTTAGTCTCAGTTCAAAGTAATAATCACCTCAAATGCAGCCAGCTGTTAAAAGTTCAGTCCTTTATTATCTCTTCTAAAACTGCCCAGTTAGGTTTCTTAGAGGCCTATCTCTCTCCTTGATTCCAAGAGCTCCTGTTGCTAGTCCTTTGCCTCTTCCAGCTTCAGCCTCTCTTCTTCTGAATCCCCCACTTCTGCCCGACTGCAGTCTTTGGCTTCTCAATCTCCTCCAACTGACTCCTCGCTGAGGCTTCAAGAGCTTCTTATATATGATCTCTTAAAGGTGTGAATTCAAAGGTTGGCTCCTCCTCCAAGAGAGTGGGATTATGGGTTCCTGACTTGTGAATCTCCTGACTGAATCCTGACTTGTGAATCTCGAATGCTAATATGTGAACTACTGTGTGAACTCTTAAAGGTGTGAACTTAAGTACATAAGCATTGTTTCTATCAATTCCAGTGAGTTAGCACTTTGTTTCAAGTTCTGGCCCATAATATTTTCCGCTTTTTTTTTTTTTTTTTTGATTTAGAACATAAGGTGGTCATGACCTTCCTGACTTCTCAAGGAGGTGAGAACCCCAAAAAAGAAGGTGATCATGCCTTTCCTGACTGCTCAAAAAAGGAGTGAAAACACCATAAAAAGGAGGTGATCATACCCTCCCTGACTTCTCAGGAAGGGAGATGAAAACACCGAAGGAAATGGGAAATCAAATCATATTAGCAGGTTTCTAAAGGGGCTCATTTAAAACAGGTATACATAAATCCATCAATATGGAAGGTATTACACATAATTACATAAATTACATAAGCACATAGCAATGTAACACAGGCTAGTAGTGATAGAACAAATAACATGAATCATCATAAGAATTTATACATGTCCATAAGTCCTAGAAATAGTCCAAAAGGAATCTATTGTCCATTAGTTCATGTGTCAGGAATCCAATAATTCCTGCAAGCTTTGAAGTCCTGCAATAGTTTCATCTTGTGTTAGGGAATCCAATAATTCCTGATGGTTTTCAAGTCTTGCAACAGTCTTTATCAACAATTTTTCATCTTAAGGAACCCAATGATTCCTGCTGGTTTTTGTTCTTAAAGGAGAAGACCTGTTTCCAGATTTTTCTCTTTTTCTGTCTCTGATGAACAAGGTGAATACGGCTCGTTGGTACCCATCTGATTCCTTCTCCATCTGTAGAAATACAAACAAATCCTCTTCCCCAAGCAGTTAACCTATCTGGTCCCTTCCATTCACCACTTTCTGGGTTTCTCCACATCACCTGGCGATTATCTAAAGATAATAGAACTGCTTGCACTGGACACTACCCTTCTGGTTATAAAACCTGTCTGCTGGAGCCAGTGCATCTTTATCAAAAATTAAAAAATTAATGGTATCGAGAACTAAATTTAAAAGTTTTCTAGGGTTACCTGTGACTCTCTCTTTCTTTTGTTTTTGGAGGAGCGTCTTAATGTCTCTGTTTCTTCTCTCTATGATTGCCTGACCTTGAGGATTAAAGGGTATGCCAGTGGTGTGTAAAATCTTATACTGTGCATAAAAGTGTGCAAAATGTTTAGAAATATGTGCAGGTCTATTATCTGTTTTTATTTCTTGTGGCACACCCATAATTGCAAATGCTTGGATGAGGAATTCAGTGACCACTCAGGCTGTCTTTTTTGCTGCTGGTATTGCAAAAGTGAATCCTGAAAAGGTATCTACCACAACATGGATAAAAGACAGACAGCCAAAAGATTTATAATGGGTCACATCCATTTGTCAGATTTCATTGGGTCTCAAACCATGAGGGTTCTTCCCTGCGGGGAGCGTAGGAATGTGGAAAGGAAGGCAAACTGTACAGCTTTTTACTATGCTCCTAGCTTCCTCTTTTGTTATCCTAAATTGTAAATGTAAAGCTTGAGCACCCTGATAGTATTTAGAATGAGATTCCTGGGCTTCCTGAAATAAAGGAGTACGGGCTAACATAGTTAAAAGCTATCTGCCTTTGAATTTCCATCAAAAATAGAACCTGGAAGTCCATTATGTGAGTGGACATGCAAGATATAAATCTTACCTGGATGCTTTCTCACTTGCTCTTGATATTCCTTAAAGAGCTAATTTATATTAGAAGCTGCAAATTTTATTTGGGCTGTGGCAATTTCCAGAATAGATAAAATTTGGAAGCCAATCATATATATATATATATATATATAGCTTTTAGAGAAAATAGTTTAATCCTGTTGCTTTTTCAATGTTTACTATTCTGTTTATTTAGAAAACTTTTTACATTACATCTTTGTCTTATCATTTTATCTAATCATTTCCCCTTAGGAGAATATCATAAATACAGGTTGAAATCTTAACCTTGCATCTGTGCATCCTCTCGTAGTAACTTAGAGATGTTCCAGTATAAATTTATTTTTTAATAAATTAGTATTCTGCATGCAAAACTTCTTGATTATAGAAATTTGCTATAAAAGGAAGTACATGGTTATAACAATGTCTTATATCATAACAGAGGGAAAAATTCCCTTAGCTTTATTTGATTCCAGGCATTTAGGCATAACTAGCAGGCAATAGTGTACTCACAGAGTTTTCAAGGGTTAGGATTTACCAGGTGGAGATTTTCCTTTTTGTAAAGAAAATAGCACAATGAGGAGATAGAATCATAAGTATACTACCTAGGCCACAACCAAAATCATCTCTAAAAATTTTCCTGGGCCTAGACTGTTAGCAATGCTATTTTCTATTATTGGCTTCATGACAATTCAGATAAATATTCCTGTAATCAAAGCTTAAAACAAAAGTAAATTATAGTCCCAAGAATTTTACCTTGAATATAAAAATTTTATTAATCACAACTCAGGGCTGAAGTATTTTTCCTGATGTTTCCCTAACAGTTAACATTTCCTTTATTCTTTTCTTATAAATAAAAACTACCCATATTCTGGGGCTTCAGACAAACGTCAACTACTTGTTATAGGTTAGATCTCTGAACTTGAAACAAGGTGTTCAGTTGGTGGAATTGATAAAGATAATGGTAGTTCAGAACACGTATTTAGTACTTAAAATAATTCCACAAGATTGGTACCTATGATAAGAGAGCATATAAGCTCAGACAAATTCAGCTAGAACCAGAACTGAAAGACTGGTGGTCCTTCTGCCTCCCCCACAGAAACCAAGACATATTAAGGAGGACCTCAAGAACCTGGCAGAGGAAGAAAACACAAAAGTACTGGCAGCAGAAACTCAAGCTCTCGGAACCAAGGAGAGAGATAGGCCTCTAAAAAAGCTAAGGAAAGGAGACAAGACTTTGAAAGAGATAATAAAGGATTTGGACTTTAACATCTGGCTACTTGTGTGGTGATTATTGAACTGAAAGGAAAGTTGCTCCCAGAGACCCCAAGAAACCGGAACAAGAGAACATTACAAGTGTACTCACGAGTTTTCAAGGGTTAGGATTTACCAGGTGGAGATTTTCCTTTTTGGAAAGGAAATAGTACAATGAGGAGATAGAATCATGAATAACGGCCAGAATTTCTCTCTTTCCACCTTGTTCCTCTTAGTTGTGTTTTGTTTCTGAACAACCTCCAACCTACCTTCAACCTGTCCCCACTTCTATCCAGCCTCTCCTTTTTCCTTTCCCTTTCTCCTCCAACTGAGTATGTTATTCTTTCTTTGAGCTAAAACTGATGAGATTAAGCTTCAAGCAATGCTCATCCCATTCTTTTTTCCTCTGTTTTAATAGGTCTTTTGTGCCTCTTCATGTGATCTAATTTATCCTACTTTACTTTCCCTTTTCTCTTTTTCTTTGATATCACATCAGAACCAATTTATGGCCCACACATTCTGTCTATGTATGTCCCTTCTAACATCCCTAATAAAAGATACAGTTCTCAAGAGTTATCATTTTCTCATCTAGTGATGTAAACAGTTTAACCTTTAAATATATATTTTAAAAATTTCCTGTTTACCTTTCTATGTTTCTCTTAATTATCCAAATTTTCTGTTTAGTTCTGGCCTTTTCAATTGAAATGATTGAACCTCATTCTCCTGCCCTGAGAGATGATGTTCAGTCTCACTGGGTAGTTGATTCTTGGTTGCATTGTCAAGTTTTTTGCTTTCTGGAATATGATATTTCAGGCCCTTTGATCCTTTATTGTAGAAGCTGACAGATCCTGGGTAAAACTGACTGTGGCTCCTTAATACATGAATTTTTTTTTTTTTCTGGCAGCTTGCAGTATCTTTTTTCATGAGATTATAGTTCTGGAGTTTTGTAACAATGTTTCTTGGGGTTTTCCTTGTGGGATCTTTTCCCAGAAGTGATGGATGAATTCTTTTAATGATTATTTTGCCCTCTAGTTCTAGTATATCAGGGCAGTTTTCCCTGATGATCACTATCCAGGCTCCTTTTTTTTCGTGGTGGTCTTCAGATAGAGTAGTAATTTTTAAAATTGTCTCTCCCAGATCTATTTTTCAGATAAGCTATTTTTCCAATGAGATATTTTGCATTTTCTTCCATTTTTTCATTCTTTTTACTTTGACTGATTCTTGATGTCTTATAGGATTATTAATTTCCTTTTGCCCAGTTCTAGTTTTTAATATATGATTTTTTTAGCTAACTTTTGTATCTCTTTCTTCATTTGTTAATTCTACTTTTCAAGGTAGTGTTTTTTTCAGTGATTTTTTTTTTTTTTTTCATTTAGCCAATTGTATTTTTTAAGGAATTGTTTTCTTCAGTCAATTGTTGCTCTTCCTTTTTCAGGCTGTTGACTCTGTCTTGCATACCTCTCCTTTCTTTTTTTTTTTTTCTTTTATAATAACTTTTTATTGACAGAACCCATGCCAGGGTAATATTTTTTTTTACAACATTATCCCTTGCACTAGCTTCTGTTCTGATTTTTCCCCTCCCTCCTTCCACCCTTTCCCCTAGATGGCAAGTAGTCCTGTATTTGTTAAATATGTTGCAGTATATCCTAGATACAATATATGTTTGCAGAACCGAACAGTTCTCTTGTTGCACAGGGAGAATTGGATTCAGAAGGTAAAAATAACCCAGGAAGAAAAACAAAAATGCAAATAGTTTACATTCATTTCCCAGTATTCTTTCTTTGGATGTAGCTGCTTCTGTCCATCATTTATCAATTGAAACTGAGTTAGGTCTCTTTGTCAAAGAAATCCACTTCCATCAGAATACATCCTCATACAGTATTGTTGTTGAAGTATATAATGGTATATAATGCTCATTTCACTTAGCATCAGTGCATACCTCTCATTTCTTTTCCCAATTTTTCTTCTATCTCTATATTAGTTGACTTTTAAAATCCTTTATGAGTACTTCTAAGAAACTCCTTTGGACTTGAGACTAATTAATATTACCCTTTAAGATTTCCCACATGGGCATTTTATTCTCTTCTGAGTTGGTGTTTTGGTCTCTCCTGTCACCATGGTAGATTTCTGTGGTTAAGGTTCTTTTCTGTTTCTTGCTCATTTTCTTTTCTTTTTCCTATTTTGTGATTTTTAAGGTCAAACTTTGCTCCTGGGGTGCAGGAGGTACTGTCTTAAGCTTCTTATTTGACTTTGAGCACAAAGTTCCCTTGTGTTTGATGTCTTTCTCATAGCACGGGGTAACCCCACCTCATCTCTATAAGCGACAGCCTGGTTTCCCAGACAGCAGTTTGCTTCCTGTGCTGAGGCTGGAGGCTGCCTCACTGGTCTGCTCTACTACTGAGCTAGGATTGGGGGTCTCAGTTGCTAATCTGCTCTGATTAAGATTTTCTCACTGACTTTGCTGGACACTGTCTGAGCTGAGCTGAATATTTCTTTTACTTCAATGAGACAGATTTTCATGAAGTCCTTCCAATTTATTTTCAACTGGAGAATGGTTTAATTTCTTTATAGGCTTGGTTTCATGTGATTTTAAAGGGAAACTGGGAAAACTTGAGCAGCTTTCTGACTTCACTTTGCCATTGTTGCTCTGCCTTTACTATACAAGAATTTAAAATAAAAATTTGCTATTATATATTGTTATTATCTGCTTCATAATATAATGTACCTTGTTAAATATTTAATAATTTTTAAATATTTATTTTTATCACACATCTTTAAAATCCAATTCATATGTGACAATATTCAGATTATAAAAGTTATTTTATCTAACTATTTCTGTTACAATGGTCTCTTACATTTCACAAGTGAAATTTAGAAATACAATAATAACATGAACATTAAACTTCAGATGATAGCAATTGTACATCCAAATTAGCATTATATAAAATTATTATTGATCTTATTAACTTTGGCATTTTAAAACCACTTTAGAGTTATTGGATATGGAACAATGACATTCAATTAAAGAAGTTGTAGTGTTTAGCATAGGCCAGTCACTGTGTCAAGCACTTTACAATTATTATTTCAGTCTTTATGACAGCTTTGATATGTGGGTATCATTATTTTTTTTTCTTTACAGATTAGGAAACTGGGATAAAGGAGGTAATAAAAATTGCTTAAGATTACATAGCTGAGTTTACATCCAGAGAGTCTTTAGAAGTTCAGGGCTCTGATGTGATCAATCAGCAGAAAATCAATCACATGGCAGAAAGGGATTACATGATCAATCATCCAAAAAGCCATCAGATAGTAGAAAGGGATTACAATAAAAAAGAATACAGGCTTTTTAAACCAACAGGGTAGTGTCCAGTGCAAGCAGCTCCAATGTAATTGCCAGATGATGAGGAGAGATTTAGAAAGTGGTAAATAGAAGGGACTAGATAGGTTTGGGAGAGAGGGTTTGCTTGTATTCCCACAGATGGAGAAGGAAACAAATGGGTGGCAATGAGCACCTGAAGAGAGACAGAAAAGGAGAAAAACCTCAAAACAAAGGAGAAGATCTAAGAAACATCTGACACTGAAAGAGCATGTCTGATAATGAAACTGTTGCAGAACTTGAAAACCAGCAGGAATCATTGGATTCCCTAACACAAGATGAGACTATTGCAGGACTTCAAAACTTGCAGGAATTATTGGACTTCTGGCACATGAAGTAATGGACAACAGATTCCTTTTGGACTATTTCTAGGACTTATGGACATGTATAAATCCTCATGTTGATTCATGTTATTTGTTATATCACTACTAGCATGTGTTATGTTACTATGTGCTTATGTAATTATGTAATTATGTGTAATATCTCCCATATTGATGGATTTATGTATACCTGTTTTAAGAGTGAGCCCCTTCAGAAACCCGCTAATCTGATTTGATTTCCCATTTCCTCTGATATTTTCATCTCTCTTCCTGAGATGTCAGGAAGGGCATGATCACCAATTTTTATGGTGTTTTCACTCCTTTTTTTGAGCAGTCAGGGAAGGCACGATCACCTTTTTTTTTTTTTGGGGGGGGGTTCTCACCTCCTTGAGAAGTCAGGGAGGTCATAACCACATATGTTCTAAAATCAAAAGAAAATGTGAGATGCTAGAATTCTTACAAGGTGCTAAGTCAGTTATCTAATTTAGCATGGTACTTAACAGTTCTCTAGTTCACTAATGTACTTAGCACTTATTAGAGTACCACAAGATTCACACATTTAAGAGAGCATATATAAGAAGGAGCCCACTAAAGGACAATTCCACTCTCAGAGGAGGAGACAG